>NW_024412401.1:2082774-2378640 GCF_014898765.1 Herpailurus yagouaroundi
TTGGGTTTTTATGTATTTTTGTTTGTCTTTTGGTAAATATTTTTTTCAATGCTTTTTTTTTTTTTTTTTTTTTTTTTTTTTTTTTTTAACCTGGGCCAACCCTTTATTGTCTGACCTGGTCTATTACCCAGGAAAGCATTTGGCTTCCCCTAGCTGCAAAGGAGATTGGGAAAGGAAGTATCTGGCATTTTCAGACTCTACTACTGCATGTTCGTATAGAACAAAATGGAAGAAACTAACTGTTGGTTAGGCAACCTACAGTGTCTGGGCTCCCATCTACATTTTTAGAAACCAGTTAAGAAACATTTCTTTAAAAGGAACACCCACCATAATGATATGATGGGGGAAGAAAAAAGAAAAACCACAACTTAACGTTCCTTAAGAAAGTGATTGAAGAGGAGAGTTCCTTCTGGAAGTGTAAATTCTATATACTTTTTTCACGTTTCTCAGGTAAATTCTAGATAGCCCAATTCTTTCTGCTATTTTCCAAGGCTGCCGCAGATAACCTAGGTTTGGCGAAAGTTTTGTTCTTTTATCAAAGATAAAATCTAAACAATATCAAAGACAATGATTCTCGGTTTAAGATAAGGGAAGTGAAGCTGATTTTCAGATACCAACTGAAGAATTAGACAGCTGTGATAGACACGAAGAAAAATAGTTTGCATTCTGTGTGGTAAGTGTTGCGATTGCCCACAGAGCATCTGTGTACATTCTGAGATTACTGTGTGCTCAAAATTAATGAAGCTAAAGGCATGGTTGCATTTCCAATTATGGATCGATTCCAGTGTCCCAGAGTACACAGTCCTGTATGTAGTCATATATGACTTCTGCAGAGTTATCAGTAAGCACCTCTTAGCTCCTTTTCTAGATGGTTTCCTCAAGGACAGGAATGCTGTCAGTTTTATCGCTGTGTCTCTCACAAGGCCTGGATTCAAATCCTCGCTCCATTATTCAAGACTAGTGTGACCTTGGGCAAGTTATTTGATCCCAATTTCCTCATTCGTCCAGGAAGCCTTGTACTAATAACGGCCTTGTGGGTTGTGCGTGCGTGTGTGCGTGTGTCTGTGTTTGCAAATAAAGCGTGGAAATTTGTGTAAAGGATTTAGTGCACTCAGAGAAAGTGTCCAATAAATGTTAGTTATTAGGAGCCAAATTTATTTCTTAATTGGAAATTAAGGCCTGCTTTTTCCACTAGCTAGCTGTGCGCTTTTGGCTGAGACACTCAACTTTCTGAGCCTCATTTAACACATCTGCTGAAGGAGAGAGGTAAAGCTTACTTGCAGCTTTAAAGATCAGTGACTTCTGGCATTGCTTATCACTCATCCCTGGGCATGCTGCAGTGGTCTGAGGGAAGAAGAAAACCCCCAATGCCCACCAGAAAAGACACATAGTGTAGTTAGGAGTCATGGAAACTTCAGTATGTAGTTTGACAGTGAAATTCGTCCACTAGTCGTTACTAATCGGTTACCACGAAACAAAGTATTGATAGTAGAGGGTAGAATGTCCAATAAGTGGAAGGACCCATTTCAGAAAGGAACCTTGTCTCCTTCGTGTCACATGGAGAGAAGGATCCTTCCATGGTGTTTTGTAAATGAGCTCTTGGCTATTGCTGGGTAGTAAGTTCTCAAGTTTAAGTTTTACCATTTATTGGCATCCAACAGAGAAACAGAGTACTTTTATTTGGAAATACATTTGGAAAGGATTCCAGAGAGCCCAGGCAGCATTAATTGTACTCTAGTTTGGGAGATTTTCACCTTTTCTGAGCTCTGTAACTAGCTGGCGCTCTTCCAACTGTAATTTAGACTTACCGTGAACCGTAGGGCTTTTTAATGTGTGCAGTGATTTCTAAAAACCAGTAACTTCTTTTGCTCGTTCTAAATTTTAATTTTGCATCTGCCTTTCTTCTTTTCAAGCACTCTCTAGCCCCCGAATGTTTATTCTCAGAAAAAAAAGTATCAGTGGGTTCTAGTAACATTTAAAAACTTTGGATATTTGGTGAATTTGGGTTCACTCATGAAACCTTTACTAATCCCTTTCTAAACTCTCATCAGTAAAGTCTACTGCCCCAAGACTGCTTTATTTAAATTACAATAGGAAATGCCTCTGAACCTTCAGGCATCCCAATTTATGCTCTTTTAATCAAATAACTGCAGGCCATGGTGACTCTCATAGTGAACTCATTAAGGGAATCAGGTTTCATCTGACAGGATGTTTTATTTTCTAGAAGATTATAAAGATAGAAAAATTCTATGTGCAACCTCATCTTATAGCTGTCTATATGTTATGAGCAAATAATCCATGTTGTAATCAACCACATATTAGCATGAACATTCTTTGCATGAACACGTGAATAGTCCGATACACTTCGGGGTCTTTGGATTCAATTTATTAAGATGAACAATTACTTTGTTGTTGTTGTGAGCAGCTCATTCTCCTCTGGGAACAGAGAAGAATAAGATTGATATTGACCTGGGGAATCAGATCAGTATTCAAATTCTTATTTTGTTATGCACTAGTGACAGCAATGGCAAATGTCAGGTTACATAATTTTCCTAAAATCTATGCAAAGACTCTACCTTGAAGGAGTGGAAGAAAAAATGTAAAGGGTTATCAAACACAACAAGGCTAAAAGAAAAGCTATGTTTTAGTGGGCATGGGGACATCAGATCAGCCCCCAAGTGCAGACAGAACAAAAGACTGAGTCAAGAGCAGGCATTTTTAATATGTTTTCAGTCTTAGTCAGGATTGGCTCAGGAACAGGGTACCTTGGTGGCCGAGTTGGTTAAGCATCAGATCTTTGGTTTCGGCTCAGGTCGTGATCTCACAGCTCATGATATCAAGCCCTGCGTTGATGGTGTAGAGTCTGCTTGGGATTCTCTCTCTCTCTCTCTCTCTCTCTCTCTCTCTCTCCGCCCCTTTCCTGCTTGCTCCCTCTCTCAAAACAAATAAATAAACATTAAAATCAAAGATTGGCTCAGGAACTGGGAAGGGTGTAAGAGCAGTGGAAGACTTCAGAGACTGTAATACCTGGGGTAAAAGTCCTCTGGCTCTTTGGTGTTTTGGGTGGTGAGGCTAACAGAGAAGAGGAGTGCCACCTCCCTTGTCACAGGTCTTCAAGAGGCTGCTAGGCTAGATTGCTATCCTCCTCTTCTTAGTGAATCCTCCCTTGCTTTTTCCTTAAATTTTGGGGTATGTATTTTCACAGTTAAATCTATGACTTATTAGAAATTTATACTTGGTGTGAGGTACCCTACATGGGTCCAACTTAACGTTTTTCAGGTGATCGATGAGCCAGTTGCCTCCATGCCATATTTTGAATAATAAATATTTCCTCAACTGGATTAAGATGCCCCCTCCACTTTTATATCCTAAATTCCTTTAAGTATTTGAATTTGTTTCTGGATTCTCTATTGCATGTCATTGCCCTGTCTATTGAGTGATGCACCAGCACTGTATTGTGTTAATCATTGAGAATTTAAATTAAAAAAAAAAAATAAATAAAAACACTTGGTATTGAGAGTCCCTGGCCCATCTCCACACCCCATACTCTTAAAACACAAATGCTTTATTATTTTTCATATTTTCCCCTAGGGCCAATCAGATGATTCATCCTCATCAACTCTTCACCCACATAGGCATTTACCTAGAACATACTTACTCTAAAAATTGAGATTCTCACAGTGTGCTTTACCAAGTGACAGATATGGTGAAAGACAGGTCTACTGTGGCAGAAAAAATGAAACTATTCTAGCACGTGAGAGAAGTATTTCCAGACATCTAAGCTCTGGATTGCAGAAAGTTCATTCCGTGCTATCGTTCTATCATATTATCGTATCGTATGTATATGTATCATATCATGCTGGACTATCATATCATATCATATCATATATCATATCATACTATCATCATTCTCTACTATTAACACCAGGAAGAGAAACAACTATCATGCTTCGGAAGGTATTATTAATTAAGTTTAAATATGAAATATTTGAAGCTACTTCCTAAAGCAAGCTATTTTGCCACTACAGAATATAAAATAGTTTTCATTCGTTCATCTTTCCTATGGAACTCATCTGGTAGGATAGGTTTATCTGCAAACCAGATAAACCAGATTGTATCGCGTCCAATTTTTAACCCAATAGTTACATTTTTTAAAAAGAGTGGTTTTGATTTTCAAAAAATCCTTAGTCAAAAATTTAAAAACATCAGGGGGAGCTTACTATTTAAAAAAAAAAGGACTTTGGTAAAGCTCTTTGTGAAGTGAACTACCACTATTTTATATTTGATGAATCTAGATTTTGATTTTGCTAAAGGTAAGGTACAGTTATAGAGCCATACCCTGTAGCAAATGCTATTTTCTATCCATTGCAGATTTTTTTTTTTTTTTTGGCACTTCTGGAAAGAAACGAAGCAAATGGATCAAGCAATAATGCAAGAGAGATCAAAGCAATTCCTTCTGTCAACAGTAGCAATTCTTGCAAATCTCTAAACACTGAAGGCTTTCCTGAGCTACAGAGAAGTCCGTGAGAGAGGATCATTGTGGAACACACATCATAGAAAGTGGTATCAGCTTCTTAATTTTAAGGTATAAGTAGATTCTGCTTAAGGGCAACCGAGCTTGCTGTAGGAGAAGGGAAGGTAGGGGGGAGAAACTGGGGTTTATTGAGCACTAAGTGTGGTATTTCCCGTGCATGCGAGCAAGACCTCTCCTCTATGGGTTGGTTTTAATGAGAGGGGCTCTTGAGCTAAGCTGCCTAGACCCATACTCGGTCTTGGCCACATGCTAGCCATGGGTCTTTGGTGCGGGTGATTTAAGCCTTTTTTGTTAACACTTTCATCATCACAAATACTAAACTCAGACTATCGCGAATATAGAATAAGTTACTTTACGTAATGCATTTACAACAGCTGCCGGACATCTAGTACCAATTGAATATTATCCCTTCCATGTTACTGATGAGGAAACAGGGGACACTGCCTTAACTAAATTGCTTATGACTTGGTGGAGCTTGGTTTTTGTAGCAGACTGACCCCCTGCTTAAGGATTGTTCTACACGCTTGCTACTCAAGGTCCCTGAATCACCAAGCAGCAGCAGCATCACCTGGGAGCTAGTGGGGCCTGCTCCAGACTCACAGAGGTGGGGTCTACAGCTGGACAAGATCACACCAAAGCTGAGACGGGTGGCACAGCAACCCACATGACTGCCCCGTCAGACCTCTGCAAAGTGGAAGGACAGCCGAGATGTATTTGCATGCAATCTATTGCTTTAGAGACTTTAAGTGTCCCAGGGCAGGGCTGGTCTTCAGTACTTAAGGTTCTGCCTTTCTTCTTTGTCAGGCGGACTGCCTAGAGGCTCTCAGGCTGGTTTTTAGTTTGTCTCTAGCGTGAACTAATCTCCACTGTTCTTGATCTCTCTCTCTCTCCCTCCCTTCCCTCTCTCTCTCTCCCTCCCTGTGTCTCTCTCTCCCCCTCTCTCCCTTGCCCCCTCCACCCCTCACTCTTCCCCCCCACCCCCGCCTCTTTCTCTGTCCCCTCACCCTCCTTCTCCCCCTCCCCTCTTTTATATTTCTACATTGACATCTTGAAAGATTTACCTGGGGCTGCCCAACCATTTACCCGCTTGTGCCTGTGGTTCTGAACAAAACCCTATGGAAACAGCCTTGACAAAGGCAGTAGTTTATGGAAACAGGACAGATTATGGAACTGGACAAAACTGGGTCCAAATGTTCATTCTTTCACTTACAGTTTTCTCCAAATAATTTATTTAATCTCTCTGAAACTTTATTTCCTTGTCCTTAAACATGATGGTATTAGTAGCTATATCTCAAGGTTGACAGGATCAAATAAACTCAAGGTATGAGAAAGCACCTGGCACGTACTAGGTGCTCAGGATTGTAAAACAAGTAACTAAACCCTGATCTATGATAGGAGGTTTCCTGTCAAAATTTAGGAGACCCAATACAGGGGTGCTTGGGTGGCTGAGTTGGTTAAGCCTCTGATTTTGGCTCAGGTCATGATCTCACAACTCATGAGTTCCAGCCCCACGTGGGGCTCTGTACGGACAGCTCAGAGCCTGGAGCCTCTCTCTCTCTGCCCCTCCCCAACTCGTGATCTGCCTCTCTGTCTCTCTCGGTCTCAAAAATAAGTAAACATTAAAAAAAATTAAAATTAAAAAAGGAGACCCAACACATTTAAAGGAGCGGGAGACAGGAGTGCCTGGGTGGCTCAGTCAGTTAAGCATCCAGCTCTTGGTTTCAGCTCAGGTCATGATTACGCGGTTCGTGAGTTTGATCCCTGAGTCGGGGCTCTGTGCTGACAGCATGGAGCCTGCTTGGGATTCTCTCTCCCTCTCTCTCTGCCCCTCCCCACTCTCAAAAATAAATACATATAAAAGAAAATACAGGGGTGGGAGACAGGGACTGCCCCTAATGGAATGCATGAATTCCAACTGTGTTTAAAGGAATATCTTCTATATTTAAAGACTAAGGCAATTGCTTTTATGTGGAATAAGCCCCAGGAGGGCTCTGTTTCTTAGAGAGAATCATCAGTTTCATTTTAGTCTGTACAGATTTTTTTTTTAAGGAGGATTACCATTCGTGAATTGCAAGAAATCGCGTCCCTTTCATCATGTGATTTAAAAAAAAAAGTTGCTCCAATAAATAAATAATAAATAAGCAAATCAATAAAATAAAGGTTGCCCCAATCTTAAGAGGAATTTTTATTTTTTATCAGAGCTAAAATTCCTGATCTAGCACTAATTTTATTAATAACAAATTGAAGGCAATGAGCAGAAATTGGCTTTCTGTCCTTACTTAGAGCCTATGTTCCTTCCATAAAGGAGGGTGCACCCGCATAGCAACAAGGCAGGGAGCAGGCTGGTAAGCTCCCTCAGTTCTGGTTCTCAGGACCACAGAGAGCAGCACACAATGGAAATGCCTTTCAAATTGTTGCAGCTGCTCTCCCTGGTGCACCCACTGCGTTAAAGGACAGACGCGCCACATACATGTGAAATCCTCAAGCTCTAAAGCCTAATTAATGACCTGAAATCTATCAAAAATGGCACAAGCACGCATCTAAAGTACATATCCATGCTGGAATAGTAGACAGTTTAAAAGTAAATTGGAAAAAAAAAAAGAAAAGTAAATTGCACACAACTTTATTCCGTCCTTTTTTTGTGTGTTCATATACTCTTTAAAGATTAAACTTAAAAACAGCCTAAACCTTTCACCTCACAGTTTGGCTTCAATTGTTTCACAGTTTTGTGCAGTTTGGCACACTTGAAATTGGGTTTCTTTGTAATTTGTGGTTATGTGCACATCATGTAGGCACACCATTCCTGCACATTCTCTCTTGATTCCTTTTTCTCCTTTCAAACAAGAGAACAATGCTCAATGAGAATAAAAATAAATAGCAAAGAATCCTGCACAGTTTGGGGGCAACTTTTTGATTTCCCACTAAAATAGTTTTAAGAAGATTTGGCAGACTACATAAATATGAGATTAGATTACACTTTTTTTAGTCTTAATTGAAGTGTCCAGGTATGAAAATGTCTGGGCATGAACAGAACCTCTCAAATGTCTATCACATTTAGAATAATTTTTTTCTGGTACACCCTGGGGAGATAATGCCCTTAGAATTTCCTTCCCTTGGGAAACCACATTTATCACTGGGAGTTAAGAAGAAGGGTCTAGTCAAGGATGATGGGGCTGATTGCTTCCTGTCTCACTCTGTGGAAAAAAAACAGGCTAATCCAGCCCCAAACATGCTAGAAGTATGTGAGAAGGCTGTCAGATATTTGCATTGTATCTCTAAAATGCATTCTGATAAACTCAGTTTGCATCCTCTGTCACTGCTTGTTCACTTTCCTGTTTCCATGAGTGATTTTGTTTTGTTTTGCTTTGTTTTGTTTTGCTTTTTCCTGTTTTCAATCTAGTCCTTGAATATTGCAACTAACTATCCTGGTTTAACCCCAGAACCCTTTGGAACATGGTATTTGCCCTCCACCTCCCTGTTCCAATGGTTTACTCTGTTTGTCATAATGTGGCTTAATGAATTAAAACAGGCTGGTGGAGAGAGGGCAGATGCGAAGCATTCACTTGCCTTGGAAGAATAAACCTCTCATACTGTCTCACAATAAGAGAGCCTATAGGTCATGGATCATTCTGAGACTTTAGCGGTTCTCTGCCCCGAGTTCCCCCATTGTAATACCTCTATCAGCAATTGCTTTAAATGAGCATTAGAAGTCTCTCTTGAACTTTCTTTTTGCAAAACTGTCAAGGAACGTTCAAATTGCTATCTTGCCAGCTGTGAATTATTTCCTTTGCTCTGAAGTTTGCACTGGCATGTGGAGAGAGGGTAGGTAGCAAAGATCCCTTGAATTTCCGGAGTACAAAATTAGGGAGTACAGAATTCCACTGCATCATTCCAAAGGATCCAGATTGATGTAAGGAGCTCTATTTTGCCTCTTAAAATGATCAAATACCAGATTTTCTCTGCAGCATAATATGTGGTCTTCTTTGAATGCACTGAAATGATGTGGCTACATTTTATCATGGAGACTGCCATATTTTATCAATTCTAAATCATCCATATTTTCACATTTTAACTTCTCTGAAATTGGAATGTGTCTTAAAATTGATGGTGCATTGTAGCTTGATTGCCTGTATTTTTTTTTCAAGTTGGTGGTACATAAAATTCATGTTCCATTTTACAGTTAAAGTCCTCTTACATTTAGAGTTACAATGAACCTTTTTTAAGCACGCCTTCAAAGAGGTCCTAATTTTCTTTTTTTTTTTAATTTTTTTTAACATTTATTTATTTTTGAGACAGAGAGAGAGAGAGCATGAACAGGGGAGGGTCAGAGGAAGAGAGAGACATAGAATCTGAAACAGGCTCCAGGCTCTGAGCTGTCAGTACAGAGCCCCACGCGGGGCTCGAACCCACTGACGCGAGATCATGACCTGAGCCGAAGTCGGACGCTTACCGACTGAGCCACCCAGGCGCCCCAAGAGGTCCTAATTTTCAACTCTGGAACTGTGATAGGAATAGTGAGCCTAGCCATCTCTGCATTCTATTCTCCATAGCAAGAATATTCGGAAGTGAAACTTAAAATAAAAGAAATTAATGAAAAGCAAAACCAGAATGTTTGAAAACATTTAACATTTGAATGTGTTGTCGTTTACTATGACTGAGAGCTCTTTTCCTTTTACATCCATTTCAAGTGTCCATAATAAATGAGGTCTGCATTTGCAAATGGTAAGCTATGGAAGTCAAATAACTGCTGATGTATCATTAATCTTCACTTCCAACAAAAAAACACATCCTGAATTGGATCAATGTGTTCGATCTGATCAATTACCGCAATAGTGAGCGTCTGAAATTCTGAATTAACTGTGTCATGACTGATTTACTTATACTAGAGTCATGATATTATTAAACCTTAAAGTCATTGTTCCAAGGATAGCTTATACATTAGATTTTCTTCAAATATGTATGGAGATCTTAGTATAGCTCTCTAGTGACTTGCTAGGTTCTCTAGGAATTTAATCTTTGTTAAGATTTGTGCTTGGTTTTGAAAAAAGTTAGGAGGGAAGGATATGGGACTTGAGACATTTATTGAGCAAAACCACCCTGAATCCTTCATGGCTATTGACCAAGTAGTAATGGAAAACGGGAACCAAGAAATAAAAATCTCATCAACACAGTGAAATCTGTTCTTCTCTCTGTGTATATAAACCTCATGTGTTGGCTTTGGCAGTAGTTTGAACTTTGTCATTCCAATAAAGTTCCTGAAATTCACTAGATAACACTTCTTTTTACAGGAAAACATCTGCAAGTTTATTTATCTGGTTATAAACAAAACTACATTTCACTTCTTCAAATGACATATCAGAAATGTTTATTTGTATTTGCAATATACATTATTAGCCCATCACAGAAATCTGTGAACACACACACACATTATTAAAACATCATTCGTAAGTTTAAAAATATACTAACTAGAGAAGCATACATAGTTCTCTACTTCAAAACGTTTTCATTGCACTGGTGAAAGAATTTTACTTGGTTGAACAGAGAATGGTTTTAAACTTTCTTGAGGGAAATTTGGTTAAAACGTTCCACTCTCAAAGTTGATTCAGACAGCAGTTTCAATCTTTGAACGCACACACATACACACCCATTCTGCATTTTATAGATCTGAGATGAAACCTTTTTCACATTTCTAATGTTACTCAAATTTGAGGCATCTTATAGTCGATGTCAAGACATGGTTGAATTGGCAGGTTTTTTTCTTTCTTTATAGTAAAAAATAATGTGCTACCTATGATAAAACACAGAATGCGGATGATGGTGCTGATGGGGTAAGAGCCGCTATATGTAGTTTACATTGTCTCGGGTGCCACTTCAGGTACCTTATGGACTTTATATAATAGTCACAGCCACCCTGAAAAGCAGATATTGTTAGTTAATTTTTACAGACAGACGAGGCAACAAAGCCCCGGAGAATTTGAGTATAACTTGCCCGGGGCCACTGACTGTAAATGTTGAAGTTAGGGCTGGGATTCGGGTATGTCTGATACCAAAGCTTGATTTTTTGAAAAATATCTATTTATTTTTGGGAGAGTGCAAGCAGAGGAGGGGCAGAGAGAGCAGGGCAGAGGATGCAAAGGGGGCTCTGGGCTGACAGGCTGACGGCAGCAAGCCCGATGTGGGGCTCGAACTCACAAACTGTGAGATCAGGACCTGAGCCAAAGTCAGACAATGAACCTACTTGAACCACCCACACGCCCCCAAAGCTTGATCCTTTAAGAGAGGCACAATGAACCAACTTCAAAAACAGCAACTCATGTCCATTTTTGTCCAAAAGCCTACATTTGGAGAGGACTACAATTTCTTCATGGCATTCCCACAACCATAATAAAGTGATGGCATTCTTAGCTGGGAAAACACATCTACCTTTTTGTAAGGCCCCGGCCTATTCAGGCAGAATAGTTTGTTTTCCTTCAGTTTATATTTCCTATACACCTTCTTTAGGTCAGGCACGGAGCTGAGTAAATATTGTAGGCGTGTGGTGAGGAAAAGGAGTCAGCTGAAAGGAGACTGAGGAGCAAGCCCTGGGTCCATGTTCAAGATCAGCAGATCCAGGTTTGGCTGCAGAATCCTGCTGGTACTGTCTTGCTGTGAGATAAGAAATATAAGCCCTTCCCTGTGACTAGGTTTCTGCACAAGGATCTCTGTACCACATCTCATGATGGTGAGGATAACATGAGATGAAATAAGAGAAAGTGCTCTGCAATGCACAGAGGACAAAGTATGTGGCATTATTCATTCCTAGCGGGCTTGTTATGTGGATAATCATTGACCAAAGATCCTTTCAGGCAGCCCTTGCGCCTCACAATTGGAGGGGTGTGTGTGTGTGTGTGTGTGTGTGTGTGTGTGAAAGCAGAATTATTCTCTGAGAATCATGAATGAAGCACTTCTTAGCTCTAAATTTTCATTTCATTGGGATCACATAAATTCACGTTGCTTCTATATACAAGCACAAATCTTTAGTTCTCTGTCTCTGTCTCCCTTGGTCTCTCTCTAGCATGTTGGGTCATACTTTTCTGTCTGTTCTGGAATCAAGCAGATTGAGTTTGAGCACTGGTCTCACCACTTACTGTTCCACCGTGAGCCTGTTACATAACCACACTGTGGTCAGGGGTCTTGATTTCCTTATTTAAAAATGGGAATAGCACATTCCATTCAAGAATTTTTTGATGACTGAATGTGATAAAGCACTTAGCATAGGACCTAACACATAGTAAGATTTAATAAATATTGACTACCTGTTATTGTCCTAGTAGGTTGCAACCATCCATCACTATTTTAATCCCACTGTAAATTCCATACGGACACAGCAATTCTGGTATAGAAAATGCAGAAATGCTGCTCTAGTCACCATAGATGACATAGAAATAATGAAATATTGTCCATGTTCTTGAAGAAATTAAGTGCAATTTAATTTATGCCAAATCAATTATTTTGCCCACTTTATTAATCTAACTTGATATTTTATAGAAAGCAAGGAACTAGCGTTTTTATTTAAAAAAATATATAGGCTGTCATTACATAATCTATAAAAACCAGCTTCTTCTAAGTGATTGTTCTTGACTAACCCCAAATATTATTATCCCTTTTTCCTGTTGAGTCTCACGTTCATATCAGCAATTTGTCCTTACAGCACTGGTTGAATGCTCAATTTCATTTATTCTATTCGTGAAGGCAACTACTTCTGAGCCCTGTGGAATCTTCTCCTCCTCATCCACCTGTCACGTCCTTGCATATGGCTTTGCCACACTAAATTCCCATGTCTGCTGTATTGTTGCCCATCCTAGAAGTCTCTTGAAATTTTTCCTAAAAATTTATCCCAGCCTTATCTTGACTTATAAACTGATCCCAATTTTATCCTAAATTGACTTCATCCTTTTGCGCCTGTGTTCTCCACCCGTACTGTCTTCATGGTTCGGAGGCATTTAAGATCAAAGGCTCCAGAGCCTGACCCACTAAATTCAAATCCTAACCAGTTCTATGATCTTAGTAGAGATAGTTCTTTTTGCTTCAGTTTCCTCACCTATAAAGCAGTATTATTAACGACAGTACCTACTTGTAGAGGGTTGCTGAGACAATTACATGAGTTGATATGTGTAAAATCCTGCTTAGAATCATGCTTAACACATAGTGAATGTTATATAAATGTTCACCATCATATCACGGTTTATTTGAGATAACTCACCCTGGGTTGTTGAGGCTGCCAGATGTGTTCATGATTTTACCAATAAGCTAGATGATGTGAATTAAGAACCAAACCACAGGGGGCACAGAGAACACATATCCAGAGAAAAGTGAAAATGCTACAATGAGATGGGAAAGTTATGGGTGGTTAGACAGAACAATATTTCCTGTAGATGGAAATCAAAAGTCTCAGAAATCTGAGAACAGGTAGCTAGAAAGATGGACTGGAAAAGAGGCCCGGAAAAGTATCTGTGCTCAGCGTGGTGTTGGCAATGTTAGTGTAAGGCACCGGGAGGGAGATTTCAAAGTACCAAGGACTAGATAAATGTAGGATGAAAGGCAGGTAGTAGTAGGAATTTGGAACAAAAAGAACAGGGGGGCGCCTGGGTGGCTCAGTCGGTTAAGCATATGACTTCGGCTCAGGTCCCAATCCCACAGTTCATGGGTTCCCGCCCCACGTGGCTGACTGTGCTGACAGAGCCTGCTTCAGATTCTCTCTTCCTCTGTCTCTGCCCCTCCCCTGCTTGTGCATGTATGTGCACGTGTTCTCTCTCTCCTTCTCTCTCTCTCTCTCAAATATAAATGAATAAACTTAAAAAAAAAAGAACAGGGAATGGCAGCTTTCTAAGGATATTGGAGAGGAGTACAAATTTGAAAGTGGAGATGAAAAAACCCATACAGGGCTCAGATCAATGGTGGAGAAGTGAGAGAGAATTTAAGCCCCATTCCTCAGGGACTACTAGGGAGGACAGCTTTCCTGCTGCTTCTCAAAAAACAAGTGGTGGCAATGAAGGAGAGAAGAGGAACAGAGACAGGAGCGTGAGGTAATGGAGAGGCTACTGGACAGGGAGACAAGACTTCTCCATTCCTATCTCTCCTTAGAACCAGGGGCACGACCTTTGTCCAGTCTCTTAGCATCACTGGGGGAGAGAAATTTAAAGTCCTGACACCCTTTTCATGCCTGAATCCTAATGGGGATACAAGCTGAGATGAGGGGTGGTAGGCAAAAGGTGTATATGGCAGGTAAATTTTGGTCTTCGGAAAATAGAAGTCAGAGTCATTTTCATGAACCAATATCACAGATAGGCACATGGATGAGTTTCGCATGCTCCCTGAGAGAAGCCAGTCACCAAAACTTAATACTATATGATTAGGATTAGACGCGGTTCAAAAATAGACAAAATTGATCTTCTGTATTAAAGGTCACAAGAATGGTTGCCTTCTGGAGATGGTATTCCCTTGGAGGGAACATTTGGGGATGCTGAATTGTTTTCTCTGTTAACCTAGGTGGGAATTACACAGGTATGTCTATAGGTAAAATAATGGAGCATCATACCCTTAAGGTTTGTGCACTTTAGTTTTGTGAGTTGCACCTCAACTGCAAAGAAAGACAAGTCAAGAATCTAATCAAGTAAAAAGAGAGAGAGAGAGAGAGAGAGAGAGAGAGAGAGAGAGAGACATGTCTACTCAATGAACAGTTGAAAACTGAGGGCCTTGGGCAAAGCAGTTTCTCTGGAGATGGTGGTGCCTGGGTCAAAGAGAGACAGACACACAGACACATGGATTGTCTCATGGATATGGATATGTTAACTGCCTTACACGGTGAATAGTTACTATTATTGAACCACCCATCGTTTGTACTTATTTTACAAATATATCCCGCTCATGATATGTAGCATATATACATTATTTTACAGATATATACACGCTCGCGATACGTAACATAGATACATTAGAACAATGATTTTCAAAGAAAGGGCGCTGCTAAGTTCGAGTGCCTCATGGACGGTGCTCAGGGTCACTGTGTGGGGTGAAGGGAGGGTGACCCGCCTTTCTCCAGCCCTGTATCGGCCAGTGTGGTTCTAGTTTAATCTGTTTTATAAATTGTGGCTTGGCCTTACTAGTTAATGCATTAGCAGATTCCACTGCTAGAAGTGTTTGAAGATATTGCAGGAAGTTATACTTAAAACATACGTAGGTTATGTGCGATCTAAAACTTCACTAAAAACAAACCAAACCAAACCAAAACACAGGTCCGTTGGTAATTTTTATCGCAGCCCTACCTCTGACTCTGAGAATCAACAGAGAATTCAAAGGATGTTTCCTTTTCTCTCCAAACTAACAGTCCTATGCTTGCCATGGGGTGTTGGAAACACGGAGCGCAAAGTCCCCAACCTTAAGGAGTTTAAGAGCCATGACAACAAGGCCCTCGGATCAAGCCAAAGTTTCAGATCTTCAAGTATTAACGATTCAGGATGAAAGAAGTGCTGTACCTTTTCTGTGTTGTCCGTCAGTCCTGACTTCCCACTCCTGATGAAGGAAAAGTCTTGCTTTAACTCTTCTCTCTGCCAGGGAGAATTACTTTCTGCTTGTTAAGTTTTAGAGCAGGGGCGCCCCTAAGGAGAGTTGCAGGGACAGTACAATTCTGTAGTGTATTATGGAATGTTCAGCATACTCTGGTTGCTTATTTAGACAATCGCAGGGCGAGCGGAGGAGGAAGGAGGAAAGATAGGAACAGTGATGATCACTGTTACGATTCTAACCACCCTTGCCACCAGTGAGGGTTTCCTGTTTTCATCACCTTTGGTGGCCACCTCTGCCTCCCCACCCTGCGGGTTCATTTTTTTCCCCATCTGTTCAATTGACATTTCTGACACTCATCAGGCTTTTGTTTTCATACTCTTCAGATTCATATATTGTTCATTGTTTTCGTGCTTACTCAGAACTCACGTCCGCCAGCAGCACAGTCCTTGTGTGTAACACACCGCTAACTTTACCCTTAGTAGGGCTTCCGTTTCCAGGGACCTAGTGGATATTCGAAAGTTCTTAATCATGAATGTTGACAAAGTCTTTCATTGTGTGTGTGTGTGTGTGTGTGTGTGTGTGCGCGCGCGTGTGTGTTTGTGCGTTAGAGTGTGTGTGTTAGAGGGAGACAGAGAGAGAGACTGTCAAACTGCCTTCTGAAATATCTATCTAACGTGATTCATGAAGTTACCCACCTTTAAGACATTTCTACCTTCTTTATGGACCAAAACTGCCTCTATTAAAATAAATGTATTTTTTAAGTATTTTTTTAAGGTTATTTATTTATTTATTTTGAGAGAGAGACAGCACACATGGGGGAGGGTCAGAGAGAGAGGAGACAAAATCCCAAGCAGGCTTCACACTGCCAGTGCAGAGCCCAACACGCCCCACGCAGGGCTCGAACTCATGAAACCCCAAGATCCCTGACCTGAGCCAAAACCAAGAGCCGGGCATTTAACTGACTGAACCACCCGGGCGCCCCTCAGATAAATGTATTTAGAAGAGATATTCTAAAATTCTCGAACAGTTTCAATCACAGCATCTCACTGGCCATTAAAAAATCCAGTGTGGGTTGGTGCATGCTGATGTAGCCCCTCTTTGTCCATCTTATTATTATGAGCACCTCTGTATTTTCTATTTCATGTTTTGTTCCTAGATTTGGTGCTGGCCAACCCAAATCAGGAAAAAAGAAATGTCTACTTCAAACTTGCATGCCACGAATTATTTTTCACAAGGTGAACATGTTTTTAATCTGCGATAGTATAATTTATGTTCCGATGAGCAAGGAGTTTTAGAGGATCAGATTAGTGGCTCATCGAGCGGTTGGAACAGCACACCGCATTCCTGAACTTCCCACACAAATGTTTCCATGCACTTTAGTCCGTTCCGAAGCCTCAGATTTCCTATAACCTTAGGAGGAGCCTCCCGCTGCTATCCTTTCCTGATAAGCTCCAGATATATTTTACTGTCTCACCTTCTCCATAAAGTGGAATTAGGAGGAAATAAGGGGCTCTTGGCTTTTACAATTTATTACCCTTCAGAGGATTAATGTTTGTACTTTTTGGTCGCAGAAACCTTTGTTCAAACAAAACATTGCACTAAAGCCAAGTGTGGAAAACAGATAAATGTTCAGTTGCTCCAGGTGAATTGGGGGGTGAGGGGGGGCGCGGCCCTGGCAGCTGGGCCCCTTCCCACCTGCCGGCGGCCCCAGAAGAACTCTGTAGAAGAGGGTGGAATCTGTAGCCTTGGAGGAGTGGTTCTTGTTCTGGTTGCCCGTTAGAATTATTGGGGGGACTTCTGAAAAGTAACCCTGCTCACCACCCACCCAGGGTACTGATGGAGGTTAGGGCCCTGACAATTGTTTTGTTCAGAGCCCCAGAGGTGCTCATGTGCAGGCATGGTTAAGAACCACGGCTTCAGAGCGGTCCTTCTCAAATTCGAGCGTGCATCAAATCTCCTGGGAGCTTGTTAAAACTCAGCTGGCTGGACCCCACCTGAGTTCCTGATGCCGTAGGTCTGGAGTGGGGGGCCCAGCATTTGCATTTCTAATAAGACCCCAGGTGATGCCGATGCTCTTGATCCAGGGACTATAGGTTGGAACCACTGCTTTGTAGAAATGGTGAAATTGGCCAAGATTCTCTCACTCCTGCTAGGAGCTGAGAAAAAAAAATTAGCTTCCACTGGGTGTGCTTCTCTCTACCCATTCTTGAGTTAAAAAAATAGAATTGCTATGTCCAGAAGGGCCCCTTATGGAAGGTATTGGCTATTTTGGGCAGGCATATGGGATCTGAGGTTGCCACTCTCTCTGTCAGTTAAGCCTCTGCCTACAACCTGCCACAGTGTCTTACTGGAAATCAATTATACTGGAACCAGTTTTCTAAACTATGAGAACATTGGGGCAATGTATGGAAGAGAAGATGTATTTTAAAGGGAAGAAATGAAAACCATGGTAGGGTCTACAAAGAGTGCCTCCTATAAGTCGTCGTGTCATATTAGGAAACCAGAACAGAGGCAAGCCTGCATGTGCCTTTGAGTAAAGTAACCAAAGCATCAGTAAGCTGCCCGGTTGCCTTTATTTCTTTCCGTGTACTTCTACTTGCCACAGACGAGATCTAGGGAGAGGAGCAGCAAAATGTTTGCTTCATGCCAATCATTTGGGGGCAACCCGATTTGGAAAAAGGAGTTAAATAAATATGAAAAGTTAAACAAAGTTTTGGGACTTAAATAGGCTTCCTGTCAGAATATCTGCTGGGAGGCATGATAAGCTCAGTCACCTATAATCACAAAGCAGGCGAGCTCCTGCTGGGTGTCTAAGATGCCTCCTCAAATCAGGAGGACTGGGAGTTACAGAGCCGAGGCACTGATTTCTTGCCATCAATATAGGTGTAACAACATGGGGCTCATCCCGTGCACTTCCTCAAAAGCAAAAGTTTGGAGAGGGGCTGGTTGGCGTGAGAATGGTTCACTATTAAGGGTTGAATTGTCTTCCCAAAATTGAAATGTTGAAGTCCTAACCCCCAGGATTTTATTAGGGATGCAACTTTATTTGGAAATAGGGTTGTTGTAAGTGTAATCAGTTAAGATGTGGTCGTTAGGATAGATCCTAATCCAATATGACTAGTGTTCTTATAAACGGGGAAATGTGGACACTGAAACACACACACATACACACACACAGGAAGAATCTCAAGTGAACAAGGAAGGCAAAGACCGAGGTGACGCAGCCATAAGCCAAGGAATCAACGCTGCTAACACTTTGGTCTCAGATTTCTGGCTTCCAGAACTGAGAAACGGAACGATCTCTGCTGTTTAAGCCACCCACCCTGCAACACTTTGTTGTGGCGGCCCTAGGAAACCGATACATTGACCCAGAACACCATGTCAGATAACCGTGCTGTGGGAGAAGCCTCATGTGACTCCGTCCAGAGGACTCAAGCCAGCATCTCATAGGGAGCCAACATTGCATGAGGTATAGGATGTCAGTCATGACCACCCAGAGAAGCAACACCCAGTAGGGATAGGTCCATGGAGGCAGTTGGTAAAGAAATGAGACAGTAATAAGCATTTACCTCTTTCCTTCTCCCTGCTTATCTCAGTCAGGGTTGTTGTGTCTTGAAGGGCAAGCAAGTGCAAGTCTTTGGGGCCACACCACCTGCCCTCACTCTATGAAGTCAGATCCCCAGTTCAAGGCCTCTGGGGGAGAGGAGAGTTGGGCAAGTAGGTAAGATGATGAGAAAAGATGGTCAGGAATTGAGATGGAAGTATTAAACAGCATTGGATTTTAACAATCTGAAGGGCCAGGAAAGTTAAGGCATTAATTCAAGACGTTGCTGAGGATGGGAAAAAGGAGATCAAGAATAGCAGTGAAAAGTTTTGACCAGAGAAAAATTGAAGTGTTTCCCGATTATATTTCACTGAGACTTATGCTTTTTGGAACTGCTCAAAAACTGGTGGGAATAATAATAACAGTAAGAAAGCATGGCTAATATTTATTTTTCACTTAAAATTATAGTCTGGGCCAAGTGGCATGCATAATATCAATTAGCTTCTGCAGAGTCCCAGGGAGATAGGAGATAAAATACTATATATTAAGAAACAAAGTCCTATAGAGGATAACTTGTGTAAGTCCACTCAGCCAGCAAGGGTTAAGAGCCTGGGTTCGAACCTACGCTCCCCATGGCGCCATATTGCTCCTGGTTGCTTTGGTTCCTGAGCCTCATTGTGTCTACCTCCCACCCCAAAACGGGCTCTTCTTGAGGCCTGCTATGAGGTGCTTGCCAGGCATATTGTAGCAACTGCCTTGACATGCGACGAAAAGGTATGGCTTCTACAAATGAAAACAACCTTCAGATATGGAGACGGCTTTCAGTCTCCCTCAGAGTTTCTGAAAGCAAGTGCTCAGCGTTGCTACTTCACCTGAAAATAAAGTCATAATTCGAATTCCGTGGCCATTAATGCACCCTGATTCTGGTTAATATGACCTTAGTCATGCCTCGATACTTCATAAAACAATGCTAGGTTGATGTGAAAGATACAATTGCCACCCACACTAAGAAAAATAAGGCAGAGTATAATGGTGTGAGTATACCGTGGTTCTAATCAAGTCCAATAGATAGAAATCAAAACATTAACCATGATTATTCCTAGCTAGTAAATAGAATGTGTAATTTACATTTGCTTTTGTATCCTTTCGAATATTCCAACTGCCTTACAATGAGCATGTATTTATTTTTTGAACAGAAAAACATATTGCTGCGGGAGCTGCAGAAAACTGCCACAGGCTCAGCATAACAAAGCAGTTATCTCCCTGCATCTGAGTGGCGAGATAGGAAAACATTTCCTGGTCTCATCAATATTATTGTAACATATTTTGTCCTTAGCAATTACATTTCTGCCCTTTACCATCGTTTTCAAAACATTGTATCTCCTTTGGCCCTGTGTGTATTCCTGTGGTCATATAGCACACCCTGATTGGAAGTGCTAAAGGAGAGTTTGTGGCTTTCCTTTCATTTTGGGTGAACCAGCGAAAACAAAACTGATGGTTTTTCCTTATGCATAAAGTGTCTTTCACGTATGATTGGTTATGAAATATTCTTCAGTTCCACTCCCAACTCCACCCTGTGTGCCGAAATTTATGAGAAAGGAAATGATCTGAAAGCCCTGAAGAGAATAAAATGACTGAGCAAAAAGGGATCGGCTGCCCATCTAGTCCAACCTTTCTTATTTTGACAATTGAGAGAATACATGCCGGAGCGATTTGTCCGCGGTCTTTTACCCAGCGAGCCTCAGCGCCCAGGCCACAAACCCACTCCCCAGTTGATAAATGAGGGGCCCGCTAGGTGCTTTAGCAACTAACAGTCAGGTAGTTGGGTGAACACTTATTTGATTGTCTGATTTCAAGGGCATTCCTAAAAGGGAATGGTTTGCCTTAGGAAAATGCCTTGAAAAACTGCCCGGGGCTAAGGCTGAAGCCTTGAGGCGACGACAGTGGCGAGAAGGACGGAGAGCTCGCACGCTCGCTTCCTCCCCGGAGGAAGCGAACTTGTTTAAGCCTGGGAACTGCAGCAATACCGGCCGGAATGGCTAAGGGGGTTTCAAGAACAAAGGTGTCTAATATTCGACTTTATGCTGTTCCAACCGTGGAACCGCTATAAGCTACAGAGTGAACAGCACGTTTCCTGGAATTAGGAAAGCACAGAGGCGAACATCAACCGCTGGTTAATTATGGAAATATCACGGAGGACAATGGGTCTTTGGCAGAACAAATAGTGAAGTTTGATACAGTTGTGTTTACATTTAGGGGTACAAGTTATCCTCAGTTGACACATGAGACATATAATACAAGAGCTCTCAGCTATTGGACAGCCTTTTACGTACCAGGTACCACTGCGGCAACTTTTCACCTATTATTTGTAATTCTAGAACATTTCTACAAAGTAGTTATCCTTACCCTCCATTTATAGATGAGGACTAAATCATTAGAGAAATAAAGAATTAGATCCATTTACTAGCAGGGTGATCTTGAGCAGGTTATTTAATCTCTGAGTGTCTATTTTCTCACCTAAGAATGGGGGTAATAACTACATTAAGATTTAACATGTAGACATAATACTACACAAATGACCTAGCAGGATGTCTGAAATATAGAGGATGCTTAATAAATGGATTAGTTAATGGAAATTAGGGCAAAATTAACATAAATCTGGACCTGTTTCTTAGAAGTTGAATGAGACTGACAGATGTGATGTTAAATTAAAATACAACACATTCTCCATGTAATGCATTCTCCAACTTTTTTTAAAAATTGCTTTAACATATACTTAGTTTTAAGAGAGAGAGAGAGAGGGAGAGGGAGAGACCAAGCACGAGGTGGGGAGGGGCAGAGAGAGACAGGGGCACAGAATCTGAAGCAGGCTCCAGGTTCTGAGTTATCAGCACACAGAGACTGACTTGGGGCTTGAACTTGTGAATCGGGAGACTGTGACCTGAGCTGAGGTCAGATCCTCAACCAACTGAGCCACGCACGCAGGCACCCCTCCAACTTGTTGTTCAGTCTACGAATGCGGTGGGCGAAGAAGTCAACTGAAAATAAGCTCTCATGACATGACTTTGGCAATTTTCTTCCACTTCTAAAATTTAATTTGCTAAAGATTGGGGTTATGAAGTTTGATTATATAAAATACTTTTCACTTCTTTCCTATTCCCCTTACTTTAATCTCTTCTGCTCATCCTCCTTTATTTATTTATTTATTTAATTTTGATAGGGGCGACTGGGCGGCTCAGTTGGTTAAGTGTCTGACTTCAGCTCAGGTTATGATCTCACGTTTTGTGAGCTTGAGCCCCCAGTCAGACTCTGTGCTGACCGCTCAGAGCCTGGAGCCTGCTTTGGATTCTGTGTCTCCCTCTCTCTCTGCCTCTCCACTGCTTGCTCTCTCTCTCTCTCTCTCTCAAAAATAAATAATAAACATTAAAAAATTTTTAAAAATTTTTGATAGTATATTTTTTAAATTAAAAAAAAATTTTTTGGCAATTCTTCATTTTTGGGAGACAGAGAAAGAGTGTGAGTGGGGGTGGGGGGGCAGAGAGAGAGGGAGACACAGAATTCAAGGCAGACTCCAGGTTCCGAGCTGTCAGCATAGAACCTGATGTGGGGCTTGAACTCATGAACCATAAGACCATGACCTGAGCTGAAGTTGGACGCTTAACCGACAGAGCCACCCAGGCTCCCTGAGAGTGGACTGTTTTTAAAGAAAATGAATATTGTATCAAAACTCAAAGCAGATCCCCTGCAGCATTTGCAGGGGGATGTGAGGTTTAGATTCTTTACAGCTAAAAGGTAAGCCCATTGAAAGTAGGGATTTTTGTTGTGTTCACTGGTGCTTTCAAGGGCCTACTACAGTGCTCCATGTGTAGGAGACCCTCAAAAAGTGTTTACAGAATAAGTGAAAAAGTTTTCTGAAAACTTCAATTCATCAATTCTTACAGTTTTATGCCATAGATTTGCATTTCTAGTAATCATGGTGGCTCTAAAAACAATTTTTTTTTTTTTTTTTTTACTGGTGGGACTCAAAGGGTTCCTGTGGGTGATGGGAGGTGTGGTGCTCCTCTCCAAGACTGGGGTTGGGGATGAGGTCCCGTCTGCTCAAGCTCTGGTCCCAAACATAGGCAGTGGACACCACAATCTCTAAAGTATCAGTGGCCGATTGTAGCTCTGTTTTCTGGATGAGGCAATGGAGATGCAGCAAAGACGTTCTAAGACTGAGGGTCATTAGTGGTTTTCTGACCTATTTGACCATCAGGCCTCCTTATTTGACCGTTTCCAAACAATTGCTTCAACTTTCAGACATAGTGCCTGGACACTTGATCTGTGCGTATGAAAGAACAGAATCTGTTTTGTCTTTCCCTCCTTTCCTAACCCTACTCTCCTCCAAAGTTTTTGTTTTTGTTTTCAGTGAATTAGTAATTCTCCCAAGACACTGATTTAACTTCATAGCCATCCAAATTAGAAAGGTTTGCTGAAGAATGTCTCTAAAGTCTCCACATAGGCTAGCTGTAGCACTTGGCCAACAACAATGTGAATTTGGTGCAATTCATCGGACATGTTTAAGAATTTGGCATGCCCAGCATCTCTGCTGTCTGCCGTATTAAAATTTAAAGAGACCTCAGTGCTCTTTTTGCAGTCGCCTATGCTGGACACATAGACCTTGATCTCTGACTATCCTATGATCTCTGCTCACGTAGGAGGAAGAAATGCTGGTTCCAGAATTCTTTCCTCAGAGAAGACAATTGCCCTGAAAACTAAAACCTCAACACGCTATATTACTCCCATGTAAGTTTTAATGAAACTAACCTGGGAGATTCTGGGAAGGCCTTGAAATCCTTATACAAGTGAGGAAAATTCTTCGGACAGAGGACATCCAATGCCAGTGTTAACAGGTACAACTGAAAGATTGGAGTGTGTTTTTAGTGAGTTGGCCAGGTAACCACTGGGACTGACCCATACCCCCAATCAGCGGATCATTGGATTATCTCTAGAGTCAACTAAAGCCTGCTCATAGATGATCTATGGGGAGTAGAAAGCTAAAGATATTTCCCCAAGAAACTGATATTTTGTAAGGACTGGACATGAGTATCTACACTGTTTGCCATATAAACATCTGTGAGATTAATAATGAATTGTAGAAACTATCCACACGCAGATGTGATTACAAAGATTTGTAGGTAAGAAATAAAGCATACCAACTTCTAAGTCAAATCTCCTTCAAATCCTTTCCTCTCTTCTCTCTTCTGTTTTTCATCAATCGGCTGAGGTCACACAGCTGTGATTCAGGCCCTGGTGACACAGATGAATCAGAGATGGCACAGGGTCCAGAATTCTTGGCCAGACTTACAACAGATTTTTCATCTATCAACCAGAAATGATGCAGTGCTCTGATTCAGTTATGGTGGCCCCAAATGTTAGCTAGGCTATTTTGGAAATATTCCTAGTACTTAGGCAGAATCTCTTATCTTCTTTCTGCTTCTACACATAACAATTATGGGGGGGGGGTATCAATAATAGGCAAAGTGTCTTCAGCTCTTTGAGTCTTCCCCCAAATACCTGGGTGCTACCATGTTATTTCTCATTATTGAGCCTTCCGTAGGCAACACTTCTCTTGATTCTGGTTGACAAAATAAGATGTGATATATCCAGGTAGAAAGGTAAAATTGTTGAGATAAATTATTAACGTTTGTTTTCCTGAGACCCAACTTTAACGTTTATTCATTTTTGAGAGGGAGGAGGTGCCAGAGAGAGAGGGAGGCCCAGAATCCGAAGCCGGCTCCAGGCTCCGAGTTGTCAGTGCAGAGCCTGAGGCGGGGCTCGAACACGTGAACCGTGAGATCATGACCTGAGCTAAAGTGGGAAGCTCAACCGACTGAACCACCCAGGCACCCCCCTGAGACCCAACTGTAGATACAGGTTTTCAGGCAGGCCACATGCCAAGTCTCTCGAAAGAAAGATATCTATTAAGCAGGCTTCCAATGAAGTTAATTACAATTCACTTTCACTTTAAAAAAAATGATTGGTTAAGAGCTTGGGATCGAGAGCCTTCCTGGTCTGGATTCCATGAACAGCTCAACAGCTTATTTGTTGTGTGCCTAAGAAAAGTTGTTTAACTTCAAACACTCACCTTCCTCACCTGTAGGGGAAAATACTATGAACCTTACTGTTTGGAAACGGGAAATAAATGAGATAGTGCGTATCAAATGCTTAGCATAGTCCCTAAGCCGAAGGGCAGCTGTTTTAACAGTACGATGATGGGAGTCTAGGGCTTGATTTGGCAAATAAAGCTCACAGTTGAGAATGAAGAAACCACCGAGAACGAAGAATTTCACAGCGGATGTTTAAAGAAGCATTGTTTGTAGAGGCCTGCCACCTCTCACTGGGGGCCTTGGGAGAAGCCAGCCCACTTTGGAGTGGAGCAGCAGGAGGGTAGGGGGAATAGCAGAGGAGGCACTGGGAAGGAGCAGTTCTGTTTTATGGCAGTGCAGTGCTGGTGAGGGGAAGGTACTTCCCCGTCTTACTTCCTTGTGGAACAGAGGACAGGAGTGCTTGCCCTCAGTGACACCAAATGAGGAGGGCCTCAAGATTTGGGGAAGCTGCACTATTATACCTTACAGGTCTCAGAGAAACACGGAGGTTTCCAAGGGGTTGGAAGAGGGATTCCATAGAACCTCATACCCTGAATGGGAAGGAGGAATTCATGAGTCAGATGAGGATAGAAGGCTAGTGTCGCTGGGAGATCACAGGGATCACAGGGAGAACCGGGGTGCCGGAGGAAGGAAAAGAGTTTCCAAGGAACGGGTAATACATGCTTGGAAAGAAGATGGCTTTGGATGGGACATGAAAATGAAGCTCTAAATTGAACGATTGAATCATAAGAACAAACTAAGGCCATTTTAATAACCATCTACGAAATTGGACTGATCTATTATTGGAACTTCCTACTCAGAGGGAAAAGGGGAGCTTGAGAAATTATTTTTATATTGTCTAGGAGCCAGTAAACAGAATGTGAGATATTTTAAACTTTTTTGAGGCCCAAATAGGATCAGTCTAAAAACGTGCTATCTTTCCTCTGATTTTGTGATCTTTATTTGCTTCACTTAGCAGAATTTCTATCGGCTTAGACCAGTGTTCTCAACCTCTTTAATTTTTCTCATTTTTGTTCCCATAAGAAACGTTTTTGAGGTTTTTTTTTTTTCTAACTGTCCCTCCTTCACAAAATCTTAATACTCCCACTATCCCGTATAAGTCTTTATACACCCGATGTATATCTGTGTTTTCTAGGTAACTTTTTCACTTCTCAAGAACAAATCCCGCCCCCCATCCCTGGGGCAATACTTCCCCTGTTGAGAATGCGTGGATGAAATTGACAGAAGGTCCTCCTAGTCAGGTTGGCCCTGTGTTTCCCCAAGTCTAGAGTAAGACTTCAGTTCAAAGCAGTAAACAGTTTTCATGCTCCAGGCATCACTCCAGGCCTAAGGATACAAAGATGAAAGAGGGATGGACGCTATTCTTAAAAAGATGGTTGCTATGGATTCCACACAGGGCATTTCCGGTGTGTAATATCTGTGCCCTCTATGGCAAGATCTGTGATGGACGTAGAGTAGTGTTCCTGGGATGGGGACTTCATGCCTTTTTTTTTCCTTTTCTGTTTTAAATTTTTTTACTCCCAAATAAAATTGTAAGGGTTATTTTTGATTGAACAAAATTCTCAAAATGTTAGGATTGGACGGGCCCTTGAGACCATCCCACCTAAACCTCTCAGGTCCTCAGTCACATATGATAGAGTCACTGCTTCTGACTGCACTTTGGGCTGTAATTATTCATCTGGTGCCAAGGTTTCTGTCCCCTCGGTAGCGAACAAACTGAGTGACCTTGGTTGAATTATTGACCATTTCCGGGTCTCAGTATCCTCACTTAGGAAATTTAGGGGATGAACTATAGGACCTCCCAAAGCTTCTTTCAATAAGGAAATTTCAAGATTCTAAGATTTTTTTTCTTATGTCTCCAATGAAGTTGCACCAGTTTTCAAAGACATCGCAAACAAATTAATGGAGCATATTATGTCATAAGATAGTACACCTTCCCTTTAGGAATGAAAACCACAAATAAGCCAGACTGCGTGTAAGCCAACAATACTGATTCTCTATTTCATTTTTCACATACTTTCCTAGCTCAGCTGAAATCGTTATTTTAGTTCTTTCAATATTTTTGAAAGCTTTATTTTTCTACCTTCAAAAAAGCACAATTAAAGTTCTGCCTGAGTTGATTTCTTTATCATGTTTGAGTTTGGGTTTTGGGTGCACTGCCTAACATTTTAATTCTTGGTTTAATGATCAGCTACTTACATTACTAACATTCAAGCAGGTTGCCATTATTGGAAGATTATTGGCAATAACCTGTTCTGCTCCCTTCTGGATCTCATTTACCTCCACAGATATTCCTTAACATCTTTTTGTCTGTAGGACTCAAGCCAAGACTGGGTAATCTTTGTCATGGTTTAGCACTGAATCATTTTGATTATTCTCTGATGTGTATTCTCAGACTTAGAATGTCCTCCTATAGCATTCTATGCCGAACTGCACATAGCAGCATTCCCCAGTGAAATTTCATCAGTACTTTATGTGATGCCAAAATAACATCAACACCGTAAAATATGCTTCATAATCTTCTTACTTGCTTTTCTTCCTCGGCTGTCAAAGATCATACAGATGGTTTGGTGAAAAGTCCACATTGACTCCCACAGAGTACCCTTCACATCTCTACTTGATAATAATTTTAAGCTTTCATTCCTAATCATTTTTTTATTGTTAAAACAGCTTTGTTTTGAGAAGTGGGATAGAAACTTTTTTTTTTTTTTCAGATGAGAAGATGGTAGCCCTTTCCTGGGGAGGTGGGAAGAAAAGATTTATCACAGCCTACATGTTCTCTGTGGACATAATTCTGGTTTAGAATATCATGAGGAATTGGAAGAGAAAGGAAAATCACCAAGGGGAAACCGATGTCCTAAAACAGCGATGTCCAACAAAATTTTCTGTGATGATGGTAATGTTCTATTTGCACTATGAAATACAGTAGCTGTTGAGGGTTTCAGAAGTGGCTATTGTGATTGAGGAAATGCGTTTCCAGTGTATTTAATGTATATTAATTCAAATTGAAATAGTGGCTACCATATTCACATCATGGCCCCAGGAAGTAACGTGACTAGAACTGGGGCCCCAAGTCCAGGACACGGTTGAACTTATTATCTCTGCTCCACGGTTTAATGACTGTGTTCCTGGGGAATATTTAACCTCACTGTAATAACATACAGACAATCTTTGTGCCTGCTTCTGAAGGCTGTTGCAATGAGTAAAGGAGATAATCCATGCAAAACACTTGACATGGTACCTTTTCATTCTACTCGTTATACATGTTTGGTATTATTTTAACCATTCCTTTTAGAAGGTGTGATTTAGACACTGGAATCGGGAAGCTGACGTAAGGTATTCAGAACCTAACGTTGGAGTCCTCCAATTTTTTTCTCACCAGAACACCATCTGTTCTCAAACTGGGGTGGTAGGAAAATCCTTCCTGAGTGAACCTTGGGAATTATGGACTTAAGTTTCCTAAAGTTCATATCATTCCCTCTGAACAGTCTTTGCTCGTTCTCAAACTTTTCCTTTCTTTGCATTTCATCTTGTGTCATTGCTAAAAATTTGAGAATGTGGAAGTTCATCCTAGAACATTTAGTTGGCAGGGATCAGATTACTTCTGGTTTTAACTTCACGTTCCTTGTGAGGCATTTGTAGAAATGAATACACTTGTACAGAGAAGACTTCAATGTCATTTTGATGAAAAACAACTACCTTTGTGGGTCATTTTGGAAAAAGCTTCTGTTTGGACCCCTTGGTGTGTGCTACCAATCCTTTCTACCCTCAACTAAGGATTAGAACAATCACTGAGTGTCCAATTGTATTAATTGGAATGCTCTTAGAATGGTATGGCCGATTAGGCAGGATTTTTTTTTTTTTTTTTATTGACCAACACAACTCTGCTGTCTTTAATCTGATGCTTTCAAATATGCACTAAAAATTAAATTACATAAACCTTTTCTTTGGAAGCAGCATAGGAATTTAAGGTGCAACTAAGTCACAGTGGATGGGTATTGGATGTCAGCGGAAGGGCTTCTGACATCTATGTTAATGGAAATTAAATTCGTAATCAGTGATATGACAATCAATACCTCATGTCAACCCAATGTACGTTACTGTTTCCTCTTGAGTCAGAATAATAAGAAACAGCTTTTGACGTTATCTTATGCTTCCTTCTTGCTTTTCATTTCTGTATGCTGTCAGTGGAAATGGAAAAGGATGTTTGGTCTTTTCTCCACCTTTCCCCCGGAATTAAAGCCGATTTCTTTATTCTGCTCCGAATTGTGCAGGACCTAAGGGAATCCCATCTCGTTTAAGGCAATATGAGTGTGTATGTCCCAAACTCTCATTTGGAACGGAGTAAACGTGGAGCTCAGCTATGCATTCGTTAAATCTAAACTCATAAGCAAGGGTGCCGGAGCACTATGAGCGATAAAAAAAAATAAAACCTGTAGTATCTGGCTGAACATGCTGTCCTGCAGAAGATAATTTATAGTTTGTTTTCTTTCTCTTACTGAACTGCTGCGGTCTACCTTTTGACCTCACCACCACCCCCCCCCCCCCCCCCCCCCCCCCCCGCTTCTTTTTTAAATGGGAATGTGGGCAGTTCATACCATTCTCTATTTTCCTAATGATTCTCACTGATAATGACAAAATGTGATCCTAATATAAATTAATTAAAGATTTTCATTAAATTTCAACCCTGGAACATTTTAATAGACTGACTACCTCAAATGTTTTTATTTTAATTTGTGAAACACAAGGCTTCTTGAATCATGATGCCTAATATTTTCCTAGGAATAAGACCACATTAGAATCTTAATTAGTCCCTTAAGCTTTACGGACATTATTTTATTTTTATGTCTGATGCCAATTTAACACAAAGTACTTTTGCAGTAATTTTCCTTTGGAATTGTATTTTTTTTTTTTTTTTATCTTTGAGGTTAGGCTTTGAGGTTTATGGAGAATGTGTACACGGGAGGGCAACTGTTATATCAATCATATTTAATCAGTCCCGTTTTAGAGTTACTTGCATCTTGAAAACGAAAAGGACATCTAAACTAAAATAACAATTATTATCTAAAATCTTTTTTAAAAACAATACAAATATTTGCACAACCAAGAATTTATTTCAAGAGTGCTGTTCAATTTGCTATTATTAGATGTTCAGTTTTCAATCCGGACTCAGATGTTATCATTAGGCAAGACAGGCTAATTTGTTTTATTTTCATTTCCAGGTTGTTAAAATACAAGGTGGGAAGGAAGTCTTTGTCTTGTAAGTATGATATTTTTATTCTTTTCAAGATCATTGAGACCAGTACTATCTTTCTGAGGCTTTCCCAATGGGATATTTATATAAATCAGTTTGACTCTATTAATATACTGTATTGATCTACAATTAATCTAATTGTTGAGAGGATATTAATGGATTCCATTAGTCCATTTTCTAATTTCCACATGTTCTAAGGACAATAAATCTTTAATTCGCCTACTCGTAAGGAAGAGCAAATTCCAACTGAACCAGCTGAGAATAGGACAAAGGATATTTCTAGCAAAATTTATTAGTGCAAGTAAAATCCATTTGCAGATTTCTAACGTCTCTCTTCTTAAAGTCAATTCCTTCAAGAACATTGGCTGTAGTAGTGTGTTTACAAATCTAAATTCATAAATGCAAATTGGCCCAATGTGTTCCCTGTAACTCTAATGAAAAACCAAACCCATCCTTAACCCCTCATCCCTACTGACTTGTGATTGTTATGTCTATTGCAAGCAGTGTTGTCTCTGAGAGATAATGCGACAGCTAAAACAACGAAGTCTTCTTATGACGGTTATTATAAGCAAAGGAGGGAATGTTTGTTGAGTGACTAGCACAGTGCCTGGAACACACAGTAAGTACTCTGAGTTCTGTTACAGGGCTACATCATCTCTGCAAGGTGGGAAGGAGGCCTCTGTCTTGTCGGTGTGATTTTTTTTTTTTTGTCCTTTTCAAGATAAATGAGACTAGTGCTATCTCTGAGGCTCTCAAATCGTATCAACGGGATATTTGCATAAGTCACTTTGGCTCTATTATATACTGTACTGATCTACAATTCATTTAATTGTTGAGAGGATCATCTCAAGTAATTCAGACAGTAGTGGCACAAGTTGTGTACAAGGGCTTTCCAACACCCTTCGTTGAGAGTATTTTCTCAGCTTATTATCCTGTAACAGTGAACAATAGGAACCCGAACATAACCTTGAAGAATGCCAAAGCAGATCTGATGAAGTTTTTGGCTACATAATCCTTAGTCCATCCATACTAAATAAAACTACCTGCAGACATATAAGGTTAAAACGTTGGACTAACAATGTTGGAAAGCCAGGGAGAGATGACCTAGTCAGTCCCTTTATAATCCAGAGGAAGACCCTGATTCCAGGGAAGAGAAAGAACTTGACGAAGGCTCCAAAGCCATTGGGTCTATAGCTGACATGTTTCCACGCCACCAGTCCTATGACTTTACAAACATAGCACAATGCTTCCAGCTTGGCGAACACAGACTTCAGAGCTGTACTTCTTTGTATGGCGTTAGTGAATATTGAATGCCTGTCACGGGCAAAATGCTACGGTCGGTGTTGTGAAAGATGTGAAGATAAATAAGAACTTGTTCTTACAAAATATATATACACATATTTCCCTTATATATAAATTTATATCATATATAACACCTGAGGCTCTTTATGGCCCCAAGTCTATATGGTGTAACATAGAAATAAATGGCAGTGTCTATTGGTTCTTGAAGAAAACTTACATTTTGAATATTCGTTTAATGGGCTTTAGGCAGCACACATAACTATTAGAAATATTTTTCCATTTTCAATTTTCTCACTTATAGTAGGCACGAAATCTCTGCAGCTTTCTCATCCCATTGCCCCTTTACCACTGTGCTCTCCCCTTTATCATCATCATCTCCCCTACTACATAAGCTTTTTCCAAAAAGGAAAAAAAAAAGTGTGTGTGTGTGTGTGTGTGTGCGTGCGTGCATGTGTGTGTGTGAAAGAGAGAGAATCTTTGGCAACAGGAGATGAGATATCTTTGGAAAGGCTGGGTAATTAACTATTAAATGCATTATTACCAAAGATGCCGTTACTAAACAATATTCTGATCATGACCTTGATTACAAATTGATTAGAGATGGACACCTTGATCTACAGCGGAACTTCAGTCATTCCTCATACCCTACTCCCTACTCCTGGTGTGCTGAAATAGAGAACACAGTATTCTCCAAACAGTTGGCACAAAAATTTCTTTTAGATGAAGGAAAACTGCCTTTTTATTCTTGGAAGTTATTGATGTGCTTGTTTGGGCTAGATGCTATAATTCTAAAGGAACCAAATGTGAGAGATCATCTGTCCCATATGAGACGAGAAGAGGACGTGGGGATTTGGGAGAGCAGGAAAGATAAAGAATGAGGGGGGAGGTGCAGAGCCACTAAAAAACTGTGATCAGAGTTTCCCTTATGACCCACAAATTCTTGGGTCATTTTATGTCTCCCTAAAGGCCATCCAACATTTCTTCATCAGTGAAATAAATCATCCCATGCCTCGTGGACCTAAAACCTCAAGCAAGAAATAGTAAGTTTCTCATCCTAAAAGACCATTGACCCTATTATGTGAACTAAGCTAAAATAGCCCTCTGATTAGCTGTCTTCTACAGCAAAGAGAACGTGGGGTTTTAGCTTATGTGTCTTTTAACCTATCAAACTAGCAAGGTGACCAAGATTCTCATTCCATTCTATTTCTACCAGATATATTTGCTGAGTCTTCTTGTCTCCAAGCCATCTTAAAAGTTATCTGGGTGTTAATATGTCCTTTTACATTTTTTTTCCTCCTATTTTTCTGGATGCTGTTTTTGTGTTTTAGGTAGTATTTTCAATTTCATCTTTCTGGTTGTTTCTCATCAGTGGTTTCATGGTACCTGCCATCAGTAATTTTCTGCATCACAGTTTTGCCGTCAGGAATCCCTCACTGCTTGTTAAGACCACAAACTAAAGGTCCAGGGGTCTTCTACTGCGAATGTTTATTGGTATGCCAACCTGCTCTCTGAGCACTTCTGTGGGAGACACTTTATAGTTTTGATTCTCTCTAGACCTATCACAGAATTCAACAAATATGTATTGAGCTGAATTACTAAATGCTTATGCAACTTATAAAGAAATTAGGGGTCAACCATCAAGTAGATTCTAATCTACAGAACAAAAAGGTAGGTTATCGCCACTCTTCAGTTACTATGGATTTGTTTTAAGTAACCAATAATTGAATGTACATTATGTGTCAGGTGCTTTACATACATCGACTCATTTAATCTTCTCAATAACTATAAAAATAAATATCATTATCATTATCTTATGGACATGGAAACGAGGGTTCAAAGAACTAATATTATTTACTGGGTGTTAAAGAAATACTAAGTAGCAAGTGCCTTGGTGGCACAGTTAGTTAAGTGGCTGACTTCAGCTCAGGGAATGATCTCACAGTCTGTGAGTTCGAGCTCCACGTCAGGTTCTGTGCTGACAGCTCAAGAGCCTGGAGCCTGTTTCTGATTCTGTGTTTCCCTCTCTCTCTGCCCCAACCCTGCTTGCTCTCTGTCTCCCTCTCTCAAAAATAATAAACATTAAAAAAATAAGAAAAAAAGAAATAATAAGTAGCAAATAAGATTTGGGACGTCATGTTTTTCTAACTTAATAGCATTTGTTGCCTGCCAGCACACCATGGTTATACTCACAAGGTAAAAATAGTGAATCCTAAAGAAAAAAAATGGTTATCATATTTTCCCTAATTTTCAATTAAGTTGAAACTTTCTTACTTGTGTTAATTATTTCTATAATTATAAAGATCATAAAAAATAAGATACTCAAATAATTTCAGGCAATTGTGAAATTTGTAGATGTGTAACTATTAGTAAAGTTTTGAATATCTGGCTATATATTTGAATATCCAATAGACTCAATTTCACTGCGAAGTTGTGTTGTGATGTTGGCTAGAACAGTGCAGAAGGCCTCTGAACTTTTACTATTGTAATGTATTTCCTAACTCCTCGCTTCACAGAAAAATACTGAGTTAATTCTACAGAAGTATGAAGGCACATCCAACATTCTTATTGTATAATAGTTTGTTGATTTGTTGGACTTAAGAGCATGAATTCAAATAGTATTCAACTATATATATTTCATTTGAGAATTTAATTATGTCTTAGCTTCTTGTTTAAATTTGAATCAAATCTCTCCTGAAAAGGGTTTCAGCCAGAGAGCTTGGTGTTAGGTACTCATGAAATCACATTTTGGAATTTTAACATTTTGGAAACTAGAAGTGGGATTCCCAGTTGTATGCTGGTACTTTAAGATAATACAGCAAGCAAACTCTAATGAGCATCACATTTTACTGAGAGAATAAGGCACGTTTGTCTACTTATTGTTTGTTAATGAAAATGTGTAGAACATTTAGGCAAATATCTTCCTAGCATTCAGGATAACAACAAGGTTTTAGGTTCAGGAATTCTATATCTTAATATATTGTAAAATTTGCTAATTTTCTCTTCCTTCTTTCCTTCCTTCTTTCCTTCCTCTCTTCCTTCCTTCCTTCCTTCCTTCCTTCCTTCCTTCCTTCTTCTTTTACGCTCTCTTCTTTTTTGAACTATCTCTCTTCCTTATTTTCACTGACATGGGAACTTGATGTTCCCTCTAAAGGGGTTCAATCAAAGTAGGTGCAATTGAGATCATTTGAGTGCAGTTATCCTGAAAAAGACATTCCCTTACAGGTTTTTCTTCCTGATGAAAATATTTTCGTTGTAAACAAGTTTTATTGGGTCGGTGTTTCTCCCCAAAGCTGTGTTTCATGGTGGATCATTTCACTCTCCATTCCTTGGGGGAGTAGTAAAAATAATCTTTCATTATTATTTAAACAAATATTTCTACTTCTTTTAGTATGGCATATATCTGTTCCTTACAGTTTCACACAGGTTTTACTTCCATAAAATTGTCAGTTTCTTCCCCATTCAGAATAAACTGACTAACATTTTATTAAACTGAATAAACTCAATAAATATTCAGATAAACTCATCTTCAGACTGACAGTTTGACTGAGATGGGTATGAAAATACTATCAGCTCCTGCCTTCGTTCATGGAAATATTTTCATGTTTTTAGAACTCTTTTCACTCAAGTCTTCATCTTTAAACTTTCAAGGTAAAATTATCTTTCAAAAACCTGCCATGCCATCAAGCATAAGATGTACCCTCGTTTTATGACAAGACAGATAAAAACGGTGCCAAGTACATTTAACAAGACACATCTATAAGGTGTATCCAAATTTTAGAGACATTACAATGTGAAAACCTTTGCATCCTAGAATGGATGAATGCTTTTAGTTCTTTATATCGGTAATGCTATCCCCCCGCAATGGAAGTAAAATCCAAAGCATACCACATTTACTTGACTTGGTAGATCAAGTTTAATTTGATGCATTTTAATAAATAAGAGAATGACTGAAGTAGGAGATAGCAAAACTTAATGACCTAGTAATTTAATATGGATGAAGCTGTGTTATGGCTGGAAGACAGAGGCAGGATATAAGTCGCTGTCGAAAGTGTTAGTATATTTAGCATAGTATTCTAACTTTGGATAAGTGTGTTTGGACTATGGAAAAATGCAGTGATGTGGATCTGGAAATCCTTACAGCAATGAAGCATTACTAATTACAGTAAAATGCAGGGCAGCCTTTTAAGTTAAAAAAAAAAAAGAAAAAAAGAAATCCCCAAGAAATAAATTGTTCTGTGAGCTGTACATCTATTCCATGGATAGTATAGATAACACACTCATGAAACATTTCATTTGTGCATTAGGATGACAATGTTATCTTATTTATTCTAGTCAATAGCTGTTGCCTCCCTAGAAACATATTTATAAGCATTCCCCGACCTCCTAGTGCATAAATTATTTTGTGGAAGAAAATTAGAAACTTTTGAAACAACATAAACTTTTTGAGGTCACCAAGGTACCATTAGGTAAATTATTGCCTCACAGCCCTAAATGTTACCTAGTAGCCAGGAAGAGTTTAATGCACCTTTCAAAGTGCCTAATTTACTCCCAGGGAGTAACGAACTAGTGGACAGGTCCTAGATGATAAATTACGCATTGAGATGCATTTTCCCAAGTGAACAGGGCTCAGTGTTGTCTGACTAAAATTAATGCCTCACATTTATTTCAAACATGTGAAGGCAAAGGTCTACAAATAGTTTCAGAAGTCTAAAGCCCATTCCATCTACCTAAACGCAGTAAAGGGCAAGGTAAATTCGGTTATACAAACCAGGATTGCTGAAGATAAATCGGTCAGGGTAAGTGAATGAAAAGTATTCTGTGTGTAGTTAGGAAGGGTCACTGAACAACAACAACAACAACAACAACAACTCAAAATAAAATCACATCTGAAGGACAGCTATACTTTATGTAATCCTTGGGTGTTCCAAAGAGGTCTTTCCTGTAAGAATTTAACCTGTCCAACCTTGTAGAATCTCTGATACCTGCCAGGATCACAATCCAAGATGGTGTGTCTCCAGGCAATGAATACCATTGTGTGTATTTACTGAATAGTGTCTATTGCAAAGAAGTTGTAAAGTATTTTTGCATTTGAAAGCATTCCCTTTGTTAGCCTTTATGATCTCAGAGAGATTGCATAAATGTCTGGTATCCTACTTATTACTGCTTTTCCTTTGGGGAATGATGAAAGAATCTGGAGGCATTTCTGAATTGTAGGGCCCTGAACTCATACGATTCTCAATTCCAAATAGCTTCAAGCAACTAAAACTTAAAAGCATACTGACTTTGTGTTATCACGTTTGTAGTTTCACTGATGGTCTGAGTATTTAAGACCAATATGACCAAATGAAATGATATTGAACTGTAAGACCATTGAGGACAGTTTCTATGGCAAAATAGATCCTGCTGCTGTTTGCTGAATAGTCACATTTCTTCCCTCTGCTGTCTCCCTCTGTAAGGGATTTTGTATGGATCTCCACTGTGTTGACTTCAGGAATGGTTGTGGGAGGCACCAACAGGTACTTCAGCACTGAAGACTTAAGACTCAGTGCATGCCTCATCATTTCTTTCTCTCTATCAGGAGTCCGTCACAGAGGCTCCTCAGTTGGCTGGGCCCCCTACGTGACACTGATGATGGAGAACAGTCCCTGTTGGCCATGAGAGAACTATAGCATAAAAGCGGAATGATATATTGTAAATCATTGAGGTTTGGGGGTACTTTGTTACCACAATATAATCTATCTGACCTTTATTGGTATGGTGGACAATGCCTGGCACATTGTCTCTGTTCAATAGATATTTGTTGAATGTATCAGTTTCTCAATTTTTGTAGCAAATCATTGTTCACACCACCTAAAATCTGGGTTGGATATATCATAATTGCCTGTCAGTAAAATAAAGGTCACAAAACACGATTTCTCTCTGACCCTACCCCCACAGCTCTTTCAACTTCAGGAATAGTCCCTCTAAATTTCTTCTTTAAGAATTTTGGGACCATTGGGGTGCCTAGGTGGCTCAGAAATTGCGCATCAGACTTCAGCGCAGGTCATGATCTCACAGTTCATGGGTTCAAGCCCCGCATCAGGCTCTCTGCTGTGAGCACAGAAACCCACTTCAGATCCTCTGCCCCCCTCTTCCTCAGCCCCTCCCTGGCTCATGCTTGCTTCCTCTCTCAAAAATAAATAAACATTAAAAAAAAAAAGAATTTCGGGATGATTTCTTCCATGTTTTATCTTACATTTCATTCTTCCCAGCTTTGTTGGAATCATGTCTCCTTTGCTATCAGTGGCAAAGAGGCATATGTGTCATTAGCTGTCACTTCAAGGTACCATGGTTGATGACCTGTTGACTAATGTTGAGGACATCAGTATAATCCCCTGCCATGCAGAACCCTTTATCCTTGTTCCTTTCTCTTCTCGTGAGCTAAAATTTTTTATAGAATGATTATTTTGGTTTTCATTTTTTTGTTTATTCCCATCCTTGGGCAGTGTCATGAGTTCCTAGGAGGTGAACTAGGAGATCATGAGAATTAAAGGCATCAGGCCTTACTCAGAATCTTATCTTCCTCCAATCCTGGCTCATTGTCTTTGTATAATAATAGCTAAAATCTCTTGAGTGGTTATATGTTGGCCATTGTTTAGAGAGTAGTTGAATCTTTTCATCAACCATGTGATGAGGAAACTGAGAAACAGAGACGTTAAATGACTTTGTCATCATCACGTAGAAAGATGATCCAAACTGTCTTACTTAGAATCCAGGCTATTATACTTCTCAACTACATTTCAAGTGTTTTTAAAAAGTGTTTCCTTTTTTTTTTTTTTTTTTTTTTTTGGTTTGTTTGTTTTTTACCTAGGAATTTCCTTGTAAATTACATAAACAGAGCCCTGGTGGCCTCATTTAACTAATTTTCCATGCATGCCCAGTGGAGGTTCATTTCCAAGGAGGTATGACCTAGTGTTGGCTGTTACGTTTGTGACAAAAATTAAGATGATGGTGAATATTTCAGATATCACCATGTCATTATTTTATGGCACAATGATTAAATTAATATCATTACATTCGTTATATTATTAAAAATCCATGAGATGTTTGGAAGCAATAAAACGGCATTTATTTTAAAATATAGCATATTTAAAATATTTCGGCCAGTACATTTTCTCACTCCTTTAAAAAAATGAATGGTGAATTGTGGACCTCTTTTGATTTTAACATGAAGTATGTTTCTCCATTAGAACAATAGGACAGCTTTATCAATCTGTGTAAACTACCATGTTGGAATGTGTAGAACAAATCTAAGTTCAAACCACAATGTAGCTTGACAATACAAAAATCCTGTGAGAAGTAAATGGCTCATAAGTTATAGTCCAAACATCAGTGACATACTGGGCTGCAATGAACATGACTTCTGTTTATAGCGAGGATGGAAAATACGGTGAAATATTTATAATATAATTCTACATAAATGATTAGAATGTAAAATTGTATGTGTATTCTATTTTCAACCACTAAAGGTATCCGTACGTGTGCATATACACAAAAGTTCGAACGAAATAAACCCCACTCATAACTATTTTGTTGTGTTTGTGAAATTTGGGGGCAATTAGAAATTATTTTTTCAAAATGCTATTTTTTACATAGAAGTGAAAAAAACCATGAAAATAGAACTTAGTGTTTTAAAAATTGATCTCGATAAACTTAGTCATTATACATAATGGTGCATTCAATTTCTGAAATTATATTCTTAGTTATATTTATTAACAACTGAATTGCTGACTACATCTCATTTTTTCCAACCACATTGTTCCCTGTCTTCCTGCTACGAAATTCAAGGAGTGAAGTAAGGTGAGTGGAATGGTTTAAAGAAATAAGATAAGCAGAGATCTTATCATGACTCCTTTGGGAATATATAAGGTAGTAAAACTCCAGCATGTTGTTTTTCCTGGCAAATATTCAAATACCAGCTTTTGACTTAGAGCTTCACTGGACAAAAGTTGGCAAGCTTCTGTGCAATGTCTGTGAATAAAAGTCCCTAAGCTGAGTGGGGAAATTGCCAGGCTGTGTTCGAATTTTATTAGGAACACTTTAAAGATCTAGCAACAAAGGTCCAAATTAGGTTCCCTTCATTCTACCCCAGGTAGTTCATAAACACAAAGGCCACGTTCAAAATTAGAGACTTTTGTACATAGAAGGGCTGAGAAATCGATGGTACCTGTGCAACTACTCTTCATTCTTTATCCAAGGCAGGCATGAATAATCAATCTAGCATTCCATGATATTCCCATGCTGAGTTTTAAGTTCTCTTCAAGATGTGCTGTAGGGGATCCATATTATATGAAATGATAAGGCAATTCATATAATCTGAATATGAAATGAAGCTATTCGACATCCCATCCTGAACCCACTGGTTTTTCAGACGAAGGAACTGAGACCCTCTCGAAGGGAGGAGAAAACTAATTCGAAGCAATTTCTATGTTCAAAGCACCCTGATAGGTATATGACACGTGGTGCCACGAGAAAGGTTATTACCATTTCCATTTGACAGATGAGGAAACGGAGTGTCAGAGAGACGAGGCAAATGCACAGGCTTAGAGTCCTCACTGGCTACAGACACACAACAGCGATGTAATTCTCTTGCTCCCCTGATGGCTGAATTGGTATATTTTACTCTATTGCCAAGCCGTAAGGCAATGTTATTCTTTCTCTGAAGAAATTAATGGGCGATGTGAAAAGAATCCTTCTCAGGTCAGTGGCAGTCACTCGTCTCCCCGTGAACCAGAAGAAACAGACTCATAAATAATAAACCACTATGCATAGAAGCCACCTGGCACCTAAATATTAATAGCGTGCATGTGAAATACTTTTACATAACCATACTAAAGGCATTAACTAAATGTCAGGATTTGAAAAATTACCACTTTGGGTCACTGCTGGCCACTAAATTCTATGGTCTGGCTATTACAACAGTGATTTTTAGACATTCCGCTGTCCTGGGCTTTTCTTTCCAGGAAAAATAGCATCTTCCTGGACAATAAAGAGAGCAGTTTGGGCCTAAAATGTTCAAACTTCATTACTATTTATGAAGTTCGAGCCATAGTGGCTCTTAGCAATTTCCACTCTCTTCCCTCAATTTTACTTTTGTAATTTCTCAGCATCCCGGGCAACCCAGTCTGGAATATTCTCTGTAGTACAGAGCAGAATCAGGTCCTTAGCTTGGATAGAGGACGAGGCTTTTATCATCAATGATTCAAATATTTGCTCCTTTTTCCAGGTCCTTCTGGGAAAACTAACTTCCCAAGTGGGAAGTTTTTCTGATTAGGAAAGTTTTTAAGCTTCTCTCCTAGATAAATCATACTGCAAATTACTTTTGTTGAATTCCTCTCCATTTGTTTTCTATTTAGTTCTTGTTTCATTCCCTCTAGGTCTCATACATCCCTTTTGTATAGTAAATTCTAATCTGTTTTCAAAATAAATACACGATTGATGAAAGAAATATTAGGAGGAAGGGTGGAATGAAAAAGAATCCAGCTAATCTTGATTGTATATTTAAGGCTTATTTGAGAACTAAATCTTTCTCCACCTCTCTACCCCCACACCAGTATATTATCTGACTTCTGTAGAAACAAAGGTAACAGATACAATTCTCTTTCCTGTTAATTTTAAACAAGATGCAAAAAAATGCTGTCTACACACCCCTGGACCTTGGCCGATTTCCAGAACTCTGGCTGTGTTTCCAGAACCTTGTGCTGCTTTGTTGGGACAATTTCTGCCAGTCTGACTTTATAATCTCCAGCATCATTTTTACTTTTTCTTTCCCAAACAGAGCTATGAGGGTGGGAAGAAAGTTCTCTGGAACATGACAAAGCTAGCATAATGGGAACCTTGTAAGGTTTATGCTGGAAGTAGGGGAGAATTCACACTGGTTATGTGACTTAACTAAACCATTTGTGGTTTGGTGTATACTTAGGGTTCTCAGTAATTGGTGTCCATGGTGTAACCAAAAGCATATGATAATTGGCCTTGTTCTAATAGGAGATGTACTGTTTGCAATATCATTGTGTGTAATAGCCTGACTTCCTAGGCAACTTTTTGAGCTCTTCCATACTTTAGGACGAGAGAAACAATGCCAACTCCTGACAAATATGAACAATCATGTTTACAATTGACTGTAATATATTTTATCCCCTTCAAATAGTATTTGTATTTTAATTATTTATTAGGGTACTATATGTTTTCTGTGAAGAAAGAAGAAAATAAAAATCACCTCCACTCTGATTGCCAAGATGCAACCACTGCGGGCGTTTTGGTTAGTTCTTCCAGGCCTTTCCCTGAACGTTTCGATACATGCCAATAATGACATAACCAGGAAAATGCTGCACACACTCTTTGTTCCAATCTTTCTCACTTATGCTATAATAAAAGTTTCCCATATCCAATTTGAAGTCAAGATAATGGATATCTTTGAGGTGAAAGGAGAGAATAGTGTTCAAGATGGCCATGAAGTTGTTTCTAAGGCAAATCATTTATTTCTTGACTTGATTGGTGGTAGCAGGTATAATTTTCCTGATAACGCATCAAACTGCACACTTACAATTGGTGTATTTTTCTCTTCTGTATGCTTTATATCAATAAAAAGTTTATTTAATACAAAATCACAAATTAACCAGCAAATGATTCATAATGGCTGCCTAACTTTTCATTATAAGGCTCTGCTATGATTGATTAGGCCATTCTCCCATGGTTAGGTATTTAGTTTATTACTTGTTAATATTAAATAATGGTACTGTTATGAAAATATTTATACTTAAATATTCATTTGCATCACATTCGTTTGGGATAGAGTTCTGGAACTTTCCTGAGGAGAAATCACACTGTAATGAGAAGAGGGATTAATGTAAGTACATTTTCTGCAATTGCACTTATTGGTGGTATAAACATAGCAGAACCTTAAATTCTTACAGCTGTCAGCCAGAACAGAAGATGTAACTGTTAAATCTTGGGTTGAATCCCATGTGGAACTTGGGCAACACATGAGGTATTCTTGATTCCAATCAAGGTAAACAACCATCTGTTCCATTCAGTTGAGCAAACCATTTTTTGAGCACGAATGTGTGGCAGGACTCTTGCAGACACTAGGGTACAGAGATTACAAAGGTATGGCCTTGTTCTTGTTTAGAGTTAAGAATTGACCTAGAGGAAACAATCTCAAACCAGTGTGGACATGAATGTTTTCCCTCGTTTCACAGCTCCTTCATCTGTTTGTTGGAATAGTAAGACTTACTTCAATGGCTTGTGGTTAAGGATTAAATTAAATAGCTTTACAAAGTGCTAGCCTGGGGTGCCATTCAGAATACTTAACAATCCATACATCTCAGCATCAACTAATCAGAAAGAACGTTGGTTCAGACAAACTAGAGGCTGGTGATAAAGATCCAAATGTGTTCTGGCTAAATATTTTGTCTCCCAGCCTAGAGTAAGTACTGACAATTATTACGTTTTGGTGCTTAATTCCTTCGGATTTCATCAGATAAACTAAAATTCCCCCAAACTCATATTTGGTCTTTGAATGAAGTTATGTTGCTTATAAATATTTGGAGACAGCAACTCAAGAGGTGTGATTTGTGCTCATTTATTTTTCCTTTAGTTCTCACTGAAGAGTAGCCATTGGAATGTTTCACCTGTTCTGACCATTACTTATTCTTATTCAACTTATATTTCTATGGCTGGTGGCCAAAGAGGCTTGTTGGGAGAAAAAAATGCAACGTATACTACTTACTCCTAAAAATTGACAATGAATACAGGAACCATGTGGGAGGTAGAGATGGGATGCAGGAACTAGTCATATAAATATATTAAATGAAAAATTAAAAAAAACAAAAACAAAATGATGTTCAGGGAGCAAGCTTCCACCCTTTGAGTACCATGAAACGGTTTCAAGATTGTACCAAGTTTGCTTAAGTCAAATGCATGGATTATTACAGAAATTGAACAATAACTACAGCTATAAAAAACACTCAGCAATTGCTGTAGATTTCTTTTAGGTGATTATGGTCAAGCAGTCACAGCTCAGGAGGAGCATCTTGGAAATATGTTAATGTTTGCTAATCAGATTGGGAAGAAAAACACACTACAGGTTTAATCCTTTGAATTGTTCAAATCTCATATCATCTTTGAGTTTCAATAAGAATTTCTGTTTTGATATATAGGAACTGTGGAGTCAAGAATGAGAATATCGGTGGTATCATTATTGCAATCGGTTCAAATTTTCTGTAGGTTCATTTCAAAGAATGACATTTAAATGCCCATGACACAATATGGCTTGTACCCTACCCGACACATTGCTTTGCTTCTGTTAAGTGCTTAATACTCATTGTGGGAACGAATTTGGGCAGAACGCATTTTCTTGGGTATTAGAGGTAATGTAAAATCTTTGGAAGGAATATGTATTTTGTTATCAGAGGGATACGGGTTGAAGACCTGACTTCATCAATTACTAGTTATGTGACCTTGGGCTAGTCATTCAGACTTAAGAGCCTCAGATTCCTTATCTGTAAAAATGAGAAAAATAGCATATTTGCAGAATTGCTAAAAATTTAGAAGTAATGCGTATATAGTGACTGGCACTGAGTAGAATCATAAGTAATATCACAATTAATATCTTAGTGATACTATATCAGTGATGCTATTTGTTGCTATCATAAGTAGAATCATAAGTAAAAATATCATAAGTAATGCTACATAAGTGATGCTATTTGTTGCTATTAGAAATAATACACAAGTCTGGGAATCATGAAAATGTGGGAAAAACTTAAAAAAAAAACCCTCCCCTTGTAGTATCCTCAACATAAATGTCAATGAGGAAATTCAGCAGTTATGATTTAACGGAGGTAATATTAGGAAAATATCCCCAAATAAACATTTTTGTAATGAAGGCTTCACTTTTCCTCCTGAAGCTTTTGTCAAGGAAAGCTGATTTCCACAATAACCCAATTTCAAAGTATAAATAGCGACGCTTTGATCTTGGTAGGAGGCATCCTCTGTGAGTTTTTGGACAATAGGCAGGTAAATACCTAAGCAACAGCTGCCCCAGGAATCCAAATATTTTACATTTCATCTACCTTCTCATGAAACTTCACTGGATCAAACACTGTAGGCAAGCTCTTTTTTTTTTTTTTTTTTTTTTTTTTAAACCCTGATCCGGCCAAATCATCTAGAGGCAAAAGAATGCCTTAGTTTGTCAATATAAAGTCTAAGGCTGGAAGTGAGGTGGATAATCACATTCTCTTCAGGAGGGCTTTAGTTTTATCCTTTTTAATCTTTCACGACCGGATTAAAAACTCCTCAAGAATGCCCTCTAAAGTTTCTGTTTTTGTCCTTCAGTTTCCAGGGCCAAAGCTCTCCCTGTGTTGACTCTACTTTGCTTTACATTCTCCGGCAGTCTTTATACCCAGAGGCACGGGGTGGTGGTGGGTGGGTGGGTGGGGCATCCTTCTCCTCTTCCCAGGAGCATCGGAGCCCAAGTTGGGACCTTTGTGAGAGGAAGAAAAGAAGCTCTAACTAACCTTAGAATAGGGTAGCTTCAGGGAGGGGGATGATGGGTAGGATTGGGGTAATAGGATAGAAGAATTACAGGAGAATTGCTCATTTACACATATGGGTGGGTACATATGGGAGCATGTATGTGTACACACACACACACACACACACACACACTATCAAATGCAGCCTCAGATGACTTCAATTTCTGTAACGTTATATAATCCCTTATTGTGCTCTGGTCAGACTGTTTATATCATACTTTCTTTGGCCACCAACATCAGTAAAATACTACCAATAACAGTCAATTTGCTTACCAAGTGCCTGGATATGTGCTAAGCACTTTACATTCATTATTACAAAAGCTCCTCTCACTCACGCTCTCAGGGAGGCACTATTGTATCAACATCTTACAGAAAAGAGAAGCTTAAGGAGTTTACATAACCTATAGTCACAGAAGTGGTAAGCAATAGAGCCCAGATTTCAAGCCAGATAGCCACACCCCAGAGCCTGAGTTCCCAAGCATTCCGTTGTATTCCTCTTTCACCATATCTAACCAGGGCTTAGTATAGGGAATGGGGTATGGTGACCATTGAGATGCATATATCCCGCTGACGGTACGTCTGAGCTGTACTTGAGCCCTTGCCCTCAGCAAAATTTCCTTGGCACAAAATTTGTGACACAGCAAGATAATTGGACTTTACTAGCTGCGCTTTTTGCTTTCTGTTTTCTGTATACCGTTCTCGATCATCCTAAACATGGCCACTGACTGATCGTGTTACAACTGCCTTAAAAAAACCGGCAGATGCTGACTACACTCATGGTGAGAACTGAGTAACTGGTATAGAATTGTTAAATCAATAGGATATTCGCCTGCAACTAATATACCACTGTATGTTAATTATACTCCAATTAAAAAAGTAAAATGAAAATCTCTTTGGAAAAAATGCAAAACCATAAACTTTTCCATCATTAAATTCTTCCATCAGATGCCTTTGTGTGTAACAGAAATTGAGTGAGATTATTAAAAATTGAAACAATGAAAGGTATATCAGTAACATGAACTGTTGGTCTTATTGGGTGTTCCTTTTCATCTGAAATCTGTGGTATTTGCAAAAATTATCCTTGAATCCTTTATCAGTGTTCCACCATGGGTAGAATAGAAATTAAAAATCTCTGTTATGATTGAAATTATAATTCCTACTTCTCATTAATATGGCCTTTTAAAAGTACAGCTAAATGTTCTATTCTAATCTTTCCAGATGGCCAACTTTTTTCTTTTTTAAGGTGATGGTTGAGCTTATATAGGGCCCGTATTGTAACCGAGACTGGTCAACTTATGGTCAAGGAGACAGGTGGGATACCACCCCAGGTACACTGAGTGTAGAAAGAACACCTTGCTATGGTATGGTTGCCAATTCTGGAAAGCTAAGGATGAAACTGAATATTTCGTTTTATATAAAAATCAGCAAAGTAGACCACCAATATGTTAAATTTCCTTCTTTGTTCCCGTGACTAGCGGAGCCAATGGTATCACTCAGATTCAATTCCTTGAATACCGGTTCATATAAATCTACAATTATATGCAATATTAACTGAAGCGGGTGGCTATTGTGAATATTTCAAATGTGCACATGGTATGTTCCCTAAGACGATATCATAGATACTGAATTTTTGCAAACTGGCATGAAACTACTACATTTCTTTGCACCATGTGTAAGCTTTTATGGTACAATTTAGGTGTCTCGCATATATTTCCTGAACTACCTATAGGTAATTCCTCATGTTTTTGATGCCTGATGCAGCAGCATTGGAGAGAGGATCTTTTATACATTTCATTTTGCATAGAACAAGGTAAATTAAATTGCCTTGTGTTATCAGGTAAGCATATTTATTTTTTTATGTTTATTTATTTATTTTTGAGAAAGACAGAGACAGCATGAATGGGGGAGGAGCAGAGAGAGAGAGGGAGAGAGACTCCCAAGCAGGCTCCCAGCTGTCAGCACAGAGCCCGATGCAGGGCCGGAACCCAAGAAACCGTGAGATCATGGCCTGAGCTGAAACCAAGAGTTGGACGCGTAACCAACAGAGCCACCCAGGGTCCCCAACACAGTTATGAAAAAAACCCAAAACTTTAAAGCAGATACTAAAACTCCTTTTCTTCTTCAACTCTGCCCCTCTATCCCAAACCTACATCAGTTTAGCAACAAAATTCCATACCAGCATTTAAGGTTATGGGTAATTAGGCTTCCATCTATCCTTTTGGTTCCTTCCCCCGATACTCTTATTGATAAGTTCTACTCTCCAACCAAACCAGATCCTTTATTTTTCTCCAGAATGGTCATCGCATTCCTTCTCTGTATGCATCTGATGATGGTTTGTCCTTTACTCTCCCCTGAATGAATCCTTTCCATTCTTCAGAATTCTATTCAAATCCTCTCCTAAAGTGATCAAGAGTTTTTTCTAAAAAGTGTAACTTGTAGTAATAGATAGTAGGAGGGTGGTTATTAGAAGTCAAGACAGGGGTGGGGGTGGGGGATCGATCAATGGGTACAAACTTTCAGTTACAAGATGAGTAAGTTCTGGAGACCTGACGTACAGCGTGGTGGTTACAGTTAAGAATGAGGTACGTACACTTGAAATTTGCTAAGAAAGAGGGCAGGTTCCTCATTCTGGCTGCTCACACACAATGGTGACTACAGGAGGTGATGGATTGATTAGTTTGATTGTGGCAATCATTTTACAATGTATACAAATATGAAAACACCAAGTTCTATACTTTAAATATATACCATTTTTATTTGTCAAAAATAAAAAAAAGTAAAAACTAAAAGAAACACTTTTTTCCATCCTATGTAATGTAGACAATAGCAAATAGTTCAGACTATTTATTGTTTATGTCGTTTACCAGGTAACTAACTATATACAATTGACCCTTGAATAATGTGGGGGGTGGGATCGCAACCCCCCTCACAGTAAAAAATCCATTTATAACTTTTGACTCCCCCTGTGTTTAGCAACTAGTAGCCTACTGTTGATCAGAGGCCTGATACCATAAATAGCTAATTAATACATATTTTGTATACAGTGTTATATACTGTATTTTTATGATAAACTAAGCTAAGGAAAAGGAGATTGTTATTAAGAAAATCACAGAGGTGCCTAGGTGGCTAAGTCAGTTAAGCATCCGAATCTTGGTATCGGCCCAGGTTGTGACTTTGTTCACGGTCATGAGATCAAGCCCTACACAGGGCTCTGCATTCACTGAGCGTGAAGCTTGCTTAGGATTCTCTCTCCCTCTCTGCCCCTTCCTTGCTCATGCTGTCTCTCTCTCTCTCTCTCTCTCTCTCAAAATAAATAAACATAAAAAAAAAGAAAATCATAAGGAAGAGAAAATATATTTACAGTACAGCTGACCTTTGAACAACATGGGTTTGAACAGCATGGGTCCACTTACACATGAACTTTTAAAACAAATATATTGGAAATGTGTTTGGACACCTGCAGCTATTTGAAAAAACTCGCAGATGAACCACATAGCCTAGGAAGATCAAAAAAATTTAAGAACAAGTTAGGTATGGGGCGCCTGGGTGGCTCACTTGGTTGAATGACTGACTTCGGCTCAGGTCATGATCTCAAGACTTGTGAGTTTGAGCCCCACATCGGGCTCCGTGCTGACAGCTCAGAGCCTGGAGCCTGTTTTGGATTCTGTGTCACCCTCTCTCTCTCTGCCCCTCTCCCACTCACGTTCTGTCTCTCTCACCTTCAAGAATAAATAAACGTTAAAAAAATTTTAATAAAGGACAAGTTAGGTATGTCATGTATACATAAAATATATGTAGATACTAGTCTATTCTACCATTTACTACCATAAAATACACACAAAACTATGATAAAAAGTTAAAATAAAAACTTACACAAATGGTTACAGAGGATACACAGCACTCCATGCTCAGTCAAGAGAAATGTAAACAACATAAAGATGAGGTATTAAATCATAACGACATAAAATTAAGTGTAGACATACCGTATACTACTTGTGAAAACTTTGTAGCCACCTCCTGTTGTTATTGCGGAGAGCTCGTGGGTTGCATGGGTCACTTAAAATGCCATGAGATGCTAGCCAGCTCTGGAGTAAGCAGTTTGTCTCTCTAGTAAATTGTACATCACAGTAAAAAGCGATCTCTCGTGGTTCTTGCGAAGTTCTCATCATGTTTAGTGCAGTAACTGTAAACCTTGAGTGACACCATGCAGCCCATAGAAAGTGCCACTAGTGATGCTGAAAGTGCTCCCAAGAAACAGAGAAAAGTCATGACATTACAAGAAAAAGCTGAATTGCTTAATACATACCGCAGCTGTGGTTGTCCACCATTTTAAGATGAATGAGTCCAGCGTAAGGACCATTGTAAAAAAAGAAAAGGCAATTCATGAAGCCGTTGCCGCAGCTATGCCGGCAGGTGCAAAAACTTTGCACTCTTTGTGAAATACCTTTTATCTCATATTGAAAATGCAGCTTTTCTGCGAGTGCGTATCTACCCACTCTAATAGGATTCGAGAAAAAGCCGAGTCATATGACAACTTAAAGCAAAAGGAAGGTAAAAGATAGAAAGCTGAAGAATTTAAGGCCAGCAAAGGATGGTTTGATAATTGCAGAAAGAGGTTTGGCAGGAGAAGCAGCTTCTGCCAACCAAGAGGCGGCAGATAAGTTCCCACACACCACTAATAAAATCATTAAGGAGAAAGGGTATCTGTCTGAAAAGGTTTTCAATGCAGACAAGTACCCTATTCTGGAAAAAAAAAATGTCATAAATTTTGTTAGTATGTTAGGATATTTGTTCATAAGGAAGAGAAGGGAGCCCCAGGATTTAAGGCAGGAAGCGATAGGCTAACTCTACTGTTCAGTGCAAATGCAGCCGGGTTTATGACCAGCACTGTTCTTATCTATCGAGCTGCTAACTCCTGAGCCTTGAAGGGAAAAGACAAACATCAACTTCCACTCTTTTGGTTGTACAACAAGAGGGCCTGGACAAGGAGAACCCTTTGTTCTGGATTGGTTCTACCAATGCTTTATCCCTAAAGTCAGGAAGTACCTTTCCAGTAATGCCTGCCTGTTAAAGTTCTTTTGATATTGGACAATGGCCTGGGCCACGCCATGAGTTCAACACCAAAGGTGTTGAGTGGTCTCCTTGACCCCAAACATAAGTTCTCTAATTCAGCCTCCAGATCAGGGGGTCATAGGTCTTAAGGGACACTACCTGTGATCCACTATGGCAAGATTGTTAGTGGAAGAGAATCCTGGTAGAGAGAACATAATAAAAGTTTGGAAGGACTACACCATTGAAGATGCCATCATTGTCACCGAAAAAGCCACAGAAGCCATCAAGCCTGAAACAATCAGTTCCTGCTGGAGAAAACCATGTCCAGATGTTGCGCATGACTTCACAAGGTTAAGACAAAGCCAGTCAAGGAGATCATGAAGGAAATGGTGGATACGGCTTAAACGGTGTGTGTAGGGGGGGGTGAAGGGTTGCAAGACATAAATCTTGGAGAAATTCAAGAGCTCATAGAGACCACAGCAGAGGAATGAACAGGAGATTAGTGCTTCAGAATCAATGCCAGACAAAGAGGAAGAAGATGTAGAAGAAACAGTGCCAGGAAGCAATGTGACATTAGACAATCTGGCAGAAGGGTTCCGGTCACTCAAGACCGCTTTTTTCTTCTTTTACGACATAGACTCATCTATGATACATACACTGAAACTAAAGCAAATGGTGGAAGAAGGATTGATACCATATAGTGACACTTGAAGAAATGAAAAAGCAATCAGACAGAAATCACAATGTACTTCGGTAAAGTTGCACCAAATGCGCCTTTCTCTCCTTCACCTCGTCCACCTCTTGTGCCTCCACCACGCCTGAGACCGCAAGACCACACCTTCCTCTTCCTCCTCCTCCTCAACCTACTCAAAGTGAAGATGGTGAGGATCAAGGCCCTTATGATGATCCAGTTCCACTTAATGAGGAGGAAATAATTATCATGACATGCACTTGATAGCCTTACCTTTTGGGCATGTGTGTGTCTTCGTGTGAAATCTAATAAGTGCAGGCAAGAATTGTGTGCCCCAGTTAGTGTCCTCATCGCTTCACTATTGATCACGTGAGCATCGAGTACGATACCTCTATGCGAATGGATAGCCAATTCTTCACAGGCATGAGGTGAGTAATATTTAATATAAAATCAATAATGTGTTAGTTTTCTTACTGTTTCATAACTTTACTTTCAAAGAATTACATTACCTTACAGTATGGCTCTCTCTCTCATTATTGGAGAGACTGTGTTCCGGCCTATCATCACAGGTAAGTGGTTTTTAAAAAAAGGTAACAAAAAGGACACCTGTGTGGCTCAGGAGGTTAAGCATCTGACTCCTGGTTTCTGCTCAGGTCATGATCTCACGGTTCGTGAGTTTGAGCCCCATGTCAGGCTCTGTGCTGACAGCCCGGATCCTGCTTGGGATTCTCTCTCTCCTTCTCTCTCTTGCCCTCAAAATAAATAAATAAACTTAAAAAAACTTCATAAAATGTAACAATGTTTCCAATACTGCATCATAAATATGACTCTAATACCGTATCCCATAAAAATTTCATCATGGTTCATTCATCATTGTGTGGGCAAGACTACCATTAAGCAATCATATTGATTACACTAGGCTAAAATAAAGCCATCGTATTGCTGCTTTTTCATGATCAACGCATAAACTGTTACACCTGTAAATAAGTATGAATTTCTTTTTCACATTATCTTTTCATTTCTGATGTCTAGTGTTAGTAATATGTGCAACATGGGCAGTGTTTTGTATCATACAAGGCAATATTGATGTAGGTATTGACATGATTTATCTTGTAAACAGACAACATAAGATAAACTTACAGTACAGTACTATAAATGTATTTTCTCTTCCTTTTGATCTTCTTAATAACACTTTTTCATCTCTAGCTTACTTTATTGTAAAACACGTTGTATAATACATATAACATGCAAAATATGCATTAATCAATTTATTTATGCCACTGGCAAGGCTTCCGGTCAACATTTGGCGATTAGCAGTGAAGTTTTGGGGGGAATCAAAAGTTATATGTGTATTTTTGATTGCATGGGGGTCACTACCCCTAAACCTCATGCTGCTCAGAGGTCAAGTGCACTGCCTGTATTTACTGAAAATAATCCACATATGAGTGGACCTGTGTTCCAACCCATGGTGCTCAAAGATCAACTGTATAGTCTCCTAGAAGGCAGGGAGGAGTAAGCCAAAAAGTCAAATAGCAAAAAATCAGGCTGTTTTGCCCCTCTCTGACCATTAAAGCCATCATTAAGAAACCTCTCTCATAACTTCTTGTTGAGCCGGGACATCTCATGGCCTTCTCAAGACAGGGGCCCATTAACAGAGTTGGGGGAGGGAATGCAGTGGACGACCTGAGTCTGGAAACTGTGGTTTTGCTTCTAGATGCAGCAACTAGATGTGTCAACAGGAGATTCTATTTGAAACAAGATCATGCAGGTAATGAAAATATTCAACTTAGATATTATAAACATTCATACAATACTCTCTCAAACTGCTATTTCAGTCTTCTACTGAGACAGAGCCAGTGGCGTGTTGGCTTAACAACCGATCGTCCAGGAAGAAAAAAAAAGTGATTCACAGCGTGTGCGGATTTCCTTGGTGCAAACGCTCTAGGAAATTTCTAAGTACTAGCAGGACATCACTAAGCACCGACGTGGGGAGAGATGCACTGAAACATGTTATCCAATATTATCCCCATAGAGGTATAGTAAAACGTGAAGAACCTCAGACAGCATAGATAACAACGTAAGGAAGTAAATGAATTGTATTTATGACTTTTTTTGTGTGTTAAACATAAATTTAATTTGATACGTATTATTTAACAGTGGTTGTCTTTAACAATTGGCCCACATATTCCTGAGACTTTCACAATTGGCTTTCATGAGCTGGTACCAATTGTCTGTAGCACACCACTGGAAGCATCCATATTTCTTCTCCAAATATATCCGTGCAAGAGCTGTGTCTTACTGAGTAGTGTATTCCGGTGTTTGCATGTAATAAAACTTAATTACGGTTTTATTTATGAACTGTGATGCACTTACAAAGAAAAGACCGATTGCTTGAGATACTTAAAATCTATATTTAGCCAAAAACCATTTATTGACTCCACACGATTTGCCAGATACTCTGTTAACCTAAGATAGAAGGAAAAACATCATATGGGTTAATATTAGTCATCAAATCTTCGGAGGCACATGATCAGAAAAGTCTCATCAACTCTTTGAGAGTTCCTTTTAGATCTTCTGCCCACACTTGTAACAAATCAGACGAATGGCTGGATCCGGAGCCAAAGCTGCTCTTATCTCCAGGTTGTAAGTGGACGACATCAGTTATCTTGTTCAGGGTCATTTCGTGAGGAAGGATTAGAGCTGGCAAAATTTTACTTTTTTTTCCCCCCCCCAACAAACCACTTTCCACCTTCCTCTTTCACATAACACATGAATGTCTTGGTAAGATTTCTTAAGTATGGCAGGCTGGAGAATCTTCCACAAACCAGAGAGAAGAGGTAAGTAGTATATTATGTGTGACCCTGTTTTTCAAATAAAAGTTGCCTTCACACTTTTTATTGGACTGCCTCCTCCTTTACACATAAGAGAAGGATGAATAGCGATATCTTAATATTTGAGGGCAAGTAACCACAAGATTTGAAATTCTTTTAAAGAGGTGGATTACAACCTGCAGCTGGGCGTGTTAACTTTGAACCAAATGGAAAGTCAACCCTAACAAGATTTTCTTCTTTTTCTTTTTCTTCTTCTTTTATTTTTACTTTTTATTTTATGTAAACATTTACATTACTGAAGTATGCCATAATCACATTTGTTTCTTTTTTTTTATTAAAAATTTTTTTTGAAGTTTATTTATTTTTGAGAAAGACAGAGACAGAACGCCAGTGGGTTAGGGGCAGAGAGGGAGGGAGACACAGAATCTGAAGCAGGCTCCAGGCTCTGAGCTGTCAGCACAGAGCCCAACACGGGGCTCGAACTCACGAACCGTGAGATCATGACCTGAGCCGAAGTTGGTCGCTCAACCGACTGAGCCACCCAGGTGTCCCTACATTTGCTTCTTGATGCAGGAGTCATACTACCACACATAGAACACAAAAGAAAAGAAAAAAAATGTTTCCTCTGGGATTTCAAGCTCAGGTTTCTAAATAAAATTGCCAGCCCCTGATCATAGAGGCAGGGCAGAGACTGCCCAGAGCTTTGACTCCAGAAAGCCAGATTCACTTTTCAAGAGCCTGCCAAAAAGGAGGCATGTGATGTTTAAGAACAAAACAGAGGGGAAAGAGAGTAGAATCTTTTTTAACCGTCCATCACCCGAAAATACATGCTGGGTGGAACCGTGATATAAACTCCATTGTAATAACACATAGGAGAAAGTTCAGCAAAAAATGCAATAAAGCCCAAAGCACACGATGCTGGCCCAGACCAGCATTGTAATAACACTAAGAGAATTGTCAACTTTTCAAGGATGTATTCCCAAAGAATCTCTGGGAGAACAACAATAATGTGGCAAGGAAATTTTCAGAAAAAAAAGAGAGAACAGAAACTACAGCCAGCATGCCACTTGCGGTATGATTTTTCCGACCCAAGTGTTTTTAAGAGAGGATCCTAGAAACACACACTAATGAGAAGATTTACCCTTCGCCGAATTTTTATGCAATGTGGCTATTTACACGGTAGGTCCCAGAGCAGGTGTCGAGAAAAATGCAGTGACCAAGACGGTGTCTACGGGGTGAAGAGCAGGGTCTCAACCCACCACGTCAAGATAAAAGTCTTCTGCTTTCTGGGCGAGGCAATGAGCTCCAAGCCGCAGAAGAACCTGTATAAGCCATAGCCAGAGAGGGCAGCAGGCTTGCATTCAAGGGATTACTTTTATTGTGGCTATTTTTGTTCACTCTGTATTCTAAGGAGCATGAGGCTTTGCATCATAGACCCAAGAAAAGGAAAATTAGGAATGATTAAAAACACAGAAGCAGTTTTAAGTTTGAAATAGAAATCAGTGACCAAAAAAAAAAAAAAAAAAAAAAGGGAAAAAAAGCAAGCATCTTCAGATCTTCAGATACGTCTCATTAAAAACAAAGTCAAGGGGAGCCTGGGTGGAGCAGTCGGTTAAGCGTCCGACTTCAGCCAGGTCACGATCTCGCGGTCCGGGAGTTCGAGCCCCGCGTCGGGCTCTGGGCTGATGGCTCGGAGCCTGGAGCCTGTTTCCGATTCTGTGTCTCCCTCTCTCTCTGCCCCTCCCCCGTTCATGCTCTGTCTCTCTCTGTCCCAAAAATAAATAAATGTTGAAACAAACAAACAAACAAACAAAAAAACAAAGTCAATTTCCGTTTTTGACACATTCTTCCCTTCCATGAGGCAACCATGGTCTTAATTTTTTCCCTAGAACAAATGGAGCCCCCGTGAATTTTGTAGGCATTGAAAGGACAGAGCCAATAATTTTCTGTGATTTTTCTTTCTGAATATGTGCATGGTTGTTTAGACCAGTCTAGTTAATAATAATGATAAAATGCAGTTGTGTGCAGAGTTCTGGCATTTCATTCTCAGCCCCACCCCATAATACAGCAGAGAAAATATTGCTGTTATAATTTACAGCAAGAGAACCGAGTCTTACCAAGATCAATTTCCTTGCTCAAAATACAGTCACGTGGTGCCACGTTGGGACTGATTAGGGTCTCAGACCTTCCGTCTCCAGGCCCAGTGCTCAGCCACACAACATTGTCTTTCTCAGATGGGTGATCAGGCTTGTTGACATGATACAGGAAGCTTCATTCTTGGCCTCTAGGCAGTTGGGTAATGCATTTTGGTACAGTGGGCAACATTAGACTCACTGCATTATCTGTTTTTTCAAACACTATTCAAAAATGGGTGGCATTATGGGACGGGCTGAAGGATGATTATAAAAGCCTTTTCCTGACAAGGTCTGAATCACAAATGGTACATCTGGGAGATTATATAATTATCTCCTTGCTGCGATGAACAATTTGCATATTGAAGATTATAATGTACCTAATCTTAATTTATGGTAAATTTAATCTGGAGAAAAATTATATGCTAAGGATTGGGAATCATTTGAAAGTCCAACAAGAGAAGAATTGTTCAACGAAGCGGGGGTGGGGGGCGGAATGCACACATAGTCACTACTCAAAGCATGTATCTAAAGAATTTTTATGCCATTAAAATGCCAAAAATGTAATGTTAATTAAGAAAAGCTGTATACACAGTCTAATCCCAATTCTGATTTAAGAAATACCACATAGTTCTGTGCATATGTGTGTGCATATGTAATTAGAGGGAAATATGATTGAGTCCACAATATATTGATAGACTGGATTTTTTTCTCTATGATGTGACGTATGCAGCTGGATTGGATTTCCAAGTCTACCACTTATTGTGTGCCCCTAGGTGCCCTTTGCCTTGTTGTTTCACAGGTAAAATGGGAATAATATTAGTATCGACCTCCTGGGTTGTTCTCGTGATGAAAAGCAATAACATAAATACACAACAAACAACATAGTCACGACACACAGTATGGCAGCTGCTAATTGCATTGTCTTCTTTTCTGCTTTTCTGAAGTATTCAAATCTTAGGAAAGACTTTATTTTTCCTAGTCAGAAAAGAAGAACAGAAATACAAAAACTTTACAAAAAGGGTTGGAATTCATTGAACTAAATCTGTGCAGCACCTCAGTGGGAGGAAGGGTGAAAAGGTCAATCGTGTCTAGTCAACCAGGTTTTCATCTATTTGAGTTCTAATCATAATTCAGTAAGATAAGGTACCCTCTCCCCCTGGTCTCGATCCTGTGCCAGATTTTACTGTGAGAGTCAAGAAATGGAGGGTCACCTGGGTAGCTCAGTTGGTTAAGCCACCAGCTCTTGATTTTAGCTCGGGTCATGATCTCAGGTTCCAGGGATCAAGCCCCGCATTGGGTTCTGAGCGGACCGTTCGGAGCCTGCTTGGGATTCTCTCTCTGTCCCTCCCCTGCCTGCATGCTCTATCTCAAAATACATAAATAAATAAACTTATAAAAAAAAAGAGACAAGAAATGGAGTTCCAGTTGAATCTGGCTGTTCCCAAACCCGCATGTGGTCTCAAACTCTAGTGTCCTTACCAAGCCTTCCTGAAGGGGTATTCCCTAGCCTCCTAGCCTCATTGTCCCTACCTTCCAAGGTGGTTGACAGAGAAAAAGAAACGTCAGAAGCAATTTGGGCAAGAGTAAAGCATACAAAGAGGCATAATGGGAATTCAGTAAAAAAAAGGTCAGAGTGTCCTGGGGTAGTCAGAACAGGGAGGAGGTGGAAATTGTGTTAGACCCTGAGGGATCAATATTAATAATACAGGTTAAAGGGATATGCCTGTAAAGGCATCTGACTAAAAAGGCAATAAAGTGGCAGCATTTCCTGCCCTTCAAGTCTCCAAGGGTTATTTTTTTTTTAATGAGTGGAAAAAAATTTTAAATGTTTCTCCAGTTTTACCGCTACACTTTCTTTCTTGTGTTGCCACACTTCCAGTGACTTTTATTATGACATTAAAATATTTCCCAGGCATTATCACCATCTCTACCCAGTGACAGAATTTTAAAGGGGGTGGGTAGTGGTATAAATATACAGATAGAGGACTAAGGAATATCTGAAAATGCAGTTCCGGGACACCGCCCCCCCCCCCACCAGCCCCACAAATAGGCACAGCATCTCACTGTATACCAAGGCCTGTGCAGAAATCCCAACAGGATTGTCTTCCCAAAGTAAATAATTTCCAGTTCCATCACTGCATCAAATTCCCCACCGGAGTGCAAGGTTCAGACTTCACCGTCCTCACCGTCATAGCTCTTTGCAGCCGAGAGATTGTTTTAATTGCAAAAGGGAGTCCAATTTAGGCGAACAAAGGGAAATGTGGATGCCATTGGACAATAAGTGAAGGTTTTAATAGGTGTCTGTTGATTAAAAAAGAAATTGATTCCTTGCTCACTGGTGTTAAGATGGCTTCAAACCACTAGAGACGTATTTGAAGGAAAGCAGTTCGGACTAACCTCTAGAGGTCCTCTAAGGTCCCTTTGATACTGAGGTTTTGCAGGAATAAGTACCATTTTTCGAATACCAACTACGTGTTAGGTTTTCATTTATTTGTTCAACAAATAGCTAGTAGCTATCCTTTGCCAACCGTGGGAGATATAATGGTGAACAAAACAGTCACTCACTGCCCTTCGGTGGCTCTTAGTCTAGTCAGGGGGACAGTCAATCAAGTTAAATTAAATAGGGGCTCTTGGGTGGCTCAGTTGGTTAAGCATCCGGATCTTGGTTTCAGCTCAGGTCGTGAGCTCACGGTTCATGAGATGGAGCCCCTAATGGGCTCTGTGCTGACAACATGGGGCTTGCATGGGATTCTCTCTCTCCCTCTCTCTGCCCTTCCCCTGCTGTCTCTCTCTCTCTGTCTCTCTCTCTCTTTCTCTCCAAATAAATAAACTAAAACAAAACAAAACAAAAAAACCCCAAACTACCTTAAATATGTGATACACGCCATGACAAAGGAGAACTATAAGGTAGCTGAAGAATTACATAGAAGAAACTGGGCCTCCCAGCAAGATCAAGGGAGGTTTCTACCAGGAATGATTCTCTAAGATATGATGAAGGAGCAGGCCTTAAACAGATAACACAGTGTGAGGGAACATGGCCAGAATGAAGGTCCCAGGTTTCCCAGAAGGCCAGTTGGGCCGCAGGAGAAGGGTCATGGATGAGGGTTGAAGCCAAAGGGGCCACAGAGGAAGGAAGAAACCAGATCATACGGGATCTTTGCAATAATCCATGACCACAAATCTGCCCCCCGCCCCCCCCAGCTCTGTGAGTTAGACGATGTCCTCACTTTGCAGAATAGGAAAATAAAGGTTAGAGAGAGTGAGCAAGGGGCATCAGGTCACACAGCTAGTTGATGCATGAGGTGGGGGTGGAACAATGTCTGGCCACTTCTAGAGCCCAGATTCACAGCTGTCTCTCTCGGTGATATACAATCCCGCTGTGACACATTGTCCAGTGGACATTCACTCCGGGTGACCTGTTGTCTGGCTCTAGGCTCTAACTGGCCACTCCCACTGTCGGGGAGAACCCTGCTGCGCTGTCTCGGGTGAGAAGTATAACTGCTTCACCCATCAAATTCGAATCCTGGTTTCAGATGATATTTACTTTAGGGCTTCTAGTCAAGGTCATCAGTATTTGGAGCTCCCTCGGATGGCTGTGATGACAGTTTCCCACCCCCCCCCCCAGGAAATTAACAGTTATATTGTTTCCTTCACATAAGACTTTTTTTTTCTTGTTTGTTAAGCAGTGGCAGTAACATTGGTCATTTGTTACCTAGAGCACGTTAGACACATTCCCTCGTGGCTGCCTCAATGGGCCACCCAATGACAAAGGCAAAGACATATTACTATTGTCCTTTTACAAAAGAAGATATGGAGGCCCATTGAGTTTAAGTTTACAAATGACACAGTTTACAGCTGAATCTAGGAAGACCTGACTCCGAAGCCAAATTTTTAATACAGTGTTTCAAAAATCCGAGTTCTGAAAGAGAATTAGTGAAATAAGAAATTTTCTAAAGTTGTTGTGCACTAATATGTACGGTAATTCAACAATAATTATATTGTTAAACAAGGAAGAACTTGTCATATAAAGATTCTCAGTGGCTTTGACACCAATTATGGACGCTTTTAGGAAGTCAGTGTGATTTCCTAAATTAAGATATCAAGTTCAAGATGCAGGGTTTTTTTAAAAAACAGAAATGGATCATTTGCTAAAGAGGAAGAATACATATATTTTGAGGCTATGTGTGTGTGTGTGTGAGTGTGTGTGTGTGTGTGTGTGAGTGAGTGAGTGAGTGAGTGTGTGTGTGTGTGTGTGTGTTGGGGTTTGGTGAAAAAAGAAAGATTTTACTCTTCAAAATTTTTTTAATGTTTATTTATTTTTAAGAGACAGAGAGAAACAGATCACAGGTGGGGGAGGGACAGAGAGAGAAGGAGACACAGAATCCTAAGTAGGCTCCAGGCTCTGAGCTGTCAGCACACAGCCCGACACGGGGCTCGAACTCACAAAGTGCAAGATCATGACCTGAGCAGAAGTCAGATGCTTAACCGACTGAGCCACCCAGGAGCCCTGAAAGATTTTACTCTCTACATTCTATTTTGGTAATCTTTCAAAAATTACATGTTTGTTTTCCAAGTTCATATGATAAGCTGGTGGGGGTAGGGAGACTGCGTTAAGACATATCCACAGAGTGAGATGTTGATGTCTGTCCAGTGCTGTGTTTTGTCCTTTCGAAAGAAGAAAGGTTTTCCTTCACAGTGCATTTACGTCCAAATTCTAAACCGTCTCACATGAGCCTATCATATCAACCTTGTCACGTCTCACTTGTTGAAATGAGTGGGATTTGAAAACTCCTGAGTGTGCTACTACATTTTCCATTTATGTTCAGGGAATATGTCTGTGTGAAAATGAGGTCAAGAGTTGGAGGGGGGGGGCAGGTGGTGGTGGGGAATTTAGGGGAGAAATAGCTCCAAATGAATGAAACTAAATAGATCAATTTTTTCAGGTGGTGGAGGACAGTGGTCTCCATGACGGATGGGGCAAGGAGTTTGGGAGGAAAATTTATTTTATTTCTTACATTTTTAAATGTTTATTGCCCTACTCAAACTACTCATTCCATCAAACGCTAAAGTTGAGCTGAAAGAGGCCAGTATCTTTGCTTTCCAACTATGTACAAGTTAAATGTGACCTATTTATCCTCATTGAAATAACAATAAGATGGTTCCTGGTCTTTTTCTTTTTTTAGAACTCAGCAAGAGACAAAGCAGTATTTTGAAAAAAATTGGATATTTTTGTTAAGATTTCTCAACTTCCAGAAAACGAATTCATTGTGTTTTTTTTGGTCAGATTTGAGAAAACACAATTCTAAACTTAACCCTAATTATATTTTAACCTAAACCTAACTTTGTATAATAGAAGGTGCTGGGCAACAGAATGACCAGATGTGTTTTAGTGGCCGTAGGACTTGTTTCTCCATGGTGAAAACGTCACAGGGCCATCAATTTCCATTTCCATAATCCTTTGGATTTTTCTTCCTAAAACTAACTACAAGTGAACATTCTTCAGGTTTCCCAAGAAACTTAGATTTTTAAAAAGATTTAATTTGGCAAAGATGCTTCTTAAATAAACAGTAAATTTCTTTTTCAATGATAGAGACCAAATGCTTTCCTCTAGGAGCCAGTAGAGGGAGCTGTTGGCATTTGATTTGGCCTTCTAACTCGACCTGGAAGTTCCCTTCTTAATTAATTCAATGTTTGAAATCAAACCACCGTTTAAATGTAATGATATTAATATGCAAGGATAGACATGTAAACGTGGAGATTTTCCATTCCCATTAAACTTTCTACCCAACCACATATTTCTGGTTCTTCTGTGGGCCTCTTTTAGAGAGCTTATGTTATAGAAATGTTGGCTGCTATAAATTAAAGCTGCTCAGAACTGAGTTCATGCACCTAGGCAATGATTCAACATTTCTAAGACTGATTGCAAGTCAAGAAAGAAAGCAGCTTCTTTCTCTTACTCAAGAAAGAAAGGAAGAAAGAAAGAAAGAAAGAAAGAAAGAAAGAAAGGGTAAAACAGATATTTGACCTAGAACAATACTTGAAGTTTTCAAAGAAAAAATAGCATGTGCTAGGTTTATAATAAATTTGAGGATCTTTAATCCATGGGGAGGAATTTTCTGTAATTAAAGTTCTGGGTATATTTGATAGTCTTCTCGTGATGAAATATCATATTCCCTCAACCCCAAATTCATTTCTATAGCTGTGGGCTATTAAAGACTTGTTTCATAGCCTAGGATTGAAAAGATACTTTTCCTTTGTTCTAAGTTTTGAGTTAAAATGGGTTACTACATAACAATTTCCAAACACCTCACCAAGCCTGTCAGAGAGCGGGGAAGCGATTATTCTGGTAGTACTTCTCAAACAGTCCCTGAGAGTAGACAAGTCCCATTTGAACCTTGAGGAACATTGGAGAGAGAGTTAGAAATCGTTATTCTGATACATCTGAACTTTTTTCTCTTAAAACTAACATAAAAATAAACTATTAGATATTTAAGCCAATGATGTTAAAGACATGAAATCTTACCAAATTTGAAATGGAAAAGTACTTGAAAAGATAAAGAAGGGCAATGTCTTGTCTCGATAGACATTAACAAATGATCATCAAACACCTTGCCGGCACTTTTCCGATAGCTTTAAGATTTCTTCATTAAGGTCCGCCGAAAGCGTTGTAGAGATACAGGGTTCATTGTGTTCCTGAGGACAGAAAGAAGTGCCATTTCTTGGGACAGTGTGAAACATTGCAATTTGCAAATTAAATGCTAAACCAAAGTCATTTCCCTGTTCTCAAAAACGTCAAGTGAAGAAGCTTCATGGAAAGAAAAAAAAAAGGTGGTTTTTTTTTGTTTTTTTTTTTTGTTTTTTTTTTTTTTAGGATGTTCTATGCTATTTCCAGGTAGTGTGTATTTCCTCAAATCACTTATGTTCCTCCATGTGTCTGGCTTGGCCTATGTTTTGTGTTGGTTTCTGGGCCTTCCAATCAACATTAATTTTGCTGCTCTTTCTGAGAGAAGTTGTGAGAAGGAAAAATGAGCCACTCGTGCAGGTAGAGTTGAAAGACAAGGAACAAAAGTGCTGGATCGTACCCTTGAGTGGCTTAGAAGGCTTGAACAAAAACACCCGGGCGCTATTAAACACGTAATTTTAGGTGACATTGTGTTCCATGTGAAGCATTAATTTTAATAGAGACTTTATATATAAGCTCTCGTTTGAATAATAATGTAAAATTAAATTTAAATTGTAAATAACGTCCAGATACGAGTTGTTTCCTGGCTCAAATTCTTCAGCACATATGGCACTAGCATAAGCTTGTGCCTGTCTGCCTACTCTGGGTAATTTTGCATGCAAATAGTTTTAGTGCCTATGTTGAGGTGCTAAAACGTGTTTAGTACACTTGAAAATATTTGCATTGCAAAAGGAGACTGACTCTCCTGAGGAAAATCAAATTGATATTCGGTATTAAGAGACCACTCCGGGCACGGCGTGGCGTTCTTCTGCGGAGAATTCTGTTTGCCGTGCGACTCGCATTTCGAATTGACCTTTAGGAGAGAAGGCCTGGCTACCGTTTGCCAGGTTTATAAACCGCCGGGCCATCTTCCGGCGGCGGGCACCGCATGGAGCAGCAGGGCAGGGAACGCAAGGACGAAACCCACTTACCCTGGCCGGACCGGAGCCTCTCGGGCCCCAGTCGGGTGCGGCGGCGGGACAAGTTTAATTAGCAGGGCAAGCTTCAGCGGACGTGTGCCTAACCAATGAGCTAACTCACTAACCAGCTAACTCAGGAAAGGCTTTCGCACAGGGAAGCAGCCGTGGACGCTGGGCGTGAGGCCGCAAGCCCGCTCCCGTTTGCCGCAGTCCCATCTGCTGCATTTACGGGAACCAGTTCGTTAAGAGTCTGAATTGGATCCAAATGAAATGCATTTCTGATGCAAGGCCGACGGCTGGTGCCGTTCGACGCTGCATTATGTCAAATCAGAGTTCGTTCGGAAAGAGGTTGCAGACGTCTTACGTGAAGGTCGCACGCGTCCAACATCCAGGCGGCGCCGTGCGCGGCGTCGGTGCCCGATTCGCACAAACGAATCAACCTCCTTCCTGCTTTGGCCCCTCTGTGCCAAGACCGAGGGGAATAGCGGGCCCTCTAATAAAGGGATACATACATTTCAAGAGGCATGCTAGGAAGGGGGTTGTAGAACTTTTCTTGGGGACCAGCGCCACAGTGTTCGTAGCGAATTTTATTTTAGTACATTGATCCAGGTGTAGTCATGGCCGTAGAAAATGAAAGTAAGTTTAGTGTCCAGAAAAAAACAAAACAAAACCAAACAAAAAACCCCAGATGATCCGAGGTCTACAGTAGGAATCCTAATTGTGGGACTTCTGTGTCTGCACCTCCCTCCTCTCTGGAGAAATGATGCCAGATGGAATTCTAATACCTCCCATTGTTGTCGAGTGGTTCTGTGGCTTCCAGCCCAAGCACCATGCAAGAGACTGTCTACTATAGGTGCTTATATTGGCTGAAACTCTGGGGTTTGATACAGATTTTCTCCCCAGATTTTACCCTGCCACACTTAATATTTTACTCCTCCATCCCTGCCGCTTCCCACGGTGCGCAAGGTGCGGTATTTTGTGTCAACGAATAGCCACAGACAGGTAGCAGGCAAGAGCCAAAAGGAACTCATTATGAATGCAAACCGGGAAGGAGGGGTTGACTTACTGGCTTAGTGGAACTCCTGTTTACAATCTATTTCCTTTAAAGCAATCTTTAAAAAAAAAAAAAAAAAAAAGCCCCTGTTATCTGTGGGATCCTGGCACATCAATCAATCCATTAAGTAAGTAAATAAGGCAATAACTGAACAATAAATCATTTTGAATTTCACGCATGCACAAACCTTTTGATCCATAAATTACAAGAAAGGTTGAGATTTGGAGGCTACCGCCTCTGTTCTAATAATTTTGCGTACAAGATAAAGAACTGTTCTAAGCTGTGACGCGTTGCTCCTTCTCGCCCTCAAATCGTGGGGCGTCTCTGCACCCTTTTGGCGGTTGTGTGTTTGATGCATGACATGGGAGTTGCGTGCATGTGTGTGCGTGCGTGTGTGTGTGTGCTGTGGGAGGGCATGCTGTTAGGGGGAAGCCTACCACACATTTCTGCCATCACAGACGGTGGGCAAACAGCTGTCCCCACAGCTGAGGCCACTGGAGCTGCTTGAGCTGCTCCAGTAACTCGAGAGCACACGGCTGGTCCCAGGATGGCACCGAGCACTGCGCCCGCAGCAAAGCGCCAGAGCTTTCCTGGGGCTGAGCAGGCGGAGACTTTGCCACCAGACACAATAAGCATCTGAAATGGGGTCTCATGAATAATTCATCCTTGGTGTCCTACGAAACAAAGAAATGATATGTTTGCTGGTAGATAAGTGTGTTGTGGCATTTGTAAATCTTTTTGAATTTGGAGTTGATCGTGTTTCGTGTTGGTGGAGAAATATGGCGTGTTTCCCACCCCCCCCAAAAAAAAACCCCCCAAAAAGTTGGGGGTTCAAGGCAATCGTCTTACAGGGAAGGTCTTCGACGAAATATTGGATGGATTATACTAATTTGGCTCGTGACTTAGGAATTTTAAAAAATCTCATTCAGTGAAAAGGGATGTTAAAATGGTTTTACTGCAATAAAATACAGCAGGATACCGAGTTCTCAAGGAGATAATTTTTTTTTTCCTTAGTAGGCAACCAGCCCACTTTTGCTAATGCAAGTTTCATTACCAAAGACTAGTAAACAGTGGTACCTCTAGCACAGAGTACAGCATCAGGAGGAACAATTCTTCACTTTCACTGAAATATTAGTAAAAATGATACTTAAGTGAATTGAGCCCTAAATTGTTTTAGTGACAGTTAAATACCCACTCATTTAACACTAGTTAAATTGGCAATAAAATGACCCCCCACCGAGTTGAGCCACCATCGTCTTCCTGCACAATAGTTGCGGACCTCATGCCAGTGATCTATAAGGCCACTGGGTAGAGTTTACACATTTGCATAACAAATGCTTCCAGTGCTGTATAAAGTCGCGAGCTACTCAAACTTATCATCATCAGTATTTATAATTAGTATCTGTGTATTCATTTCATTTATTCTTTAATATCTGTGTACTCATTTCCCCGAGGGTGGGGGGGAAAAAGAAATCGATTTAATAGTTCTTCATTGTCTTTGAAATGACAACCTGGCAAAACGAATCACGGTGATGTTCTCTGTCACCTCTCCAATAATTATCTCAAATCTGTCATCTATTTATTATTCACTCGCGCTTTCTCCATGACTCCCCTCCCCGCCCGCCCCCCACCATCTCCTGTAGTCTCCCTGGCTTTCAGGTTGCCCAGGGATTATTGGGCATCCATAAAGCTCACACGATCTGATATGTTTGGCAGGGACAGTCAGAAGGAAGGCACACTGATATTGTCAAAGCAACAACAACAACAACAGCAACAACAACAAACCAAGCGAAAACAAAATATGGATCTGCCAATTACATGCTGGAGCGAAAACACAAGTCCTTCTTGCTTTCAGGTGAGGGAGCTGGCGGTTGAGGTTTGGACTCACAGGCATGAGCCCTCTGATGTGAAGAAGAGTGGCGAATGCGCCGTGAGCGCGTGTGTGTTGTCGTTGCTGCTGTTTGTTTTTTGTTTCCTGAAGCTCCGAAAATCAGCCGGACAGTAGACTCCCAATATATCTGCGGGCAATGACTACTTTTCTTTCCCTTGGCTGTGTAGGATGACGATTGTAAATAAAATTATGGTGGCACCAAAATTGCTTTGTACCTTGGAAAAGGTAATTAGATTTCCAGTGGAGATAATAACTAGGTAAGTGGTACGAATGTCCTGGGGCCCATGAGATATCATTAGACACAGAGGTGACAGCCTTAAGGAGAACAAAACACAAACAAAGCCTGCAAGGTCAAAGGCAGAGACTGATAGAAATGTCCCTCACTTTCCATTTGCTGCTGCGCGGCCCTCGGCCTCGTCCTCGTGCACTTTCTGTTAGTATGGAAGCAAAAGAAGTTGTTCACGCCTCCTCATCCCCACCTTCCACGCTTCTTCAGGCTCAGCGGGCCACTGAAAGAGTCCGGATTGCTCTGACTTTCCAGAACGTCACCCCCTGCGCTTTCAATGTTTTGTTTCCGGTATGTAAAATAGTCCTTTATGGGAATCACAAGCAAACCCCGTATCCCTAATGTTGTATGTCATTCTGTTTCCATATTGGAGAACAATAAGGGAATTTAAATAGAAGACATTTAGGGATGTGTGCTGTGATCATACAAACAGTAAGCAAAGAGAAGACACACGGGGAAGTCAATCAACAACTTATAACCTTGATAATATACTTGAGGTTAAAAAAAAAACACAGTGGGATCTCTGAATGAAAGATACTTGGATTTCTGTCTCTGCCACATTCGCGTTATGATAGATGCTTTAACCTCCCTGAGTATATTTCCTCATCTGTAAAATGGGGACAAAAATGCAGACCTCGCAAGACTATTTTGAAAACACCAGAACTAGTGATGCAAGTGTATATGAAAGGTGTACAGGAGTTTGTAACAGGCTAAGGACATCTGAGTCACCTGGAGACCTTTGAACAGCTACCGATGCCCTGTTCTACTTCTGCCCAATTGAATCAGAATCTCTGGGGCACAGGTCTTGGCATTCGAGTTTTTATTTATTTATTTTTAAGGTTTATTTATTTATTTTTTTTATTTTGAGAGAGAGACAGAGAGAAAGCAAGTAGGGGAGGAACAGAGAGAGGGAGAGACAGAACCCCAAGTAGGCTCTGCACCATCAGCACGGAGACCCATGCGGGGCTGAAACTCACAACCCGTGAGGTTATGACCTGAGCCGAGATCAAGAGTCAGACGCTTAACCGACTGAGCCACCCAGGCGCCCTAGCATTCGAGTGTTTCAATGCTCCCCTGGTGATCCCACCATGCAGCCAAGGATTTGAACATGTGATGGAGAAGCCTGAAACCGAAGGAACACTCAGTGCATTATCACCCAGGTCTTCGTATTGGTGCGATATGAAGAGTAGCTTCGTCAGGACACAGATTTTTATTCCCGAAAGGAATCCTCAAGGCCAGTTAAACCATGTTCGTGCTTTGAAGGTAAAGCGGCCGAATCCAGGAGGAACGGTGATCTGTGTGTGCATGGTCGTATGGTTACTGGTGGAAATGAGATGGGGTCCCGGTATTCGTTCTAGAATACGGAAGTTGCCTTCCCTTTTGAAGAGGGGAAGCGAGGCCTCAGATGAGGCCGGGCTTCACCTCTCCTTTCTCTTCTCAGCAGCATTTTGTGGCAAAGCATTTTGTGACTAATGTCAGAAGTAAAGGATAATGCCCTCTACTCTTGTCCTCAAGAGCCTGGCCTTGGAACATTTATTCATAGAAATTTTGGAGCAGAAAGACCGAATCCCAGCAATGCTTCCATGTGGAGGGCACACGCATATGTAGTTTGGCTTCTGATAGTGGGTGTCATGACGCCCCTCCATCTCACTGAGCATTTCCTGCGTGATTGATATGGAAAATCTGAGCAATTTACCACAACGCAGTTATGAGCCATAATACAGGTGCATTTAATTTTTAATTACTCTTAAAAATGTTTTTAATAATTAGTAGCAATAACCACTAATTGGCATGTAAGCTATTCTTGCACCAGCAGGAAAACTGTAGGTTTACTTCTGCACACCCACACCCAATCAACTGAAAATTGCTTCCATGCTTATCTTATAATTACTGTGCTTAATGCTGTTTGCATTGTTTGGAGGCTTTTGTAATTAATTGATTTTTTTTTTTTTTTTTTTTTTACCTCTGAACCTGTACATGGAACAGCAAAGATTATTCCTCTGCTCAGTGACATCTTATTTACATTGAACTGTTTAGACACACGTAAGGGGGGAAATAATGGGTTTTGTTTTTACCTGCCAAACATATTTCCCTCGTATTTACAATGGTGAGATAGATCCCGTGTAGCATATAAAACTTCTCGGGCTGCCTCTGTGGCCTTCTGGTTCTCCTCAGTGCTATTGCACGGTGGCCGAATGGCATTTTTAGGCAGACTTCCAGCTTCTATTTACCTTTATACCATTCACACTATTGATTTTGAAAATATTTCTGGGCAAAGGGCAATAGTTTGCGGATGTCCCTAGTAAAGTAAAGATCATCGTAGTTAGAGTTACATAGTTTGTTCCCTGGGTGTCGATAATTGATTTATACTTGTGCCTGTAATTGTGCCTGTGATCGGAAAGTGGCAGTCACAGTTAATCACTAAAGAAATCATGAAATAAACTGAGATTATTGGTATGGGAAGCCATTTGAGAAAAAGGGATGGATCTGCCAATGTTTTCATAGTTGTGAAAGGCAAATAAAATTTTATGATGAGAGAGGCAGAAGATAAAAATTTGACTTTATAATTGTAGACCATTATGTATTGGTTATAAACTGAAGCTGGATGAAGGCATGGTTATGAATACTGCTCATTGTATTCTGTCACTCATTGAATAGTTATAGGGAACATGGTGTGCCAAGCAATGTGCTAGAAAATGAAGATACAGAAGGAACACGACATTGTAGAAAGTGTGGTCTTGGGAGTCAGAAAGAAATGCATCCTGAGACTCCTTGATTCCATAGCTTAGTAAATGAGAGACTCTCAGAATATGTTTTCATCTTCCAGAACCTCATTTCTATCATCTGAAAAGTGAGGACAAAGAGACCAACCTTGAGGATTCACTGCGAAGAGTAAATGAAAAATGATGTGTGAGGCACTCAGCACTTTCCTGTTACGGGGTATTTACTTAACTCATGCATGCTATAATTTTAATTAGATCAAAGACCTCACCGTCCAGTGAGTGAGTGAGACCTATCACTTATGGGGTTCTTTGCAGGCAAGAGAAACGAATTCTGGCTGCCTAAACAGGAGAGACGTTTATTGGAAAGCTATTGGGATACTAACAGGGTCAAGTAGAAGGCTGGAAGATCAGGCTTGAAAACAGGAAGAACTAGCATACCTAAGGGTTTAAGTCGTAGGATCTTAAAGGTCTAAGAGGGCATCACAGGTGAATACAGGCATTCCAATTTTTTCCCTTGTTCTTTCATCTTTGTTCTCAAGATTCAAAGTCTTAGCAGAAGGAAAAAAGGGAGGGAGACAAAGGACAGGAAGAGGGAGGGAGAGAGAGAGAGGACCTACTGGAGGGAGCTTGAGTTTGGTCATGTGCCTATCCTTTAGAAGGAAAGGATAGGGTGTCTTGATTTATAGGTGCACTGAGTCGATATACAGCAGGTGAGAAGCAACCTTACTACAAAAAAAAAAAAAAAGGTGATGGGTGATCAGCAACCCCAAATCAACAGAAAATACGTAACACAGAATCTGATTCCAGTGTCATAAATAGGGTTGGCTTTGTGGACATGTGATCTTTGTTGTCACGAAGGGCCCCATGCCTAGTTGTTTAATGCTCTGTGCCACCATTGTAAAATTCGTAATAATTTGGGGTGCTTGGCTCACTGAGTTGATACAGCATCCAACTCTTGATCTCAGGGTTGTGAGTTCAAGCCCACGTTGAGCATGAAGCTTACTAAAAAAAAACAAAAAAGCCCCCACAAACTTAATAATTTATAAACAAGGGACACTGTGTCTTCATTTTGCCCTGGATTGTGCAAATTTTGTAGCAGGTCCTGATCATGTGTTCTCCGTAGGGATCTATACACAGCTCTGTACAAGCACAGAGGAGGGAAAATACGCAGATAAGGATTCACGGAAATGCCAGGGAAGGGCATCAGAGTTCGCCAAGTGGAGAAAGGGGATAGGGAATTCAGATAATGAAAACCTGGAAGCAAAACAACCAACACGTCTTAAGATCAAGGATATTAAACATGATATTGGCCTGGTTGGAACTGAAAGTCATCCCCGTAAGAACAGGAAAGCAAATAATGTATTTTTACAGATGGAAGAAAAACAATCTGTACGCTCTCTGTAGGTCAGCGCAAAGCAGGGGAGAGGATCTGCACCAGCCATGGGAAGAATCCCACCAGAGCCCAATAAAACAGTGTGCTCCCAGGCCACTAGAAATTTGGGACGCAACTCTCATCTGGGTCTCCCCTCCAACTAGCTGCCTTCTGAAGTCACTGGAAGCAAGCGCTGTCCCCAGTGCAGGCTCCTATCTTCTTGGCACAAAGCTCGTATGTTAATGGCCGGGCTTTTGAGTGGGACGGTGGAGAGAATAAGCAGGGCAGTTTAGCTTTGCTTTGCAAGTGTTATTTTAGAACTGATGCAACTCAGCTTTCCAGTGATTCCTGATACCGAGACTTTCCATTCTTTTATCAAATATGTTTACAGAATTTCAGGCTTCTAGCCCAACACTTTGCCAAGGCATGAATTTCCTGAACATGTCCAACAAGTGCTCCTTCAGTCTTGGCTGGAATACCTCCAGCCCATTCGAGTTTTGGGTAGATCTAATTGTCAGAAAAGCCTTCCTTCTATTGAGTTGAACTTGGCCTCTGTGTAACATTCACCAAGAGGTGTTTTGGAGTCACTCAGATTAAGCCTGATTTCTCTTCCTCATGCAAAAGCAAAATACATTCTCTAACTACAGTGGAAATTCTCTTTGCTCTTGGGGCCCAATCCAGTGGGAAAATACATAGCAGTTGTCCTCTAAAGAAACTCTTTTTAGCACCTTGAGAATGTACTACAGGGTGGGGCCTGAGAGAATCCTATGAGCTGAATAGGATTCTGTTATACTTGAAGGACGGTGCAAGCCTGAAAGTCTTGCCTCCAGATTTATTTTGCCTTCTGAACTTCATACTCTCAAAGGGAAACAACTTTTTCCATTCCCTTTATCATTTGTAATGTACCAGGCTCATATCCAGCCGACTCGATTGCATGAGAGACAGAGCAGGTCACAAACACACTTGTGCCAGGAAGGACAAACCAGACATTTGCCATCTGTGGCTCAGCTTTCTCCAGTCCTTTTCTTGGGTTGCTTGTCTAGGGACACACCCATACACACTATTTCCTACTCCCTTGGCAATGGAAAGAATTGGCACATTGCACAACATTAGGTTTTCGAGGGAGGCCTTATTTTACAGGATCTCTTTAAATTTTAGTGAGATTCTTTCCAGTGTGCTAGAGCGGTGTGCATTCAGGTTGGGTGTGCTAAAATTCATCTACTCGATTATACGAAGATCATTGCCATAATGCCATTTTATTTTGTTTTGTGGGGAAATCAAGTCAATGCCTATAGGCTCTTTTCCTAAGTATAAACATTCATTGATTAAAAGGTAATTAATTAATTAAAAGGTAATTAGCATTGTACGTATTTAAATATTTGCCATAGAGTCATATTGAACAAGGGCCTCTTCCACAACCAAGAACTTAGTCCCAAATATCACGTCTCCTTTTCTTTAGTTACGTTGCAGTATGCTGCTTCTTTGTGCTGAAAATCGAACCGTCACATTATGCTCCCTTCCCCCTCAAATATCAGTTTCAGGAATACAATACAATTGTCTTCCCTCAGTCTTCTCTTTCTCACTCCCTATACCCTAATTTCCTTTGTGGCCAGTTTCCCCGACTTGATTATTTGATTCCTGGCCAAAACAGGGCTGTACAATGTGATCATGATGAGCTGGACTAGAATTTAGATGATATTAGCAACAGATATAGAATATCCGGAAAATGTAAGGTAGAATAGTTACAAAAAAAGAGTGGCTAAGCTATTTACACATCACCTACCTCCTCTCTGAGCCATGCCTTCGGGTCGGAACGATGCATCCATTTTCCTTCATCCTTCCAATGCTGTAGGCAGGAGTTATTATTGTTCACATTTTAAAGATAAGGAAACTGAGGCTTGGAACTTTTAAGTAACCCTCCCCAATTCAGGTTGCGCTTAAATGGCAGAGCCAGGGTTTGCCAAACTTTAAAAGTTGATGTTGGAAGTGTAGACGTGAATAGAAAAGCCAAGACCTGAAAATCCTGGGTAAAAGCAATGTAGACTTGCCTGCCTGACTCCCCAGTATACTACTTTATGATGTCAGGAGATGCAGGGTACATGTATAGCTCACATTGTTGCCAGTGTCATCTAGCACTCCTTAAATATGGAGCTTCTAAGATAATGTAATAGCGATCAAGGTTTTGGTACCAAGTACCTTGTGTTGAGCCATTCCAGATTGGACGACGAAGCCATTGAAACACAGAGCTGTAATTGATAGCAACAGAGAGCCCCAATTTTTGCTAATTCTGCTCAATGCTGTTGGCATTGTCATTTGTTTTCTTGCAACAAAGATTAAAAAGACATTACAATGTACATTAAAATATTTACAAGTAAAACGTTCATATCTATTTACTTTTCTTATGGAAGGACAACGTGAAGCTGTACATATTCAGAGTTAATCCAGCTTTAATTCCATTTACTATCTCGAAATTCCTCCACAGTGTCAATTCACACTGGGCTTCCCTTTCCTTTTTCTTTCTTTCTTTTTAATTGTTTTTTAATGTTTATTTATTTTTGACAGAGAGAGAGAGAGAGAGAGACAGAGACAGAGACAGGGCATGAGTGGGGGAGGGGCAGAGAGAGAGAGGGAGACACAGAATCTGAAGCAGGTTCCAGGCTCCGAGCTGTCGGCACAGAGCCCGACGTGGGGCTCGAACTCGCAGGCTGCGAGATCACGACCCGAGCCAAAGTTGGACGCTCAACCGACTGAGCCACCCAGGTGCCCCTCCCTTTCCTTTTTCTTGAGTGGAGGGGTGTACTCATCTGCCTTGCTTAATAAAACATCAGTCCCCCAAGGTTGGCAATGCAGAGAGAATCAAAGCCTCAGGCAGGATGGCAAGACCAGCTGGTTGTGACAGGACCAGGGGGCCTGTCCCGTCCATTAAGGGATCACTTGCTGGTTGGCCAACATTGAGGGAGCTAGACTTGGTTTTATGAATTAAACAAGCAGGTTCTAACCCATGTGGTGGCAGTGGTAAAATACTAGAGACATCCCGAATACAGTTTGAGCAGGGGCTCTAAAGCCCATACCAGCCAGACATTCTCCCACTGTTACCAAATTTAATATATCTAAGCTTGGTATCCTGAGAGGAGCTAGCGAGTTTTCTTACTCAGCTGCTAGTGTGTAATTACTGGAGAGTATATTTCCTTAGAAACTATCCGAAGCAGGGGCGCCTGGGTGGCGCAGTTGGTTAAGCGTCCGACTTCAGCCAGGTCACGATCTCGCGGTCCGTGAGTTCGAGCCCCGCGTCGGGCTCTGGGCTGATGGCTCAGAGCCTGGAGCCTGTTTCCGATTCTGTGTCTCCCTCTCTCTCTGCCCCTCCCCCGTTCATGCTCTGTCTCTCTCTGTCCCCAAAATAAATAAATGTTGAGAAAAAAAAAAAAAGAAACTATCCGAAGCAGAAATCACAGGCAAGAGAAAAAAATGCTAACTCATATTTTTCAAAAACCTGGGTTTTCCTCACTTCTCAATGTCACTGGGAAATTCAAATCAGAGCACGATGCAAAAATCACAATTCAAATAGCAAAGCATTATTATTTTTAAAACTAGAGGGTGACAAATAGCTATATCTTAGCGTCCGCTTTCATAATCTGAAGTCTGATTACCTGCCTGGGAAGCTTTTTTGACTTCACTTTTTAAGATTCACTGTTTTGTCTTTATGGCTGGAGTTGGGTCATGAGCATGGCTGCTTGGGGCCTGGGTCCTCTGAGTCAGCGGAAGCTCCGATTCCAGCATGGGCTATCCCACCTGATTGTGGCCTCTGTGGGACAAAAATGTCCTCAGAGGGTTTGGTGAAGAATACACAAGTTAATAATACGGAAAGCACTTAGAAAGTAGCGTGGCTCGGAGTAAGTACTCAGGACCTGTTAGGTGTTACTCTCATTACACAGATAGAATATCAGACATTTTCAACACTCACTCCTCAATAAAAACCTTTGGTCCTGGTGTCCAGGGAAACTTTGTAGTGCTCGGGTATTTTATTTCCCCCACAGACTACAGCTGAGTAGCACCCTGTTCACAATGGTGCCGTTGACAGTGGTCGGGACGGGAGTGACCCACTGAAACAGAAGATGCACCCTCACCTCCCAAGAGGAAGCTCCGTGCACCTCTGCCTGTTGTTGTTGTTTTTGGATACTCATTTAATTTTATGGAAGGGATTAAAATACTCTCGAGAGCCAAGAAGCCTGACTGTCCAGAGAGAGGAAGCCATATATCCTTGAAGACAAGCCTGTGGTCTGTCACATAGCAGATTTGGAACTGCAGAATTTTAAGTAATGGTTATTCTCCTGAGAGAGTTAGGAGCTGAGACTAAGGACCCTGAACACAGCCTTACACCAGAGCGATCGCAGATGTCCATGGTGGCCCCCATATTTCACACCGTGGCACCCTGTCTGGACATAGGACCTAGTAGCGCTACACGTAGGAGGTAAAATCCTCTCGGGCACGAGGTATTGAGACAGCCTTTCCCCATCCCCTGCCCTAGACTTGAGCTCCTCTAACGTCACTTTTTTGTCTGTGCACCATCACTGGGCTTCCTTGGAGAACTTTTGGATTATTTGAAAAGGTTGACGTCCTAACACGTGACTAGATTCATAGATCATCTTCCAACTTTCCCTCATTTTAAGCTAAAGTAGATAGAAGAGTGGGGCAGGCTAAGCGAAGAACATGAAGCCAGTCAATGTTGGAGCCCGACCTGAGACCCAGGACTTCTAATTCTTGGTTCAGCTGAGAAGCACAGAGATTTAATAGCAGCATCTCGGATTCATTCATTTAATAGCAGCAGTAATGATGATGATGATGGTGATAGCAAATACGTTTTCAGTGCTTACTAGGTGCCAGGTTCTGTCTTCAGCATTTTGCTTTTATTAACTCGTATTGTCCTTATAGCAAGATGATGAGGAAGGTATCGTGATCTCCATTTTTCAGATGGGCAAACTGAAGCATGGTGCAGTTAATTGGCTTGCTCAAGGGCATAGCTAGTACGTGGCAGAGCTAGGATTTGATTCCATGTAACCCAGCTACTGCGTGCATGCTTTTCTTTATTTAAAAAAAAAAAATTTAATGTTTATTTATTTTTGAAAGAGAGACAGACAGAGAGTGAGCAGGGGAGGGGCAGACACAGAATCCAAAGCAGGCTCCAGGCTCCGAGCTGTCAGCACAGAGCCCGACGCGGGGCTCGAACTCACGAACCGCGAGATCATGACCTGAGTCGAAGTCGGACGCACAACCGACTGAGCCACCCAGACGCCCCTGAGTGCATGCTTTTAAGCACACAGCTACACTGCATCTTATTTAATTGCTTCTGCCCACATGTAATTTAACTCATTATTACAAATCTGCTTTATTTTCTTAAGTTTATTTATTTTTGAGAGAGAGAGAGAGAGAGAGTGTGTGTGTGCAGGGGAGGGGCAGAGAGAGAGAGAGTGAGAGAAGAGATGCCAATCAGGCCCCACACTACCAGCGTGGAGCCCAACTCGGGGCTCGAACACACAAACCGTGAGATCATGACCTGAGCCGAAATCAAGAGTTGGATGCTTAACTGACTGAGCCACCAGGGTGCCTCTAACTGGCTTTACTTTAAAAAAAAAAAATGCCGAAATCTTTAGGCTACTTATTAGAAACAGAATTCATCAAAAGCCACACATGCCCATTTTTTTTACCTTTCACATAAGTTCATCTATGTACACAGAAAACTCCTTTGTAAACTCAATATATATATATAATATAAATATAAATATATATTATATATTATATATTATATATACAAAGATCTACTACACACAGAGCATTTATCCAGGATAGCAGCAAGCGATTTTCAGATTGTTAACATATTCTGGCCAATTAAGTTAACAAAACTGTCATGTACACAATATCCACTTATAAAAAAAAAAATAAAAAATTAGAATAAACTTGACACTAACACTGCACTCATCATAATTCAATTTCATTTAAAGTCTGATTTGGAGGGCATGGCAAATTCTGTAGCACCTCCGATCTCGTCTTCCCTATCAACATTTTACATCCCAAAGACGGACGGAGATAGGGGGCAATTAAGTTGTCTTTAAATGATATTTCAGGAACTTTTCTAAAAGTCACTTCATAGGAATGTATCCCTGGGGTCCACTATTTTTGTTATTTCTTAATGTCAAGATGCAAAAAGTGAAAACAAATTTGAGTTATTTAAGCCCGGTGGTCTGCTGGATCCCCTGAAATGAGGATTTACTTTCATCGTGCATCTAGGCACATACCACAATAGCTTTATCAAAAGAGGGAGAGGGTAAGGGTTATTCGGTCAGTAATAAAAACATCCAACTCAGTCAAATGATAGGATTTTTACAAGAGAAATGGTCCTTCTGAATAATAATCCTTGATCTCTAATCCACAAATGAGAAAAGTAGATCCACAGTACCTGTGCCCCATACTTGCATACTCAATATTTTATATGTAGAAATTTTGTTTTCCTTTCCCAAATAACAACATTCAGAGGGTATTATGTTTTTACGGTTATTAAAATTTTACTAGTCACATGTTCACGTCCTAAACTGTCTCATTCAGCTCACTGTCAAATAAAAAAAAGTTGCATGCAAAGAACCCATCCAAAGGATTACATCTCAAAATAAGGTACGTACTCCAATTTTGCTGTAGAGTTGTTTTTCTTTTTTTAAATGAAATACTGAATATGGCCCCAAATAATTATTTTCTTTGTAGGGCTAGCAATGCTTAAACCTCGCTGCATTACTGCAGATGACAAACTTTGGCTCTTTATTCTTTATCTGGAATTTACCCTATAGAAGAATAAAAAAGAATAATTGGGAACACACACATACACACACATACACACACACAGAAAACCTCTGTTGAGGACCCAGCCATCCATCCCCCGAAGAGATGTAATCTCTGCGTAACAATGCTTAAATCAGCACATTTACAACACATATTAAGTGGTTTGTTATTTATTTCGAGACTTTAATTGGCACAATATATTAACAGCATTGTTGCAACAGTTCCACTTAAGATTTTTTTCCCCTAAAAAGAGGAAGAGAGGGAGAGAGAAAGGGGAGAGAGAGAAACAATCAACCAGAATTATGCTATAACCACTGTTTTGTTATTTCTTCAGCCTGAATGAACTGCTAAAGATGAAGGGGGGGGGGAGGAAACTAGCTTCAAGAACCATATTTTAGACTCAATTCAGTTTTATTAAACCCAGACCAGTGTTTTTTCTGCCGTTCTAATATAACCTATTATGAGAATGTTTTTTTTTTTTTCCCAGGGACAAAAACAACACCAACTTTCCCTCCCTGAGAGCTTCTTATTGTTCATTTTCGTTGCTATTTGGAGAAAAAGCTCATTAAAATATTATGAAGCGCATAGCGTAATTACGTGCCAGCCTTCGCCAATGAGGAACATCTGCAGCCCAGCGTATGTATATTTATATGACTGCAAACTTGAGTGCAGACTCTCTCTTTCACCCCTTCCCCACTTCGCCTCTGCTCCACAATTCTTTGTCCTGACTACACAGCCGGGCAAACGTGTGAAGCGCACAGGCTACAGGCGCGCGTTGTCAGCCTCTCGGGGCCGTGAGCTCCAAATGTTATTATTCCATCATTAGCCTGTAGCTCACGCCAGGGTAAACTGTGCTCTGCTGAATGCCTGCAAACCTTTTTCCCTCTTTTTATTCCCCTAGTTATTTTTAAAATGTATCTTTTTTCCTCGCTCGCTGTCTGGCACAGAAGGATCCGCAAAGTGCATCCAACCCACACCCAGCTCCCAAATCCGTGCTTCTTTCCCTACTTTACATTATTCCACTTGCTTTAAAACCAAAGAACCTTGGGCATAATAAAAACATTGAGAGCTTGCCTATACCACAAATATTTGTGGAAAGCACATGGTGCCATTTTGCCAGACTACTCTTATTTGTTAAACTGAGTTAAGTGTAACACGATTCCAAAAACTGCCTTTAGAATGAAAGAAAAGGCTTGTAAAGCCAGGGAGATAATTACCGCAATCTGGGTTACAGAAAATGCAAAACAAAGGAGGGCAATCCCATTTTGTGTGTGTGTGTGTGTGTGTGTGTGTGTGTGTGTGTGTGTATGTGTGTGTGTGTGGTGTGAGGCTTTTTGTTTTGTTTTGTTTTGTTTTTTCCTCTTTGTTGATGTACCCAAACATGTAAATATTCCATGGCATGTGTTGTGTAGGAATAAAAATCAACCCGAATCCTGCACAGGCAGAACAAAACACATGCTCTGTAGTGGACACTGGCATGTTCACGGTGGGGATATCTTTTCAGAAGGGAGGGCTCTCTTTCTCTCCCTTTCTCCCTCCACCAGCTATCACGAGTTGCCAAGACTCTGACACCCACTTACCTACCCTTCATTTGAGGCTGTCAATCTAGTTTGGCCCACATAAATAAAAGTTGATTTGGAAAGAATTTGAGTTCTAAAACTTTTTTTGTAGGAATCCATAAAAACACTAAAGATCCCTCGACTCCCTCCACTCCCTCCACCCCCGTGTTCTTTTTTATGGGGATTCTTATTCTATCGGTCTTCCCATTGTTGGGAACGCTGTCCTGTGGGATGGTTTTGTCGACTGGACCAGTCCCAGGCTTCCTTTTCTTTGTCTGCCAATTGGTTCTTGATTTAAACCACTTTCAGAGACAATTATTTCCATACGGGTATGTGTATGCAAATATTAATAATCGTTGCGTGTGTGCATTTATGTGTGCGTAAATAAACACCATCCCCACACATATTTCCCGTTTTTAAAGAGCTAGTTCTTACTCCGTAAAAAGATTTGTGTTCCCGAAAGCAGGTTGTTAATGCGCTGTGTTAAAGAGAAAGAGCAAACCTTCCGCATTGCCTTGTTTTATGTTTAGGAGAAGTGAACCTTGCAGGTCTGAGCTAAGCTTTTTGGTATGTTTCAGCCGAGTCCAGATTACGGGCTGTAGGTTTCAAAGCTCAGCTCTCCCAGTTTTCTCAAACCGTCCCCACAGCTCCCTCTTTAAATTTCATCTGGACTGTCTCTAACAGCCCCAGCTGACCCCCGCATTTCCTTCTCTTCTTACTAACATGCTTCTCCCCCCGCATGTACAGCAGGGTGATATTTTCCAGAGGAAAAGGCAAAAATACAGTAGGGGCTTCTTTCCCTCCAGATGTAGACATTTTGTCACCCGAACAGCAGTAAGAGGGCACAGAAGATGAACCTGAGCTCGGAAGAGACGAAATACGGGACGTCACTGAGGTGCATGTAAGGATAAACCCGTGAAGCTCTCGAAACGGGATTTGGCAACAGAACTGTCCCATGGAGCCAAAAAGCCAGCCAGGGTATGGAAGCTTGTTATTATGGCTTGCTCTGTGAGTAGGACCCGCAGGGAGGGTGTGAAGGCTGCCTAGCATGAAGCCTGTGGAGCAGTATGAAATGAGATGGGTATGGAAGGATTCTGAGTCCAGTCGAGCCGGGGCTGTGCCCGTCCTTGGTGAAATTTCAAAAACAAGGCAAAGTAACAATTTTCCAAAATCCCCCCAATGTCACGGATCCCAGTTTGAATTTTGTGACCGTAGAGGCGGGGGGTTTTGAATGTGGGAAAGTTTAATAACTTATTCCTCTTCCTCTTCTTCTTCTTCTTCTTCTTCTTCTTCTTGTTTATTTATTTTGCGAGAGAGAGAGAGGAAGAGCGCCCGGGAGGGGCAGAGAGAGAGAGAGAGGGACCAAGAGAACCCCAGGCAGGCTCTGTGCTGTCAGCGCAGGGCCCAGCGCTGCCTCGATCCCCAGAACCCTGAGACCATGACCTGAGCCGGAATCAAGAGTCGGAGGTTCAACTGACTGAGCCACCCAAGGGCCCCCATGTGTGGGAGAGTTGAAACTACCTGTTAGAAACCAGGTGAAAAGCAATGGATTGGAATGAGGGCGCTAAGAAAAGAGCGGTAACATAGTGCTAGAGGGATCGGGAGCTGAGTGGAGCCGCGCTGACAGCCTTCGTTAAGAAAGCCTAAAATACCAACTCGTCGTATCCGAATCACGTGACACGTTGTTGGCTCTTTTCCTCCCTTTCATTTTTGTTTCCAAACATCTTTGAATTGTTCCCCCCCCCCCCACTTAATACTAGATTGAATCGTGTGAAATTTAGATGATTTGACAATTTTGACTTTTACCAAAATGTCATTTGATATACTTCAGCCTAATAATTCCTTCCCTGAAGATAAGGTGTCTATTTTCGTCGGATGGACTCATCTTAAAATCTGGTGTTATTTTTGTGTTGTTTGGTTTCTTTCCCTCTGCTTTCACATTGAAGCCATTTTTCATATTTGAATGCCTGCTGAAATTTTGGAGAAGTGAATATTTGGTTAGATGGGGAGAAACTATTTAAAACCCGTGTTTAATGGGCGGTCTAAATGGCCTTGTTTTTCCTTTCATTCTAGCCAGAGACGCTCTGTATGAAGTTGTTTTCCAGATCATTTGCCCACTGCAAATATTAGGGGCAGGATGTCATGTCTGATACCTATAAGGTATCACTTTACTTCACTTCAAGCCTGAAAAAGAGAAATCTGATTTTAAAAATAATCTGTGAAAGAAATAGGGTCAGAGAGAGAAATATGCTTATAAGCTGTGACAGTGATCGTTTTAGATGCTCAGTGGTCCCTAAGGGTGGGATGGAATGTTCCCATAGAGTGTTGTCCATATGCTTCCTAATGTTTGGGAAAGGCACAGAGTGGTTCTTTCGACCCCTGTTCCTAGCAAGGATCATGCATTCTGGAAAAGGATGCAGACAGCACACGCTAAAGCCAAGGGGAAAGGAAGCATTTCTGAGATTACCGTAAAGGCCCCCTCATTGTTACAGAAGCTGGACTGAGTAATGAAGATCATCTGGATGAGAGTCCGGGGTAGCCAATGCTTTGAGAATTTATTTTACTCAGAGATTTTCAGCATCTCCTCTAGCTTTTAGGGAAAGACATGACAGGTGAAACTAAAAGCCAGACATATTTAACCCCTCTGTTCTAGTTAGCCAGCAGAGAAAATGCAGCCCAACACACTTTGACAGTTTAAAACTAATACTCAGAGCATGGCCTAAAAAATTAATACCACTCGGCACAAGTAATGCACAAACAAAAATCTCAATTCTATCTTACTTCTTTTGTACAAGAAAGCTTTAATTTGCACGAGCCTTGGCTATGAGTTTGTTTAAAAATTTTCCATTCATTGGGAAGTAAAAAAAAATTAATCTTCATATGACTCAAAATAATCACGGGGTCTCTTTATACTATTCTTCGTAATTAGGACAAGTAGAAAAAACTTCAATATTTATTTTGAAACCAATAGGTGGTGCTATAAATTTCTATATTGTGTAATATGCTCTTTTAGCTTCCCATTCCTCAGTGGCATTAGAAATTTCCTTAATTATCACAGTGGGATTTTTCATGGCCAAAGAAAGAAAGAAAGAAGACTGAATTCCCATTCAGTTAGCCACTGTGATTTATTTAGTTTATTTATAAACTAAATTTATTTATTTAGTTAGTTAGTTAGCCACTGTGAGTATATTTATGGAAACAGACCCATATATAATTCTCTATAGTTTTTTCCCCTTAGTCCTTCCGCTAATGGGAATGCCATGGAGGCACATAATTTTAATATTTCACTTAATATTTCACTCTAAGAACTACCTTAAGATGTTAGATTTTGGTAAAAAGCAATAACCGCCATGTCATGAAGTCACAATTCTGTTATCATGGGCTCCCAGAATCCTGGAGCACAAGAGAACCTCAGAGATCAGGCAGCCGTAGATGAGGCAATGGACAGAGTACAAATTAAACGTTCTAGAAACAGGCATTCTATGGGTGTCACCATCGAACCAACATGTTGCTGGTATAAGGCAAAAAAAGAAAAAAAAAAGGTTTCGGAGGTTCAAAGACGCTGAAAAATTAAAATCTAAATTCCATTTCAACTTTCAGGTGTCAGTAGTCATTGATGTCAGAGCTTGAAGATAACAATCTCAATCCGTTTCCTTCCCTTAGAAAAGCTGTGGAAATCCTTCAAATCTTACAGGTATGCAGGTGTGTGTGTGTGTGTGTGTGTGTGTGTGTGTGCATGTGTGTGTGTGTGTATGTGTGTGTGTGTGTGCGTGTGTTCTTTTCCTTCCCTTAGAAAAGCTATAGAAGTCCTTCACAATTTTACAGGTATGTAGATGTATGTGTGCGTGTGTGTGTGCGTGTGCGCGTGTGTGTGCGCGTGTAGCTGATATGCTAGAGAAACTTAAGGAGTTGAGTGAAGTCTTGTGGAAGTGCCAGAACAGAACTGCTCTGCCAGCTGCAGTGAGCGCCCACCTCATCCCTATCATTCCTCAAACATCTGGGCGATTTTTACCTCTCTTCTTCCAGATGTTTTGGTGTCCTGGAGAAATAGCCTTAAACACTTATCAGTATTGAACGAGCAGCCTAGTTACTTACTGGAAGATGTGTTCGTAGAAGACCTAATAATTTGCATAAGATTATACTTCATGCAGCAGACGAAGTTTCCTCCTTCCCACCAGGAGCCCTTTCTGGGCTGGCTAGTTATTTCCTGCTTCTCCCAGGCTTGTTCTTTTCTGCCCTTCGGGGGTCAGGCTGCTTCCTTCTCCTTCTGGCTGATCTGGTGAGGGATTGGGCAGGACCAACCAGTAAATGTCATTTTTATATTCACGCCAAGTATTTCATAATATTTAGGACATAAGAAAGAGAAAAATATGACTCAAGAGTAGAAGCAACTATCTCTTAGGAGAAAGCAATAAGAACACGGTATCTAGAAAAAGGAATCAAGAGACTTGTTCTACACTGTGCTACACAAAATCTACACGGGACATTACACGAGAAACTGGGCACCGCATCCTTAAATGAATTTTGGCAAAGTAGGGTACCATTAAAAGGGAATAACAAGAATGGTGAAGAGAGATGATGAAGCCGCATGAGAAGTACTTTAAGGAACTGCAAACTTTTAGGCTGAATAAGAGACTGGTGGTGAGGATACGGTAGGGTCGGATACGGTAACTGTCTTCTCATAATTGATGAGCTGTCATGTGGAAAAGATGCTAAAGGTATTTGATGTGATTTCAGAATGCCTACGAAGAACTGATTGAAAGACATTGCCATTTAGTATCCCATTTTACCATCAAGATATTAGCCTTCGATGTAGATAGTTTTCTTTCACTGTTACGAAGTGAAATACAACAGAATGAAGCCAGCTATCAGTTGAAGTAAAATCGATTTAAGTAATCATGGTATGTTTTGGCTCAATAGCAAAAAGAACCTTCTTAAAATTCATCTCTGCAATAAATACTTATTGAAAACCTTATGCGCCAGATACTATCCTAGGCACTGGAAAGAAAGCAGTGGACAAAATGGACTTCTTACTTTCATGGTTCTTCCATTCTGGGGTGAAGGGAATGGAGTCAGTGAACAGAGAAACAAAACTATGAAACAGGTCAGAAGGTTGTAAGCTCTGTGAAGGAAAAGGGGTAGAGTGGTGGGGGTTAGTACTGTCTGCACATGGAAGGGAACATGTTGGAGGCAGGGCTTATGAGAGCCTGTCACAGAAAATGTGAGTAGAAACCGGATAACCCCTTTTGGGGGTTGTAAAGTATTAGCACTTGTTTCTGTCTGTGGCTACCCCACCGGTTTCTGCATTCACTTTGCGCACGGGTCATGCCTTACCACTTTGTGACTAACACTACCTGCTACGTGACAGTGTGTCATCAGAGCTTCTGGAGTCAAAGCCGTAAAGAAGTTGGGCACTGGGTAAGATGCCAATCCTGTAAAACTCCCAGTCTGCCCCCAACCGAAATGGTATACTATCCATTTCCTTCGTAAGCATTCACCCTCTTCCTTCTCTTTTTTCCAATTCTATCTTCCCCTCCCTTCTCTAAGCCCTGGGCAAGGGAGTATCGGTGGCAAAGATGGTAAGACCTTTTAGTGATAGAGTTGGTGGCAGGAATTGTGGGGAAGATAAGGCTGCACAGGAAATCACCTACTCGCTCTGGTGCCAATACTTTCATTACCATAGTAGTTCAACTTTTTTTGGTGGGTGCGGGGTGGGGGGCGCGCAACCTGCTTCGTTAGAATTAGATTCAGCTGCATGGAAAGAAACTCCAAATTAACTATGGCTTAAACATTAAAGGTTTTATTCTCTTATAAAAATCCCAGAGGTTGGACATTCAGGGCTAGTAAAGCAGTTGCATAAAATCTTCAGAGAATGAACATCCTTTGAAGTTTCCATTACACCTAGAGTGAGGTTCTCTCATCTATCTGGTCTCAGGGGTTATTGGAGGGCTAGTCAACATGGTATGAATTTGAACTTAGAAAAATGAACTCTAATATCTGAATTGCTTTCATCTGTTTTCTGTATCGGATTTGTCCACTAAATTAAATTCGGTGCTCCAGAAATTGGAAAGTTGCTAATCTCTTTTAGAGACAAGGATACTGATGGCCAGAGAAATTAAGTGCCTTGCTTGGGCCCCCTGAGCTGGCGACTGATAGGGTCAAATCACCTAATGACACCTGCACCATTTCCACTGTTAGGATAGTCAGTATCTTACCCAAATCACATAGAAGAGTTGAGGCATAGCACACTGTGGAATGTATCCACTATTCCATACATCTTCAGTGTTGAGTAAATATTACTATCCACTTGAACGGTGACGAGTTTTGAAAAACGAGGATAGATACTGTCTTTATCAACATTGCACTGTCTTGGGCAACAACTTTGCCTGCCCGACCACATGGGAAAGTATAGGAGCAAGTGTCCTGGGGCACATAAGAATAATACTGATGTTGCTTTAAGAAAGTGAGCTTCAGTTACCACACCAATCTGCTCTGAAGCACCCCTGTTTTCACCCCCCTTTCATTTCATTGTTTCAAAGAACTTTCAAAGACGTTTGGAGTACATTTTGCCCATGAGCTATACAACCGTGAAGAGGTAGGACAGCTGATTTGGGAAGACTGGAGAGGAATTGCTTCCTTTTAGTACCGAAACTACGAGAGAAAATCGGTGCTTTGTTTTTATATCTAAGCAGTGTTCGCTATTAACATGGAGCCTCCATGAAAATCAAGCAAAATTGTTTCAAATAGGGGTTGGACATGTTTGAAATGGAGCAATCTGCCAGAATCAGTTCCTATTTTGTGTGTAGTCGAACTGATTGAATTACCATTTCTGCCTAGAACCACAGAAGCCCAGGGGACTCTGGGGCCCAAACCACGAACAATGGTTCTTTGTCTACGGGGAGCCCATGGTTGGGTTTTTCCACGTAAACATGTGCGATTTCAATGTATAGCAGAATGATTAAGAATGCAGCTCTGTTCCAGAGCGGACCACGCATCTGCCTATTGTCTGTAAGCCCAGCCCCTTATTTATGAATAGAACATTCTACTACGCGTGAAGGCATGGAAAACTCTTGCTCATTGTCTCAATTATTTCGAAGTGAAAATTCACCGTCTTTGTGATGTGTTCCTTCTCAGTTTCAAAGCATGTGGGGCCCCCGAGTTTCTCCCCTTTACAAGGGAGTGGTGTGAAAGTAGATGGAGCTGGCGTGATTCACAGCATCGCCACTTTGGGATCTGCTGGAGAAACCAGGCCAGGGAAGGTGAGAACCAGGTGACATCGCCAAGGTGATTCCTTCCAGGGGCTGCGCATCTGGGTTGCATGGCTGCCAAACATAAAGAATGTGCTTCGATTAGCCGCAGCTCAGAAGGAAAACGTGGAGAAGCAGAACGAGTTCTGCAAAATGCCAATAATGTAAAAGTGTTCAGGGTGAGGGGCTGACTCTTGTGCACGTGTGTGTGTGTGTGTGTGCACGCCCGCATAGTTGGCAATATCATGTGTTTGTGTTTCAGAATAATAGCATATGGCCTTTTAAACACAAGTTATACCATGGGCCCAGGAGGTTTAGGTATGCTTCATGGGAAAAGCCCACTTTATGTGTACCGGGAGAGTAATGAAACAGCAGTTTGTCAGAAGGTCTTTGCTGAGAATTAAGATAGACCCATGGCTGGCTGATTAAATGATATTAAAAGACATTTCTTTTCTCCCTAAGCGCATCGGGGCTTGGTGTTTGTAGAAGGCACCAAAGAATATAACGTCTTAATAGATTCAGGTATTCTTTGAACGTGGTAAGCATTTAATATTCATTCGGTTAATGCATACACACCATATGTGCACATTTCAATGTATCATGATTGCACTGCTCAAAAATAATGCCATTTATTTCCCCACCAACTTTCACCCAGCGGGGAGGACTATATAAATCACATAACAGAGCCCACAGTTGATCGGCATAAGCAACTAATGAGACCCGTGAATCTGACTTATTTTGCTCATTATTAATGCTTTTTAGATAGCTCATATTTGAATTCAGAGACCAGGTTCCTAATGAGGAGGCAAAGCATAGGGTCGTTCAATGATGTAGTCAGTCCAGGAGATTAGGTACAGAGAGCCTGGATGGCTAGAGCACCTTAAACCTTATTTATTTTTATAATAGATATCTGGCTTAAAGAAGGCAAAAAAAACTTTTCATCTTGTCACTGTATTTTGTCTTGTGATACAATTCTGCCATCATCATCTTTCATAGCTGCAGGGACTCCATGCAGGGACAGAAAAAAGAAAAAAAAAAGGTTAATTCTGCAAGACTTATCTTGACCTATGAGTCAGGCTTGGAAACAGCAGATCTTGTAAATATTCTTAGAGGCTTGGCCCTACCATAAGATTATGGAGTAAAGAAAAATGAGATATAGCACGTGTTTTCTCTCCCTTTATTTGTGGTTCTCATAGAATCCTGGGAGGTGCTTTGAAATGACAGAATTATAAATACTTGGAGTTGCAATTATCAAATCTCAGAGCTAGGAAGAAATTTGGAGGTTTCCACTCAACCTCTTTTATTGTAGAGACACCTCTCGTATTGCAGAGAAACTCCGGATCTAGAAAATTTAGCCTTCGTTATCTCCAGAAACTAGAGTCTGAAATCCAAACCACAGTTTCCATGACTTTGTTCTCCATTCCTGCACCCATTGACTCATTAAGGCCAATAGTAGTTATTTTAAAAGAAATAAGGTTTAGTGTGTTCTTGCTTTCCAGATCATTTTTCATTACTCCTTCAAATGACTTCCACCTAGCTTCTGCTTCCAAACTCCCTGATGTCACCTAATTTTCCTTGGCTTCCAGGAATTTTACTTTTTATCCATGGTTGAAAAATCTCCAATCTATAAACACCACAAAAATATTGTTTTCAGCCTGGAAATTCTCTGGGAAGAAGGGGAACCCCAAAGAAAGGTGAATTGCTAAGGTCATTCTCAAGATTTTGATTGGCTTCACGAAGGTTCTCTGGCGTCAAGACAAAAGCCGCTGCTAAACCTTATCCTAGATTAATCACTGAAACTGCTCCCCAAGGCTTCTTTATATTAGATGACTACCCGCCCACCAGAGGGTCCCCCCATCGCTACCACTGGGGGCACAGAAGGAAACTGCGCTGAAGTCCTCTGGCCCAGACCCACACTGTCGTGGAATCGGAGGCACCATAAGGGCTCTGTAGTGCGTCACAACAGAGGGGACTCAGGACGTGTTACAGTGCCGAGTAGCTGAGCATAACCGTTTGGCTTGTACACGTGCAAAAGAATCCATCCGCCATTTATGCATCTGATGAGTAAATTGCACACACGTACAGGCACACACGTACACGCCCTTGAATTTTCATTTGTTGTAAACCCGTAAGGAAAAAACATGAGTCTTAGTAGAAGCATTCAATCTGTAATTTGCTTCTTGTTTATTGCAAAAGTGAGCACAAAGCCAGCAACAATGAAATGGTAAAGCCCTGGTATCCTGCTCTGAGAGTTGCTTTTTTGCACGAGAAGCATTTTCTGGAGTTACTTTGAATAGGCCCTTAGATACCACTTCACTGTTAATGCTGCTGAGATGAGAGGGTTTACAGTGAAGTAGACTCAATGTCCATGCATTTTGCTTAATCCTGAAAAAGATCTTGTGTGTGTTTAACCAAAGAATTCCATTAGTGTTTGGAGTCCATAGTTCTATTGCCTTCACAGTCCACATCTGTAGCTTGTTGGCCATTTCTTTGACCCTGGATCACCTCCTAGAGGCTGCCCAGTGAAACTATCCCATCACAGAATTTTGGAAGTACCTCTGGGGATGCTACCTTGATGATCCAAACCCATTTACGCAATTTTCAACATGTCTCCCATTTGAAAAAAATGCACTTTAAACTCGAGATCGTCATTTGTGAGTGGTTAACTAAGGAGGTTTGTTCCCTTGTTCCCTGCTTACAAGAACATGAACAGTACATAAGGCACCTGGGTGGCTCAGTCGGTTAAGTGACTTCGGCTCAGGTCATGATCTTGCAGTTTGTGAGTTCAAGCCCCGCATCCAGTTCTGGGCTGACAGCTCAGAGCCTGGAGCCTGCTTCGGATTCTGTGTCTCCCTCTCTCTCAGCCCCTCCCTTGCTTGCACTCTGTCTCTCTCTCTCTCTCAAAAATAAATAAACATTATAAAAAATTTTTAAGGAAGAACACAAGCAGTGCAATTTCAGGTGTGCAGTGAGCATTTCTTTCTTATTTTTTTAATGTTTATTTATTTTTGCGAGATAGAGTGTGAGCGAGTGAGGGGCAGAAAGGGGACAGAGCATCCACAGCGGGCTCCATGATGATAGCAGCGAGCCCAGTGCAGGGCTTGAACTCACGTGAGATCATGACCTGAGCCAAAGTCAGGCACTCAACCCTCCGAGCCACCCAGATGCCCCACAGTGACAGTTTCTGATGGCACATATGCAACTAGAATTGAGGATGGGTCAGAACCCACATATGCAAATTCTATTAAGGTAACTCTCCGATCGCATGAAATAAAGCAATATTGTTCAGTTTCCCAGGAGAATTTTTTGGCAGGAAATGGAAATGGAGAGGGACACATTTAATGTCTTTATAAGCCTTGTAGAATTGTAGGTTACATTTTCTGAAATTCTGCCATATGATAAAGGCTAAAAAAGAATTCCAGATATTATTTTAAAAAGGATCATCACACAATTTTATTTGCTCTTTCCGCTTATTTAAAGATGTAATGACATTTTCAAAACTTTGAGAATGAGATATGATTTCAAAATTTTGCAGAGATTTCGGGTGTGACTTGCAAGGACCATTTATAATGGTTCAAAATTGTCTCAAAGGCCATTGGTTGATTATTTCATCTTTATACCAAAAGCATCTTTGTAGAGTATCTATATCTATATCTTATATCCCTCTATATATGTACCTACTACTATAACCACCTTTATACTTAAAAAGGCTTAGTAAAGAACTACAATTTTGAATCCTTAGTATACAAAGTGATGCACAATTTCTCCAGAATTTCAGAGTGCCATAAAGCTCCAAAGATGTTTTTGGAATTAGGAGAAGCTTTGAAGAAAATTCCCAAGTTTCTCATAACCAATAGGAATAACATTTTCCTCGGCTAGAGAGAGATTCAACTGTCTAGATTAGCTAGTCTGTTAAATTCAGCTAGTAAATTAATTTTATATTCTCTACTAATTAGCTTTGTTAATCTTATGCCATAAGAGAATTTCTATTCATGGGCTCACAAATGGCATTTGTGGAGAAAATACTCACTCCAGTGAAATCTAACCCAGAAAGAGACTCTATATTATAATCTGGCCACGTGTATTTAAGGTGGTGGGAGGGTGGGACAAATCATAGGAGGTTTAATTTTCTGTGTCTCTACCACCTCCTAAATGGCCACCATAAAAAGCAAAGGCAAAGACCCACTATTGGCACACTGTCTCTCTGTCCCTGTCATCTGATTTGGTCCCCAAGTCAGCCATTGAAATCGGTGCAGCTGACAGCTGGTTTTGATTGAGAGCTATGACATTAAAAGCAATAGTAGCAGCCGGCCATTACCAATAGTGAACTACCTTTTCCTGTCGAACGGAGAGCTAATTACCCGTCTTGCGATTTCTTCCCCTCTTCCAAGGAAGTCAGTTTGATTCCTCCAAAGTTATCAAGCATCAAAGAACTCTGCTCCCAAATCAGGATTGCCTTTTTGCATTTCCCCCATGATTTTTGAGATTTTCGCTGGTGTTACTCTGGTCTTCATATCCTGTTTTGCTGCTTCCACTTAGACATGCCAATTAAAGAAAGATATGGTTTATTTAAAAAATGTGGTCCTAGTGCTGACTGTAAAGAGAGCTCTTAAACAGGCCTGAACTCTTCATCAGGATTAGCTGAATGTAGTAAGTAAATCCCATGTTGAATGGTGACCTTGTAAAGTCTCCAGAAAGCAGGGCTGCGTTGGGCTTTGTAGCAGCTTAAATGAAACAAACCTGCTTCTTCCCTTGGGTCTTACCAATCCTGGGCCAGGCGATGTAATGGGCAAGATGCCCACTTTAAGAGGCTATAAGAACAGCCTAATGTGGTGGTTCCTAAAATGTGGTCCCTGGACCAGCAGTGGCAGCAGTCCTTGTTAGAAATGCACATTCTCGGGTCCCTACCGGCCTTGTGGCATGGGGTGCAGCACTCTGTTTCCATAAGACCTTCAGTTGGTTCTGATGCATGCTGGCATTTGAGAACCACTGATCTAGTGCATCAGTAAGCTTCCTGTTGACGCTCACGGGCTCAGGCCTGGTTGAACTTTACTTAGGGCAAATGCATAATCCGGATTGCAAGAAAAGTTGTATGGGCAGTTAAGTTAATGGTAAAAAGCACCAACATACCTATTTATGAACAGCTTGATATTTCGACATCTCTCTCTCTCTCTCTCTCTCTCTCTATGTGTGTGTGTGTCTCTCTCTCCCTCCCTCTCTCAGATACAGACATGGAGTTTATAGATACTGAACCATTTATTAGTTTAACAGTATTTGCTCTTATATATCAAACAAATTGAGAGTACTGTAGTAAACAGAATACACGAAGCCCCTGACCACATGCTGTTTATAGTCTGGTAAGGTAGAACTTCAAACCGATAAGCAAGTGAATACAAGAGGTGGTAATAAGGAGATGGAGACAGACAGCATAGGGGTTGGGTGCTATTTTGGATAAGGTGATTAGGGGAGTATAGATTACTCCCGAGCCCTGTCTCATATCTTCTTAGTTACCTTTCTTGTATCATCGTTTGCTGCAGCAGCCAGGTTCACCTAGGCATCATATAACAATTAGCACCTCAACTTAGTTGTATGTTGCATCTCTAGTCCCTGTACAGGGGCTTCTCTGCTCCACTGAGTTTATTCCCCTTGATCATCCTGGAACATGCATGAGCTCACTTGCTCAAGGAAAGTAATATTCCATTCAGCAACCCTTGACCAGTTAGAAAGATGTCTGGTAGAAGGGTGCCTGGGTGGCTCAGCTGAGCATCCAACTCCTGATTTGGGCTCAGGTCATGATCCCAGCATCCTGGGATCTAGCCCTGTGTCAGGGCTTTATATTCTGCTTTAGATTCTCACTCTCTCCCTCTGCCCCTCTCCACTGCTTGTGCTCTAGAAAGAAAGAGAGAAAGAAAGAAAGAAAGAAAGAAAGAGAAAATATTTGCTTGCTTCTTTCTCTTCTGGGCAGACAATTATGTAGAACAGTATTCATTATCTGCAGAGGGACCTAGCCAGACTGAGCTCTGGTTGCCCACAACACAGACGGGTTTCCAAATGTACCTTTGGTTTAGCTTTCTCTCCTTCCTCTCTGACTCCATTCCTTGGGATCAATTTTTCCCCAAATCTACCTACTTTCAAATCTTTGTCTTAGGTTCAGATGGCAGCCCTCTAAGATAAGGTGGTATTTCAGTAGAGGGAAGTCACACAGATAACTTGATGAAGAGTGTTCCAGACATGAGCAAATTCTAGGAGACCAGAATGTGTTTGGCATGTTCCAAGATCAACATAAAATCTGCGTAGCTTATGTGGAGTGAGATTGGAGAGACAGGGAGAATGGAAGGAGATATGGCACAAGAGGAAGCAGGGTGCCTGATCACATAGGGTCTTGTAAGCCATCAAAACAACTTTGGCTTTTGTTCTGAGTGAAAAGGGAAGACAAACAAAGGATTTGGGGCAGAGGAAGTGCATGGATCTGAAAAATGTTTTGAAAGATTCACTTTGCCTCTTTTTTCCAGAAAAGACTATAGTGGAATCAACAGCAAGACCATTTAGGGTGCGTTTACCATAATTCAGGCAACTTGGACTATGGTAGTAGCAATGAAGGAACTGATGAAACTGACCCTTGGATTGGATATTGAGTGAAAGAGGAATTAAGGATGTCCACCAAGTTTTTGCCTAAATGATTTGAATGAAAAGTATACAAGTATCTAAGAGATGATACCTGAGCAAAGTGGAGGGAAAATGATTTGAGGAAAAGGAAACTACAAACAAGGTAATTCATATTCTGGTTCATCAGTAATAACCTAATAGCTATGGTCCTTGGAGAGTCAGACTTTTTTCTTAGCCTATAAACTATACATGGACACTGTCCAGAATAATAGAAATTAAGCTTATATCTTTTCCTAGGACATAGCAGACGTCAGCACCATAGAGACACAATCTCAAATAATATCGGACCAACTACTCTCCATTAATTATTATATTTAATCCTTAAAACGAGTTGTGAGTTAAATGTATTTATTTTCATGTTGTAGACGACAAAATTAATAAATAGCATGGCTAACCGATTTCTCCAAGGTCTCACTGCCCAACAAATCCAGGTCTTCCTGACTCAACCTATTTTTACTCTTAACCACCGGTGTTTCCTCCCCTTCTTCTCATTTGTAGCATAAAGACTTGTCAGACACAACCCCTTCACTCTTGCCAGCCGATACACCATTCTAAGTAGGCTCAGGTTTGGGTGCGAGACAGTTTTGCCTTAAATACCCACCACAGGTGGCATCAAATTGGCTTTCTTCGACCATTTTCCTTCATCCCTTTATCACTCGTCTCTACACTTTTCTAAGATAGGTTTCTCTTTTCTCGTTTCAATGCATCTTTTTTTAAAGTTTATATATTTATTTTTGAGAGAGAGAGAGAGAGAGAGAGAGCAAGTGAGTGCATGTTGGGGGCGGGGGTGGCACAGAGACAGGGAGAGAGAAATGCCAAGTAAACTCCATGCTCAGCATGGAGCCCAACACGGGGCTCAATCCCACGATGCTGGGATCATGACCTGAGCTGAAATCAAGAGTTGGAGGCTTAACCAACAGAGCCACCCAGGCACATCACTGCATCTTTTTTTTTTTTTTTTGAAGACTTGAATATCAGGAGTTTAATCTTTCATGAGTTGAAACCAAGTGTCTCTATAGTGCAATAATATGTATCAGTTGACATGATGTAGAGATTGGTTTGACTCCATTTTCTCCCACTTTTTCCTGATATTTGCAGTAGGGGTCAGTTTCAACTACTGATTTGAGGTCATTCTTTGTATTGCTGTTCCACTCAGAAAATTACGGCTGTGTCCAGCAAGAGCTCTCACCAAAAGAGTTCTCGGGGCAGGCTGGATACTAGGGGGTACCCATTCATAGGGAACCATGAATGCAGACAGAATTCAAATTATAGTCAAAGAGAAGAAACCCAGGCCATAACCAGAACAGGAATACTAAGTTCAGGACTAAAGAATGTAGTAAGGTTGTAAACAGGAGATTGTGTCAATGAGGTCATAAGGCAGAAGGATCAGAAACACATGGGGTGTAGTGTATGGAGTAGGTTAGGACAAGTGGCTCCGGACTAAGATTGTGACTGATCAGAGAGTATGGGAAACCTGTTTTCATGTGATGCCAGCTGCTTGGTACAAGGACAGATTTAATGAATTAAAAGCCTGGAAAAAAAAAATCTTCTTCCTAAGTAGGGTATTATAGGAACTATAGGCTAATTGCTTACATGTTCATCATCCAATTAGCCAGGGTCAGCTCTGACAGCTATTTCTCTGTAAATATCTTTGCCCTGTTGATTCATTCATGCTTTCACTGCCATGGGCATTTTCAGACATGCATTGGGCACTTGTTCTGCACTGAGTACTCTATTTTGAAGCAAAAACTGGAGGTAGAAAGATGAACTGGCATAGTCCTTGTTCTCAAGGAGTGTTTAGTTTTGTCTGGAAATAGATTTAAAGGAAATAGTGAATGGAAATGACATGATATGATAATGCTCTGATGGAGGAAGGTATGAGGCTCAATGGAGGCACAGAGTACGATGCTCCTAAGTCAGAGATGGCTTCCCAGAGAAGGTCATCTTGAGCTGATTTTGAAGCATAGTCACTTTGCTGGGCAGACATAGAAGAGGGGAGGAGTGGTATAGGAGCAGGTTTTCCATGCAATGAGACCCTTGAGTGTTGAAGAATGAACAAAGAAGTTGGTATTGCTATGCAGTTGATGACATGTGATAGTGGTGAGACAGGGAAATTAGTGATGGATGGGGCCAGAAGAGCTGGGAAGGGGAGATCATGAAGGGGGCTGGAATTCCATACTATGGAGTTTGGATTTTATCAGGTAGGTGATGGTGAGTCCTTGGATGACTGTGTGGAAGGGAACCACCGGAACTGAATGTTAAAGTCTTCCGATGGGAGTCCTGGACCTTGAGCTATTTTGACTATGTAAACAAGCGGTTACTAGGTGGAACTGTAGGGACCAAAGACCCTTAAAGAGGCATCACAAACAAAAACAGAGGACCATCGTTCCCCAGGAATTTAGAACATTATAGGTAAAAAAGCTCAGAACCACTTCAGCAATAGTGCTTCTTTTCCCAGACTTTCTTTGAGCCAATACGTTTGAAAATACCGTTGATAGATTTTTAAATTCTTCTGTCTTTTTTTTTTCTTTTCCGGTAACTTAAATAAGTTCCCTTCTTTTTCTTGAAGGCCCTAATATTTTGGAATGGGAAATCTGTCTTAAAGAAAACCCATGTATTTTTTCATACTAATTTTTGACTTGTCGGAAAAAGTACTTCTTTGTCTGAAGGAGGAACTCTCCAAAGAAAGTTTTTTTTTTTTTTTTCCCCTGGACATGGGTCACCAAGTCTCTTGCCCCAAGTACCAAGGGTGTACAATAATTCCTGGCTCTGTTAGTTAAGTGTTTTTCTGAAGGCAAAAGTATTAGGTGTGTTTACCCCCATTTTCCTAAGGGGAGTGTAAATATCACTCCCAATTCTTTCTCGGCTGGCTTTAATTGAAGAAGAAAGTAAAGCAACGTTCACTGGGGAGGAGATTGAGTGACTGTGTTTCTATAAATAGTATGTGCTTTAAGAGTTTGGTTCTTTCAATCCTCTAAGGGAAAGTACCGCCTGTGGCCCTTATGCCTTGAATCAAAGATCTTTTAGGCCAGAGACAGCACCTTATCTCTCCTTTTGTTGCTTCATACTGTGCCATATTCATGGTAAGATCTCAATATTGTTAGCCCCTCCTGAGGGTGATAAAAAATTGGGGGAGGTGGGGAACACCTGTGATGGTCAACCCAGGGCTCCCCAACCTTGTTTGATGATGACAATCACGTAGGGCTTTTAAAGCACACACTCTGGAGAGCCATCCCAGGCTCCTAGATGAATTAGGATCTCCAGGGAGAGAGCTCTGAGCATCTGCACAGATAGCAAGTATCCCAAGGGACTCTTAGAACCGGGCAAGTTTGGGGAGTGCAGGCTTAGTATATCTCCACTCTATAGGAGGTATAAGATTTTAGGAGTAAGTAGGAGAAGCTACACTAAGCGCCAAATATAGAAACAATATTTTTAGTGGAAATTATGGCCAGAAGGCCGAATCTTGCTTGTTTTTGTAAATAAGGTTTAATTGGAACAAAGTCACGTCCATTTTTTTTTTTTTTTTATACATTGTCTGTGCCTGGTTTCATGCTTCAGCAGAAGAGATGAGTAATTACAGGAGAGACCATATGGCCTACAAAGCCTCAAATACTTACTATCTGACCCTTTCAGAATCAGTCTGTTGACCTCTGAGCTAGAGCACATGGCGTGCTTAAGAAAAAGTGTACCAGTAGTAGTATGTAATATACAATAATAATTGCGATAGCGAGTCACTTCAACCATAACTTTTTTTAAACCCTAAAAATCCTATTTTCCATCCTGTTCATTGTAAATATGAGATGTGAATGTTCATTAGGATGAGATATTATTTTATAATATATGACTATGTCACATCTATCTCAAACCCTTTAATCAATCCTCTACTGCCAGTGAAATCTAATTCATAGCATGGTATTTAGAACTTAATGTATCTGGACCCAACTTCCAAACTCTTCTCCCATTAACCTCTCTGGCAAACTTGCCTCTTGTCGAACCATATTTCTGGCTGTTTCCGGCATCTAAACATTACCATCTTTTTGCTGTTCAAAATCCAGATAGAGGCTTCATGCATAAAGACTTCCCATTTCTCTCCCATGATAGTTAATGTATACTGCTAGTATTAAACTTCCTTACGTAATGGCTATTTTGTACCTACTTTTTCTCCTCCAGTAGAGTAGACGTGTGTTCAGAGCTGGGTTCTCCTTGGATCCATTTTGTAAATATCGAATGGACCAAATACATATAGGTGGTGCATTGTGGATGTTTATGAATTGAATCAAAGTCTTCATATTTCAAAAGTAGCTGGATTTCAACCAGCCCCGTGTGAGCAGGGTGAAAGCATCAAGGAGGTCAAATAGACACGGGTGGTCCCTAAGGAGCTGCGGCAGGAGTTGCTGGTGCTTGTCCATATCCTCGCAGACAATTCCGGGTAACCCTGAAGCAAGGTGACAGAAGATGGCGAATAAATACCCCTACTTTCTTACTCCTAGTGGAACAGTTCTGGGTAGTGTTTCACACAGTCTCTCAGAGGGATCCTAGTGGGCTGGAGTCAGTGGCACAGAACTATATGATATACTCATTAAAGACCATTACCTTAATCCATTTGGGCTGCTGTAGGAAAATGCCATAGACTGGGGGACATGTAAACAATAAATAATTATTTTTAACAGTTCTAGAGGCTGGAAGGTTGAAGATCAAGGTGCTGGCAGATTCAGTGTCTGGTGAGGACCTTCTTCCCATTTCACAGACAGCCTTCTTATCACTGCTTCCTCAAATGGCAGAAAGGACAACGGATCTCTCTCATTCCTCTTTTATAAGAACACCAATCCCATTCATGACAACAGAGCCCTCACAACCTAATCAGCTTCCAAAGGCCCCACCTCCAACTCTCGTCACATCAGAGATTAGATTCCAACATATGAATTTGAGGGAGACTCAAAAATTCAGTCAATGGCAACCAATTACTGGTTGTCTTCCCTCTTTTGTCTTATTTCCTTGCTTTCTCACAGTGTTTTGAGGCATCAGTTTTCTAATAAGCTGCTTGCACCTAGATCCTTGTCTCAGGATCTGCTTTTAGAAGAACCCAAACTGTGGTAGGCAACCTCTAAGATAGCCCCATTGATCCCTGTTTCCTGGTATTTACGTTCTTCTGTAACCCTTCCCCTTGAGTGCAAACGTGACTTAATAGATCGCTTCTAATGAATAGAATATGGCAGAAATTTTTTTTTTTTAAATGGGACTTCTGAGCTTAGGTTCTGAAAAGACTTTGGGTTTTGTCTTAGAAGCTGCCTTTCATTCTCTCTTGGATTGCTCACAATAGGGGAAACCAACTGCTATGTTGAGAGGTAGCTCCATGGAAAAGTTTAGGTGAGTGAGTTTGGAAGCAAATCATCTGAGGCTGCTTGCAGGTGGACCCTTTCCCAGTAGAGCCTTGAGATGATTGTTCCCCACCCCCCCACCCCCGCCCTGCAACGAACCTTGATTGCAGCCTCATGAGAAAACTGAGCCAGACCATGCAGCTAACATGCTTGTGGATTCGTGACCCACACCGTAACTGTGGATCAAAAGTACCTGTATTTTTTAGCTGCTAAGTTTTAGCATAATTTTTTATACAACAATAGGTAACTAACACACAACCTGAGTCAATGGTGTAAATCAGTGTTATCGAGGTTTTACTTGAGAGACTGTTACCCTTATCAGACTAAGTCCTTGTGCTTTGTGCACCCATGGCACCCTGTACACCTTCCTTAGCACTTACTATCCTTGTGTTCTGTTGTTTAAAATCGCCTTCCTAACGAGATTGCAAACTCTATGAGGACCACTACCCTCCTTCTTATGCTCTATTGCCAATGCCTTTCAGAATTATTAATTAAGTAAAGCCTTCAGGTCAGTTGGTTTTGTATGTAGTTAGTAGAAATTCAACCATTTGTGTAGTAAAAAAAAAAAATCTGGATATATCAGGTCCATCTAGATCTTGGAGCTCAAGTTATATCATAAGAATTCCATGTTTCTCTCCATAGATATCTCTATCACTTTGTCTTTATCTTTTTCTCTGTTACTCGCCTTTACTTTCTCTTCCCTTTCATCTTATGGATCTGCTGTCCTTTGGCAGCTTCATTTCCAAGCAGACTTTTCCCAGAAAAATAGTTGCTGAAATACTCATACTAAAATCCTCATAGTTAACAAATCTAGAAGAAAAAGAGCATCTCCTCAAATGTTCAGAAAATGCCGTGGAATTGAATCTTTCTGGGCTATCGTGGGCCACAAGCTTAGCCATGACCAGAGGATCACTAGGACCAGGGAAATTTAATACACAAACTAGCTAGGCTAGGTCCAAGATCCACTTCTGGAGAGTAGAGAATGGGCTGGCCTACCTAAATCATATGGAGTGAACAGGTGAGTCCCCAAAAGAAAATCAAGGTGGTGTTAACAGAATAAGGCATAACGGATACTGGGCAGAAAACAAAACCAACCAACCAACCAACCAGTCAATCAAAACAAAAACAAACACAAACACAAAAACAAACCAACCAACCAAAAAAACAAAGACAACTAGATATCTCCATACAGTGGGGAATAAGAAATGTGGTTGAGAATATCCAAGATCACAGTTGGAAGAAAGACAATAGGATGCGTCAAATATGGAAGACAAGATGCTAACAAGCTATTTTGAGAAATTCCAGAGAAAGGGGGTGAACTGAAAGGACTGTAAGTTATGATCACGACTAATATTATGTACAGAGAGAATGTGTCAAGATTCTCTGCCCCCCACCCCTCCCCCTCTTCTACCCCACACGTGAATTCTTGGGCAGTGCTTAATGCAGACCACTAGAGGCTTAAAGGAACTATTCAGGGATAGACCAAGAGGGACATTTGACACACATTTTGTGTGAGTATATGTATCTTTCCCCAGAAATTACTCATTCGCAAAAGTCACGTGAATAGTCATTGCTATCATCTGTGCGTATTAGCATAGTGTCAGTTTCTCCCTAACTAAACAACTAATACAAACCATAAGTATCATGGAATGATACCAATCCAGACACACCCTAACACTAGATGCAAAACCGACGTTGCAGAGTAGACATTTGGGACTCTATATGTCAGCAACTCTTCCAGGGTCCATGAAAAAGCATTAACTTGAAGAGTTATTCAATTTAGGATTAGCAGATGTTGAGCATCTGCATGCTATTCACACCCTTATTATCCTGGACATAATTAAGTTGCATTACTTCATCTGAGACTCATCACCCTGACAAGGCAGTTACAGAGGGAAGGTAGTGGATACCACTCACAACAGTGTGATGGCCTTTTGGGGATGACCCACACACACACACACAAAAGGGGGGTGGGGAATGATAAGAGTAATTTTCTATTTCTCGCATTTCTGTATAGTTTTCTCAGCATGCGTCTTGACCCCCCTCTTCCTCGGAAACTCTAGTTCTTCTCATCTTTTTCTCAACAAGTTTTTCTTCATTCTCCTCCTGGATCTTCAACTAATAGGGTTTTTCAACAGCTGCGTGATTGACATGTTGGAACAGGTAATGCTTTGTTGCGGAGGACTGTTCTGTTCATTGGAGGATGTTCGGCAACATCTCTGGCCTCTGCCCACTAGATGCCAGTAGCATCCCCAAGCATCTAGGGGACAAAATTGCCTCTAGTTGAGTACTACTGGCCTAATGCTGCATACCTTTCTGAGGTGAGAAAAATCCTAAGTGTGGCTTTAACAGTTTAATCTTTGCTGATGGCTTCCATATCTCTGTCTTTGTTCCAGAACCCCTCCAGTAGGACATCTCCATCCGACTGTTCCTCTCACACCCATAATCGAACATATCTAAAACTGAACTTTCTTCTTCCCCCAAATCTCCTTCTCATCTTTATCTCCATCTCCTCCTTTTTCTCCTCCTGCTTCTCTTCTTCCTTCTTTATTGTTATCTGAGTTAAAGGTGACACTCCACCTCCACTTTTCCAAACTAGAAATCTCCGGGTTATCCTTTAATTCTCTTGATCATATACATGCAGGAGCAGAGCTAGCTTTTGTGGGATCAAAGGCTCATACAGTTTGAGGAAACTTTTTTTTTTTTTCAAAGACTGCAAATTTACAAATCAGGCGCAGGGACTTGGAAAGGGCTGATGCAAATGAGGGAACCTAAAACCTATATTTCATGAGTTTCATTTTTAATCCACTCTGGGTTTGGCTGTCTTAAAACAAAGGCAATTTACTCATGTAAAACGTTCTATTCAATAATAAGATCAACAGCCTCCCATCATTAATTGGAAAAATAATTATCTAATAAAGAACAACTTTTATGCAATGTCTACCATGTGTCCAAGACATTAAGCATTTTTTTCTCATTTAATGTTCTTTGCTACCAATGAAGAAGGCATTACTCTACTATTACGGTTAAGAGCCTTTCCTCAGAAGCCAAACTGTCAGTCTGATATGTGGTTTTGCTAATCTACCATGTGACTGCACAAGTCAATCAGCCAATTGAAATGTCAGTGTCTTCAGCTATGACATGCAGATAAATCTTAGTGCCTACTTCGCTGAGTTGTGAAAGAATAAATTAGTTACTATGTGTAGGACACCCAGAAGAGTGCATAAAATATAAGAAAGACGCTATAAATGTTAACCATTAATATTTTGCTGATAAGAAAACTAAGACCCCCAAATTAAATAACTAACCCACGGTGACACAGTTACAAATGGGAGAAAAATAGGAAATTGAACTTGAAAGCTTAGGCTTTTTCCATCACACCAGTTCCTCACTGCAGCTTTCGTGGGTTTGGGGGCGGGCTACATACGCTACTACTGGTTCATTGTTTTACCTAGTGCTACACCAATATGCAGAGATTAGACTATATGGGAAAAACAAAAACCAACAAGAAAGTGTATATTTAGCGGTTTTATTTTAATAAAAATAGTTTGGAATGAGAAATAAACTTAACACGAGAATTAGAAACAAATTTATACTCTGAAAACTAGAAAATCTTCCTTAAATTTTTCAAGAAGACCCAACTAGAAAGGCATCCCATGTTCATGGATTGAAAGACGTAAATCTTTAAGGTGACATACTCTCCAAATTGTTCTGTAAATGTAACGACATCGCTATCAAAATCCTTAGTGTGTTTCTTGCAGAAACTGAAAAACTGATTCTAAAATTCGTGTTGATATGGAAGGAAACTAGAATAGCCAAACAATATTGGGAAAAAAAAGAGTAAAGTTGGAGTACTTACATTTCCCAATTTCACACAATGGGAGAAAATATTTGAAAATCGTTTATTTGGTAAGAGACCTCTATCTGGAATAAATAAAGAACTCTCACCCAATTAAAACAATGGGCAAACAACCTAAATGGGCATTTCTCCAAAGAAAATATACAAATCGCCAATACACATCTGAAAAGCTGTTTAATATTTTTAGTAATTAGGGAAATGCAAATCGAAACAGCAATGAGATTTCACATTATAAAATTCACTAGATGGCTATAATAAAAAGGACAGATAATAACAAATAATAAGGTATTGAAACCTTACACATAGGTGTTGAAATGTGAAATGGTGCAGCAGCTTTGAAAAAACAGCCTGGTAGTTCCTCAATAATAAGTTGCTACCCTATGACCAAGTATATACTTAGTATACACATATGTAAACATAGGTTCACACAAGAACTTTACATGAATGTTCATAGCAGCACTATTCACAATAGTCAAAAAGTGGAAACCTCCCAATGCCAACAAGCTGATGGATGAATAAAATGTGGTATATTGATACAATGGAATATTACTCAGCAATAAAGGGAAATGAAGTACTAACATGTTGCACAACATAGATGAAACTTGAAGACATTATACTCAGTAAAATACGCCACTCACCAAAGACCACATGTTATAATTCCATTTATATGAAATGTCCAGAATAGGGAAGCCTATACACACAGAAAATAGATTAATGGTTGTCTCACTCTGGGACAGGGGTTGGGGGGGATTTCCTGAAATTGGTTATAAATTGCAGATCCTCAACTCAGTCTTGACTGACTCAGCAGAGAGATTGCTGTTCTCATTATCACTGGAAACTTAGGAGAATTTCTGACTGTTAGAATTGAGGGCTGCCCCTCCACACTTTCCCTACACTTAGGCCTCTCAGATATCTTCTCTAGTGTAGGAGGAGTTGCTCATCTTATTGACAATCATTTTATCTTATTTTAAATTTTTAAAAATTTATTTCATTTATTTTGAGAGAGAGTGTGTGTGTGTGTGCATGCACACAAGTTGGGGAGGGGGAGAGAGAGAGAGAGAGAGAGAGTGAGAATCCCAAGCAGGCTCCTGATTGTCAGCACAGAGCCTAATGAGGGGCTCGGTTTCAAGATTGTGAGATCATGACCTGAGCTGAAATCAAGATTTGGATGCTTAATTGGCTGAGCCACCCAGATGCCCCAAGAATCATAATATTTTAAATATTAGCTCACCTCACCACTTCTAGACTCAAATGAAGAATCACAACTCCATGGATATGCATGTCATTGTTGTTATTATTTTTAATTGCATATGGCTTTCCCATAAGCTGTGGAAATAACCAGATGACATAACTGGGGACAAAGTTTGACCAGTGGGCATAGCATATGGGAAAGAAGAGGCAGAAATCCTTTCCCTCATCTCATTCTATGTATTCTAAAGCTCAATATGCTATCCAGAGATTTTCAACTAGCCAACTGACCAACTGGGACTGTTTGTGGGGCACAGTCGTCTTCTATTTACCCCTCATGCTTCTCTGCCTCCCTTCTTCTTCCTCACTTCCTCTCCTGCTCCATATATTTTAATTGTCAATTAAGCATTATCTTAGGTCTTCCTTCGACTTCTGTTTTCTAGAGAAACTAGACTAAGACAAAGATGGGCAGTGCTATCCAGCTATTGAGAAGGGACTATGCTAGTGGTAGTTCTGTTCTCTCCCTTTATAGGTGAGTATTCTTTGAAAGGTGAGAATGACATGATTTAGGAACCCAACCTCATCCAGAACTTCTAACTCATCATATGTGCTTTTTCTCTCCTCTGATGATTGGATCATCTTATAAGGATTTCTGCTCAATTTATCTCAGCATGACAGTTATGAATTATGTGATCGTTTTGTATGCATTCTACTTTGGGTGACAGTTACTTTATGTAGCCAAGAAAAGCACTACACTTAATTACGCAAACATTTTGTGCAGCTTGTATGCAACCCGGTGTCTTAGCCATAAACGTGAGATAAAATAAGGGTTTCTGTCTTGTTGGAAATTCCAGGGCAGTAGTGAAGCTGGACAGATATAATTGAATCCAAAGTGACTGAAATTCTGACCAGTAGGGCACAAGTGAAGAGGAATGGGAAAGTGGGAGACAGACTAACCCCAACTGGTCAAAAAGGGTAATGATTTGTAGAGTAGTTGGTGATCGGTCACGCATTGCAACATGTGTATGAATGCAAAAGATAAAAGTGGGAGATATGTGCAATATAGTTATAGAATGAATAAATGTAAGTAGAGAAGAAATTAAAGGGCAGATTCAAGGAAAGGGGACCCCTTGGAGCATAGGGTTCATGTGTGAATGTGTTGTGAGGCTGTCAGACTTAACATAGTGAGTAATGATTAGACATATCCAACCTCTAGCTCGTAGAGAGCTGTGACGGCCAAAGTAAGGATTTAAGAAGTAACGTGGGTGATGGGGCACCTGGGTGGCTCGGTGGGTGAAGCGTCCCACTCTTGGTTTCAGCTCAGGTCGTGGTCTCACAGTTCATGAACTGGAGTCCCGCATCAGGCTCTGCTCTGAGAATATAGAGCCTGCTTTTCCTCTCTCTGACCCTCCCTCATTCACGTGTGCGTGCTCTCTCTCTCTCAAAAATAAATAAATATTTAAGGTAGTAATGTGAATCTGGATGACATTGAGGTGTCTTGGTAAAGAGGTGATACGGTCACGTATGTTCTTTATAAAGACAACCATGTGCATGTGTAGCTGGTGAGGGAAGAGTCTGCAGGCAAAAAGAACCATTAGGAGCTTAAAGCAGCAATTCAGTTGATGCTGATTTACCTTTGTGGCGGGGCAAAGAAAGCGTATGAATGGAGAAAATAAAAAAAAATTAAAAATTATTTTGTGAATTTGGGCAGGAGAAATGGAAATTTGATTAGCAAATATTTTTAGCTCAATTAATTAGACAGTGGTCTTGACACAACCTCATTGTGAGGAACTTAAAATGTATTTGGCCCTAATGGCTATCTGGTTAAACTAGTTTATGATCTTTAATATTTTTTTTTTTTTTTTTTACCACAAAAGGGTCCTTACAAGGAGGGTATTCTAGGGAAGCCTGGGTGGCTCTGTCGGTTGAGTATCCAACTTTGGCTCGGGTCGTGCTCTCACCGTTCCGAGTTCGAGCCCTGCATCAGGCTCTGTGCTGACCCCTCAGAGACAGGAGCCTGTTTCTGATTCTGTGTCTCCTTCTCTACTCTTCCCCTACCCCACGCATACTCTATCTCTCTCTCACACACACAAAAATAAATAAACATTAAAACAAAAAAACAAAAACAAAAACAAACAAAAAAGCCTAAAAATACTGGCCTTAATGATTAAAAAAATATATATTTCTAGAGCTGTGTCCCTCCCCCCCCAGGTCCATGAATATTAGGTACCTACGTATTTTCTTGTTCTTATAATATTCTGTATAGTTCTTTCTCCAAAGAAACCATGTTTCCTAGAAATAGTTCACTTTAGTTTTTTCCTTTTATTATGGAGTTTTTTAATTTGTACAAATATAAGCAGAGGTGTATAAAGATCTCTCGATTGTCCACCACCCAGGTTTTCAAATGATCTGCTAATGGCTAATCTGTGTCATAGTTTCCCTCGTATCCCACTTTGCCCCACTTGTATATTATTTTGAAACAAACCCTAGACATCATCTTCTTCCATCTTCGACTATTTCTAGATATATCTCTAAAAGTTAAGAACTCTTTTTTTTAAAGTTTATTTATTCATTTTGAGAGAGAAAGAGCATAAATGGGGAAGAGACAGAGAGAGAGAAAGAGAGAGAGAGAATACATGTACCATACAGGCTCTAAGTTGTCAGTGCAGAGCCTGACGTGGGGCTCGAACTCCCCAAATATGAGCTCGTGACCTGAGCTGAAATCAAGAGTCAGCCACTTAACTGACTGAGCTACCCAGGCACCCCACTAAGAACTCTTAAAAAAAAAAAAAGAATTGAAGTATCTGTACACCTAAATATTAACAATGACTCTTAAAAATTGTAAGAATTCAAATTATTTGTTTGCTTTTTACTATTTTTCTCTATTGTTTTAGTGTTTCAGTCAAAATCAAATAAGGTCTACACACTGCAGTTAGTTGATATAGCTCTTAAATCACTTTTAAACCTATGGATTTTCCTTCCATTTCTATTTTTTTCCATTGCAAGCCACCGGAAAAGCCATTTGTCTGCTACAATTTCTCAGTGTCTGGTTATCTTGTGTATTTCCTGTAACTTGGGTTGTCGGATCGAGAATAGTGATTCTCAACAGGGGGTGATTTTGTTCCCCTCTCCAGGGGATATTTGGCAGTGTCTTCAGAGATGTTTGGATTTCATAACCCAGGGATGATCCTGGAGTGTAGTAAGTAGAAACCAGAAATGCTGCTAAACATCTGAGAATGTAGGAGAATGTTGTGGGGAACCTCCCCGCTCCCCCCACCCACACACAACAAAGAATGATCTGGCCCAAAATGTCATATTGAGGTTGAGAAACCCTGATCTAGAGGCTTGGTCAGATTCAGGTTCATATTTTTCAGCAAGACTACTCTAGCAGTGTTGAGTGCTTCCTTCTGGTTGTTAGTGATGCAAGGATCTATTTATAATCAACATCTAGAATCACTAAATCAGAAGCACTTATTCATTATGGGCTGCAAAATGGTAATATTCTAATTGTATCATTTTTTTCCTTCATTTATTAGCTGGAAAAAATTTATAAAGAGACATTTCCCCTCATCTACTATTTGGTTACCCAGAGAGATTATTTAAAATACTAAAGTCTGTTGAGTATCTTATAAGAGGGTAGAATCAGCCAGCATGCCTGCATATGTTTTCTTTTTGAAATACTTAGATTCAGTTCCAAAGTAAGTGAAATGATGTAGACAACGTCAAGATTAATTGGCTTAGGATATACACATTTTTCCCTTTTAGTCTTACTAGAAAATCTACTAGAATACTTCTACTGAGATTTTTTCCCCCTCAATAACGTTAGCTGTATTTAAAGTTAATGAGCTTTTACAATTAAAGCTACAGATATTTAGCCTGTGGATAACATTTGGATGAATCAGGGTGTATCTAATTACTCTGGATACATTCTTAAGAGGCTGAGAAGATTCTTTATTCAGAACAAGTACATCTTAAGTTGGAGTCACGTAGTAGACATCATTCCAACCAATATGCAAACTACCTTTGTGAAGGAGCCTCCAGATGTGGCTGAGAGTTGAGAAATGCATGCAGAGAAAAGCATAGAAATTATGATTCTTTTGGATGGTAATGTGTCAATTCTACCGCTGGAAGACAAAAGAAGCACAATTTATGGCACGGGTGTTCACAAACCAATTGTGGCATCGTCATCAGGAGAACCCTCTTTCACTGACTTATCGTTAACCTAACTTCAGGCATAGCTAGACTCAGATTTCCAAAGAGAGTCAGGAGTTTGTTCTAGAATGACTTTTTCAATAGTCATATTGAATATTGGTCATATTGACCAAGCCTGGGGTTTGTGGCCACAAACTTCTAGAGCCACAAGATGGCTTCAACTCTACCAACTCTCAGTCTATATGGACTGAGAGAGGGGGAGGATGGTCCCACCAAGGTGCTTTGGGCGGTCAGATAAAATAGATGGCTACTATACTTCCGTTTGATGGTCTTTCAACTTTTACACTTGACCACTTCTATCTTACCGAGTATATTACTGCATTTTTATTTGCTTTTAGTGTTTCCTTTATGTAGAGAACCAGGAATAAAAAGGCATCCGACAAAGATATTGGTTGTTTTCTGAAATTTTAGTATTTTAATTTCCAACTTGCCCATTATTTCCTGCACGTAATTTAGTAAATTAGCCTTCATGCAGGGACAATTGTTGAAATCATAATTTTGCAATTCTTTTCTGAGAATTTCAGTTCATGACTGGATCTCCCTTTTAAGACAGCTGATTTATTTCAATAATTACAGCATATCATTAGGAACACTGGGGGGAAAATCTTTGCATGCATATGTTTGCACACGCACATGTGTTTCATTAAATATTGGAGGAGAAATTTAAACTTCCTCTCTACTTAAAGGTAACCACAGGAAATTCTTGAATTTTATACTGTATTAATGTTATTATTTTAATTGTTTTCATTAGTAGAGATACTAGCAAAAGTATTTCTCGCAGCAAACGTGGAAGTATAAAACAAAGAAGTTTGAAGCGTTGGCTAAAGAGGGGAGAGAAAGGACATTTTAAGATGATAACATATTTTGCAGAATACAGATGGGCATTACTGAACATGTATTAGAGGCAGAAATCAGGTTTCACATGACAGAAGTTTCTAGCTCTGACTTTTCAACAGAACGAGATGCCCAGTGACTTCGGTAATTCGTGGGACCCTTGTAGAAAAATGCAAGTATGAGATGGATGTGGTCATAGCTACTTTCATATTCTACCTGGATTTCTTCGATAAGAATGGAGCCACTGGTTCCCTGAGCTTCGGGGAGTTATGGCTAATGTCTCACAGCTGGGCAATTTCCTAGGCTTTGCTTTATGCTGGGGGGTGGTGGTGGGGGTGGGGGTCTGTTAAATGTTTTGCTGTCTCTCCTGGGGCAGCCCGCATCCAATGACTGCTCACGTGGGGCTAAAATTGTCTCTATTTGAGACATCTCTGGAGGACCGTTCCCAATTCAACATGCCTTATGGATTCGGCGAAAATCTTAGTGGAAACTGCATCGTGGTTCAACTCGTCCCTGTGCCCGGTGCTGTTTACCTGACTTCCGTACAGTCATCGTTACCAAGAGCATTCCTCAATAAATCTCTTGTATGCGAACCTCCATCATTGATTCTGTCTCCTAGGAGGCCAATGTCTCACAGTTGGTGCCGGGACTGGTTTTCAGAGGCAGATTCTGAATGAGATTTATAGTTGGGTCTGTGTTTCTCTGGCTAGCAACGAGGACCCTATGGCTATGATAAGTGCAGTATTACCAGCCCCTGGGGTATGGTACAAATTTTAAAAACTTTCTCCAGTGCTGAACTGGGGTGTGTGTGTGGGAGAAAGGAAATGCATGGGCTGGTGCCACAATACTGCCATTTAACACTAGGTATGTGGGGATGGGATGGGGAGAGGTAGTTCTTACAAGAACTATGAAATTAGATGGCAAATTCTTGGGACAATCAATGCATTGGGGGAAGTATGATAAAAGTCTGTGTGTGACTAATCATCGATTAAGGCTAAATGTGAAAAACAGGGGGCTTTGGCAACATATAAAGAGGCTCTCATCCCCTGTAGCTGGAGGACAGAAGAAGGTAAGGATCAGGCCCAGCTGTTCACTATCTTTTTTCTTGTAAGTTTCCCTGGGAAGAGACACCAACTAAAAGCCTGGAAGGGCTGATCCTGATGGAGTGGATTTATGTATTTATGTATTTATTTTTCATGTTTATTTATTTATTTATTTATTTAGAGGCAGAGAGAGAGAGAGGGGGAGAAAGAATCCAAGGCAGGCTTCAGGCTGAGTGCATGGAGCCCTACGTGGGGTTTGATCCCACGACTGTGAGATCGTGGCCTCAGCTGAACTCGAGAGTCTGAAGTTCAACGGACTAAGCCACCCAGGCACCCCTGGAGTGAATTTATTACAGGAAACAAAGGGACCTTCGTGATGCAAGGGGTAGACTGTAGTATATGCTGTGCGCCACAGCTTCTTTCAGGAATATGATTCCTGTTCTCCAGCCACCAGGGGGCATTCCTGCTGAGGGTCATAGTTGAGGCTCCTTTCAGGCTTGCTTCCCCCAAATTTACACCTCTTTCCAAGGGACAGTTTAATTCAATAACTGGGTTATACACGGCTAGGAAGACATGTTTTGTGGCTGTCAGACAAGCAAACTAATGAGAACTCACTGTGAGTTAAGTATTGAAGGGTATTGTCTGTAGGGCCACTATTGTTTTCTAATGGATCACATTGGAGTAGTCTGTTCTGTTTTATGATGCAGTAATTTAATACGGGGTATAAACGAGTAGTGAAGACACACAAGCATAAGACAGACAAGGGGTTTCAAAACTATTCTACAGTAGTGGAACTGTCTTTTTGTTTCAGACACTTTTGGGGTTTCTTGGTGAATTCTGAATTCTTCAGAATTCCTATAGATAATAAGACTAAATATGGAATTCTTCTAGTTGATGGATTTCCTTTTTCCTTCCTTGGAGTAGCTCATAATGTGGATAGTAGAGGCCCCTTTTTCCTTGCCTCCTATTTCTCCTTTTTTCTCCTCCACTCTTGCTCCCTTGCAGTGGCTTCTGGAGTGAATTGGAGGCACTTAATTCTCCACAGGGCAATCTTTATGAATCACTGTTCAAAATAACTATATGATAAGGGTCCTACAGAAGTCATTTAAACATTGGATGGGGTATTGAAGCTGGTGCTTTCTCTGTCTCTCCAGGCTTTGATTGTGTACCATTTATTATCTCTTCTTGGTCATTTATTCTGTACGTACCAAACTCCCACTTTGCATCTCTTTGAAAATCTTTTTGCTCTTTCTGTATCTTGGGATAACTAAATTTTTGGTTGTGGTTACATCCCCCCCCCCTTTTTTTTAAGAGGGGGGTTGCAGATGGAGAGAGAGAGAGAATCTTAAGCAGGTTTTGTGCTCAGCATGGAGCCCAATGCATGGCTGAGTCCCACGACCCTGGGATCATGACCTGAGACGAAATCAAGAGTCAGATGCTCAACTGACCATGCCACTGTGGCGCCCTGGTTACATCTTTATTTCAACAGATCTAGTGATATGCTGACCAAGTTTGCTGCCTATTCTTCTGTTCACTTAAAGTCATGAACACACATCACGAATATCATAGCAGTCACTGATGAAAATGTTCTAACAATTTCTTTTAGAGATAATCAAATTTGGTAATGAGTTTGGACACAGAGCGATTAAGTGACTTGTCTGCTGCATAATTAAATGGCAGAGCTGGGCTGGAATACAGGTCTTCATTCTCTCAGTCAAAACTTTCCAGGGTACTATTTTAAGCACTATGGCAAATGAATTTAAATTTATTTCACCAAGCATTGCTTTCCGACCCCATTAGACAAATAATACCAAAGCAAAACAAATATTAAGAAAAAATAAGATCCATCCCAAAGTTCTAACACATCTACCAACTTCCTTTTTCTATATCCTCTCCATATCCTTTTTTCATACCCATAGTACTTTTTTTTTTTTTTTAATTTTTTTTTTCAACGTTTATTTATTTTTGGGACAGAGAGAGACAGAGCATGAACAGGGGAGGGGCAGAGAGAGAGGAAGACACAGAATCAGAAACAGGCTCCAGGCTCTGAGCCATCAGCCCAGAGCCTGACGCGGGGCTCGAACTCACGGACCGCGAGATCGTGACCTGGCTGAAGTCGGACGCTTAACCGACTGCGCCACCCAGGCGCCCCCCCATAGTACTTTTTTATAGTGATAATTTTTTGCAAAAGAGACGTCCTCCTCCCCTTTCTGCCATTTCCTTCTATTTCTTCTCATCTCTCATTTCTTTCTCCTTTTTCCTTTTTCATCTCCTTCCTTTTTTCCATCTTTCTTTTTTTCTCTCCCTCCCCCTACACTCAAGACTCAGTTGATAGCACACCACACAGGCAGGGGTTATTTTGAAGCAACCAAGGCCTATCTGCCGGGTTTCTCTTTTCCTTGAACAAAGGGAGTAAGAGGAACTTTTCAACTAATCCAAATCAAGTCTTTCTTCTGTATGAAAATTTTGAGAAGTGAGAGGAGCAATCTGCCTATGATGATCAGAGATTTGGGAGTGGGATATGAGAAACAGATAAATTAACAAGTGTCTCCTGAGACTTGGAAGAATGAAGTCATGTCAGGTGGGTTAAGTTGGCCCCGGTAAGCCTAAAGGCTGACAGTTCCTAATATCTCATTTTTACGAGGGTAAAAACAAATGAAAGTGTCAGAGAGGTGAACCTGAGAGACTACGCCTGGCCTAAGCAAAGATCGAGACCCAAGAGGACACATTGGTTCTATATCAGTGAGGAACTGATTCTGTCCCAGTCTTGTTCCACAGGAGGGGACTGTGTGTCCGGGTGAACAAAGAAGTAACTGTCCCATGGACTTGTATACTTCGGGCATAGGCTGCTAATGAATGCAGTCTCTTGAGAACATGACATCAGGTCTTTGTCTTCCACTGAAGAACGTGCTATGATTAGTACAAGGCTGTAATGTGGCCTTCACAGTCAGGAACAGAGCAGGGGAAATGCAGCTATATCCCGAGAACAGTGTTCACCTCCCTTCCACCTAGATTCCCTGGTCCTTGCAATTTCCAGTCATCTCTGCCCAGAAGCAGCACTGGTTCCCATAGCTTGAATGTCCTACTGGTGACGATTGGCCTACATAGTTTCCAATGGGCATTGCAACAATTCCACCGTAACCCTTTTCTCCACCAACATTGGCTCATGATAGAATTTAGACTATACATTTTTATAACACCACCACTCTAGGCATCATTGTTTCCTGCGGGGATAAGTAAGTAAGGTAATCAACAGAACATAGAGACCCAGGGATTTCTCCATGTTGCTGGGGAATCTCCATTGTCGAGTGTCGCTGGAAAGCAAACATCACCTTGGCCCCTCTGACACCTACTGGAGCAGAAGACGTGCCCTTAGCTACTTTCTTTTGGACATGGCCAGAAAAGACATCATTGTATTCTGGAGCCAGGAACCCCCAGGCCCAGGCAGCACATAGAGAGATAGCAGACTGAAATAGACCAGTCTGCTCCCATCTTTCAGTCACTGGAAAGCGTTTGGGAATCTCGGGTCCTATAATGGGGAGGGGTTGAGGACTTGGTAGACCAGCCTGGCCTTTATGACACTACTGGCAGGAAGGAGCTGACAAGGATACGTAAATTGCATCCCAAATCATAAAATGGGACACCTTAACTGGTCTTGCATTCCACTTTTTCACTTACTTGTACATCATAAACATTTCCCATATTGCAACATGGTTTTGTCTATTTGTTTTAGTGAATGGCCTTCATAATTATGATTTGATTGCAGCATAATGTTTCCCTTAAGAGGATGTGCCATAATTTGTGAGGCGTTCATTGATTGCTGGACATTTAGGTTTTTTCCAATGTTGCATGATTACAAATAATGTCGCAAAAATATGCCCATTGCTTCTTTTCTTATTTTAAATCATTTCCTTAGTGCACATTCCCAAGAGTGAGATTACTGAGTCAAGAGTGTAAACATTTTAGTTAAACAAGTCCAAAGGGAAAAACACATTCTATATGCTTGAAAAATAAACCATGAATCTGGAAAATGCCAATTGACTGGGTCTGAATCTTTGCCCCATTTGATTTAATTTGAAATAAAGGTAAACTTTCTTTTTCTGTAACTGAATCCTGTGAATTAGCAAGAACCACATAAGCTCTACCAACAGGCTGACCAGAAAGACTCTAACTGCAGGGCTGCGATACAGCATAACAGAAATTATCTCGCCCTTGGGTTCAGTACAACATCCAACTGCATTATCATTTTCCCAGTAAATAGCTCTTGTCATCCCTAACTACAGCTGTGTGAAACCAACGGTGTCCACTTGGCAGTGAATCACATACCAAAGTGTTCCTCAATCATTATCCAGAAATAAAACTTAAATCACTTCTCCTGGCTAACTGAGTGTAAGGTGCTTTTTATTTACCAAAGGCTGAAATCATGCCTCTCAAGCAAGCTTTGGTTTCAAGTGTCGGTTTTCTGATAGGGGAGGGTGTGTCGATGGCCTCCAAATGTAAGGTGGCCTCACAAACTCTCTCCCTTCTTCTTCCCATGGTTTTTGGCATCCAGATTGTACTCCTGGAGCTTGACCTCAAGGCAAATTCCACACTTACCTTACCATTTCCCTAAGGGAAACCCATTTCACAATAGTTCTACTACAGTGGTATTTGTTTTCATTTCAACAAAAATTTATTGCATGTAGCAGGGTGTATGGAAAGAATATGGCTTGAGAATCATGCTGACCTGCTGTGTATTCATGAAAATGTGTGTAATTTTGCTAATTCCCAATGCCCTCATTTATTTATTTTTATTTTTTAATATGAAATTTATTGTCAAATTGGTTTCCATACGACACCCAATGCGCACCCCAACAGATGCCCTCCTCAGTTCCCATCGTCCACTTTCCCCAATGTCCTCATTTAATAAATGAAAATAATAACATCTCTTTCACAAATTGTGAAGTACAAATAATACTTAAAAAGTGGACGTTTCTTGGTATATACAATAGGCACTCGATAAATGCTGGTTCTTTTTCTTGGGACTTATATGGAATACACAATTGCAAGATATGTGATCTCAGAGCCTACAGAATGGCAGATATGAGCAGGTAAATACAAGCAGTTAGGATACAAAAGTCTGTGACAAATACCATAAATGAGAAACAAAGTTAGAAGGGAAAGATCAAGGAGAGAGAACAGAGATGGTCTGGAGAGAGTATGTAAAATACTGAAAACGAACATGGATCTGGATTCAGAGGTTCTGGGTTTCACATGTCACCTAACTTCTTTGAGACTGAATTTCTTCATCTAGAAATGAAGGCAGTCAATTAATATTATTAGAGTTTGAAATCAAATGACATCGTGTATATGAAATCTCTCTGAGCTCTAACATCCTTTGCGTTTGTTAGTTATTTTAACAATGATAATTCCAAATTCAATCTGGAAACCCTTTACGAAGGTAGTGAGATATGAAATAGCTGTTACAGAATGGGTTGGATGTTGCTCACATATTACAAGAATTGGCTGAGGGAGTAGCTTCGGTAAAGATTCATGGGAAAGAAAATGCACCATAGGGTGAGTGAGTTTAAGTGGAAATAATAGTGAAAAGTGAGTTGGGACCATATGGGAAAAACTGGATGGATGGTTTGCTAAGCTTGTATTTACATTTATTTTACATCACGGGAAGCTCTTAAAGTTTTTTGAACTGGAAGCAAAACCACTCTCATCTCTCTCATCTAAGACCGGAGTTTTAGAAAAGATTTCTCACAGTGGTATAGAGACTGCACACTCCCCCCTCCCCTGTTGAGAAGGAATTTACAGCACACATCCCAGAATCAACGATGGAATTGGAGGTTAACTGAAAACATTCTGTGGTAGTCTGAGTAACGGCCCCACACGACGTGCACATTCTAATCTCCAAAGCTGTGCATATGTTACCTCGCGTGGAAAAAGAGGATTTTGCAGGTGCTATTAAAGATCTTGAGATGAGAATAGTGTCCTGGACTACCTAGGTGGCTCAGTGTAATCACAAGTGTCCATACAAAAAAAGGCAAGAGCATCAAAATCAAAAGAGAAGAGAGGTATGCAGGAGAAATTGGAGTGAAGGACTCTGAAGACGATGGCAGGGGCCACCAATCAAGGAATGTAGCTTCTGGAAGCTGAAGAAGGGACATGGTTCACCCTAAAGCTTCCGATAGAAATGCAGCCTTGCCAACATGATGATTTTAGTCTTCTGACCTCCAGAACTGTCCGGAAACACATTTGTGTTGTGGTAAGCCACTCAATTTATGGTAATTTGTTATATCAATGATAGGAAACTAACACGTAGGTCCATCTCTGTTGTTTTAATTTCTTTTTTTTTAAAGTTTTTATTTATTTTTGAGAGAGAGAGAGAGAGAGAAAGAGAGCAAGCAGGGGAGGGCCAGAGAGAGAGGGAGACACAGAAACCGAAGCAGACTCCACGGCTCCATCCGAGCTGTCAGCACAGAACCCGATGTGGGGCTCGAACCCATGAACCGTGAGATCATGACCTGAGCCGAAGTCAAACACTCAACCGACTGAGCCACCCAGGCTCCCCTGTTTTAGTTTATTTTCAATCTCTGCCCCTAACCACTACTCACACTCATTATAAATTACATTCAAATACCCCCAAATTTCTCCTGGGAATTCTTTGGGACTATAAATGCAGTTCACCAAACTAAACATTTTAGTACCTGTAAAAGAGATTCAGATTTGACCTTTAAAAAAAAATCCAAGATCCATTTGCAAGTAGTACTTTTTCCTGCTTGGCTTTTCTCATCAGCTTGACACTGTTTAGAGTCACGGAGTTCTTGAACTGTCCATAGCAACGAGTTTCAGCTTAGGACCAGAGGGGCTCCACAGACACAAAGTTAAGCTGCAAACGTTGCTCTTTCCAAATGATCCCAATCCTTCCCATACACAGCTATTCAGGAGACTTTTTTTTTTTTTTTTTTTTTTTTTTTTAGTTATCCAGGGTTCAACTTGGCCCTGGACTTCCGGAATTTAAAAAAAAAAAAAAAAAAACACAAAACACTAACTTTTAAACATACGGTAACAAGAAAGTGGAAAGGGGGAAACATCACACACTAAGGTGATTTGAGAACTTACCAGGATTCCTTCATGACCATTCTTTTGTATTCCTATCCCCTATGACTTCAGCCAAAAAACATTAAAATGAGTTCCTTATACTGTGCATGGTTTGCAGGTGAGGGTTGTCTGAGCTTTAATTTGCTGGTTGATTCGCCCCAGGATTTTCAGGTGTTGCATGAGGGAGTAAAGTACAGAATGTACCTTCGTTCTTGGTTGTTAGCCATTGGATGATGGCCATCGTATTATTAAACCATCCAAGTACGCTGGGTCTCAACCACAAAATTTAATTTTCCCTACTGCAGGGACTAATCAACTACTATAGACTTAAAGACCTAGAGAGACTGTTTTTATCTGCAAAAATTTCCTTCTTCAGTGGAGCTAATTTTAGTTTTGTCTATCCTCAGGGTTACAAACATTGATAGAAATTCAGCTTGATGAGAAACAGATAAGAGGTGGAATTTACATGACTACAATCTGTGACATAAATTAAAGAAAGATGAAAGCTCTGAGGTTCCTGGTAACACCTTGGTAAATAATGCCTGAGGACTCCACTACGGGTTAGTTTCCACCATACTTGTTAATATATTTGTACATCCTCTAGCTACCAGGGAACATCTCCCTATTCCTCCCTGCTGTCCCCATGAGGATTTTCCTCTTCTCCAACTCCTTTCCCTTTTTGTGGCACCTCCTTGCCCTCCACCGTCGTCGTATTCCCACCCGTAACCGTGAACCAGAGGACACAATTGGTCTTGGGCTCTTGTCAGACCTCTTTTATGGCAGAGAACAAGACCCCCTAAGATGTTGGGGCCACTGGTTTTCAGGTGCCTATTATGGGTAGCCAAACCCTTCTAACTGATCATCAAGGCATCCAATTATACAATAAGAAATTTTTTAATGATAAAAAGGAACTTGTAAATATTCTGAAACCTCGGAACCCTCATCTTTAAAACGATTTACAATACCTAAGGCCCTCAAAGAGAGAAAAAGTTCATATTTTTGACCACCTAAAGGCTGCTACCGAAGCAGAGGATGTCACATGATATCGATTGTTCCTACACTGATGCAATCAGCATGGAATAATAAAATGCAATGGGCTGACTCTTGAGGTGGAAAAACTTTTGATTATGTGGACTACATGATCAGAAGCAGCAAATCCATATGGCTCCAAGCCAAGTGACAATTGCAAGAAGGGCACTGCATCTCTTTCAAATAGTTAAGGATGATCTCATTGAGACATCAAAGAAATAAGCTTTAGCTATAGCACAGGATTGATCTGATTGCTGTAGGATGCAAATTGTTGAGCATAACACCAGAGTTTGGGGGTAAATTCCAAGTACTTATACAGGTGACCCAAGACTTACAGCTGCTTAACTTATAACTATTGTTCAGGAAACAATTAAGATGTAAGCACAAGGGTAGAGTCAGCAGTATACTCCAGGGATTTCCTGGGAGGTAGAGGGTTTGGGGGACGGGCTACAATACCAACCACAATTTTTGATAATTTCTATTGAAACATATAATCATTCTACACAGCCGACTTCAAAACTCGATTTTCCAAGCAACTGGTGCTTTGCAATGTCAAACTTGTCCAGAAAACAAACTAGTGTCCTAGTTAATGTAAGTATAAGATACAGTTTTCTTTTCCCTCTGGGGTGGAAAGTTGATTCTGGTTCAAGACTGAAATACCTGTTAACCAGAGTAACTAAGAGTCTTTGCATTTGCCTGAGAGGGCAGTACATTTAATGGTAAGAATCCAGTGGCTACTTGGAAGAAGACAGAGCACTTTACCTCTTTTATACCTTAATGGCACAGATGTTATGAGGTGTTTGTCCACCATTCTGTCTTTCTTATTTGAGAGAACCTCAGTTTTCTTGGGTAGCTGTGTGTTCAGGGCCACGACGTACCTCCTGCTGTAATAAGTAAGTCATAGATAATCCTTTCCTTTCTGCCAGTTATTGGTTATAAGGGTGCCTATAAAAGCCAGTTCTTGTCAACGGGATGATATAAGACGTATGAAGAAAGCTTTTTTCTGTCATCATTCCTAATCCCCCTTCTGTTTAGGATGTGGCGCCCAAAAGTTTTGATGATTGGTACATCGGCAGTCATTCTGAGATCATCAGGGGGCACCTGCTCGCACGACTGAAGATATGCAGAACAGAAGCTTAGAAAGAGAGGAGGCCTTCAGTGATCAGTAAGTGCCGTGCACAACTGAGGAATCACCTCCTTTTGATGAGGAAGCGTGGGACAAGCTGAGGGCAAAATACAGGCTGGCACCCACCCGCAGGTAGAATATGTGTGCTATTCCTCAGACACTCCTGGCTACCCAAGAAAAAGGAAAGGGGTTTAAGTGCTTGCCATGGTGATGTGGGAAACTAAGGCAAATGCAAAATTAAATTCCCTTACTGCCTACTGCCCACTGACAAATCCTTGAGACAGAAAGAGTGACCTCCCTCTAGGAGCTCAGCTGCCTCAATGATGACACTTTGCTAGGGGCAAGAGAGAATCTTAGCTTAACATTACCCCAGCCTTAAGGATCCTGTAAGTCTATTTCTTTGATCTCAGCTGCCCCAAGATATATGCTGGCAATCATACTCCAAACTTATGGCCCCCTGACATACATCTGAAGGATCTCATGGCCGAGGTTTTATTAAATGGTAATAAGTGGGATTTCCACCACTAGCTGCTAGCAACAGCTAGCCCCTCAGGGTCCTGGAAACCTTGCTTCCAAAATATCTTAGAGACTTACTGTATCCCTGATCCCCTGCCAGCCTGAGGGTATATAATGAGTTACCTGTCCTGCCCCCAGTACAACCTTCCCGACCGACCATGGGTCCTGTCCCCGTGCTTTACTAAAAATCACCCTTTTGCACCAAAGATGTCATCGAGAATTCTTCCTCGGCCCCAGACCACCCCACCATCACCCCAAAACTTCATCACTTTGGCCTTCTTGTTCTAGAAACAATAATTTTTTCTACTTTAGGCAGCTTCTGGTTGAGTATTTTGTTGCATTCAGCGAAAAGCATTCTAAATGACAGTCAATAGACTCTTTCTTTCAGGGGCCTACACAACACTTTATCGTGGAACTCAGAAATTAAAGATTGGAAAGCAGATTTGAGAGCCTTGGACCAAAGAATCACAATGATTACCTAAAGGTGTTTTCCCGCAGGCAATTATGAGAAGAATTTGAACCAGTGCAATCTTCGTCTTAGAAAAATTAACCCAACTCCCAGGTAAAGGAACAGTTGGGTTCAAGAACTTTTTAAGATAAGAGAATCAAATTTCACTCCGATATTTTGAAAGTTAAAAGTAACTGAGAAGTTAGAATTCCTGCAAATGTGTAAGATGCACTACATAACATTCTATTTGGTTTTCTAAAAACGGTCTCGCTTGCTATTTTTAGAAATATCTTTGGTAAGTTTCACACCTGTATTGCAGGAAGTTGAGACATCTGAATTTTACTTATTAAAATGAGACATCGTTCCCCATTACCTTCTAAGGAGAGAAAAACATTAGGAAGATCACTGTGAGTCTCCCAGATGTAAAATGAATTCATTTTACCTTTAACCATAGAGGTATTTCTTAGAAAATCTGGGGGAGAAAAGGAGAGGGTGGGAAGGAGGTGGAAGGAGGGAAGAAGGGATCAGAAGGCATTCGAAAGACATAATGGTCCCTTTAAATTCAGCGGTTCTGGTGATAAAGGTTGTACTGTACAGTTGTTAAATTTATCAAGAAGAGGCAGGACAGCTCCCCTGACTAAGAAAGAAAGCCATTTTGAAGTCTTCTTTCAAAATGATTGCTGTTGAGGCTTTACGGGAAACATTAGCTTTCAATGAAAATTGGAAATTGAAGGAAGTTCCTACCAAAGAAAACAATTATAAGTATTCTTAATTGCCTGGAAATAATTTGTCATGCAAAATTGGACCATGCGCGACGCATTTGTATAAATGGCTTAGAGGCACCGATGTTGCAACGCGGCATGTTTGGTTTGCACATAGTGTTCCGATAACACATTCGAGGCAAGGAATCTGACTTTTGCTTTTATCTCTCCTCCCCTCCTTCTCCACAAGCTCTTCTTGCTGGGGGGAGGCTGGGGAGGGACAGAGGGGAGGAAGAGCAGGCATAAAATAACTCCAAGAGTCAGTGACTGCTACTCAATGTATTTTATTATTTCAGGAATTCATTCAGAGCTGGGCTGCAATTACATTTAAAACAGGAGAATAATGGGCTATTGACATGTATATGGTTTTAGAAATATAAGGCCTCATTTTCTCAGCTGGAATTTCCCCTACAATGTGCATTTGCATTACATTAGAGATGCTCTTTTGGAAAAAGAGGATCACATGCATTCAGACATTTTGACATTATCTGGGTCAGAGGCAACGTTTAAAAGCAATAGCCCTACTGGTACCAAAGCTCTCTTACAGGCCAGCGTTGCAGTGCATTAGGGAAAAAGGAGGCAAGCCCTGAGCGTCTCCCTGCATTGGCCATGCTTTATGACATACCTGCCTCACCCAGACATTAATCTACTGAAGATGAATTGGCCTGGTCATCGTCCTCTGCTAACCTTCAACGGCGTGTACATTACCTAAATTGAAATCTGCACTTTTTCATGCCACGTGCGGTTTGATGTGACGGTCCAAGGAATGTAGGGCGCATTAGAGTTGGTTTTTATGTGAAGAGAATCTCCCCTCCTATTTACCTTTCAGCAGGGCGGCTTCAGGCGCTCCTGCTCACTTGACAATGGAGGCATTATTCTCTACCGCATCACCCAAGGGTAGCTACCCTGGCCGGCTCAAAAAATTGCAAGGCCCCGGTCAGGTATGTAAGCAACTCAGAGCCCTTCCTGTTCCCAGAAGTGCCAAAGGCATAATGAAAAAGGAATGCAGAAGTTTTCACCTGTTGTAATTGTCTAAGAAAGCCCCGTACAATGAATTCTTTGTCATCTTCCAAGAAGAGGTCAGTTGTGTCAGCGATTACATGAGCGCTTTATGTGAATAGAAAGACCTGCATAATTGGTGCGATATTACCAGTAAAATCTCATCGAAGTTGCACAAGCTGTCTATAATTTTCTGATCCCTCACATCCTAGTTCCTCAGACATGACACTCTTTATTTACCCTGCACTTATATTTCTTTCCAGAATGGGCAGGGGAATTAGACTTGCGCTGGCCCCCCCTGTAATTACTGTAATGAGTCGGGGAAACCAGGAAACAGTGAATCCTTGTGAAACCGCGCTCCTTGAGTGTTCTGTTCTTCTAGGGTTCCAGTTGAAAGAGTAAATAAATGCACACCACAGGGGTCCTGAGCATAGGCTTTATGGACAGATGACCTGGGTTCAAGGCCTACTCTTCCTCTAACAGATATTCGAGAGGAGTGACCTTTGGGTTTCATTTTCTCATTGGCATATTGATGATAATACGAACCTTGAATGGGAGTCTGTAATCATTTGTTCATTCAATGAGTGCTTTTGAAACACTTCCGTGTACCATGCACTGTGTGTGCCTCCAGCTCTTGGGGGTAGAGGGTTGTATGTTGCTTTCATGGGGTCTATAGCAATTGATCCAGGAAAGCACTGAGCATACAGTGCTTGGCATGTAATAAACATACCATAAATTTGTGATTATCATTATAATTACTGTAATAAAAGTATGCAGAGTCACATTCCCATACTTCCTATTGAAGATGTTCCATGCTGTCATCTAGAGGAGCAACAGAAGGATTATTTTAAACAACAGTATGACACTCTCCAGACAAGCAAGTCTAGGAATTTGACTACTCACTCTCTCAGTGCAGATACTTTGTAAAACCATCAAGACTTTGTTTTGGCACAATAAAAGATGATGGTGCACTCTGGGTGTTTTCACTGAGGTTGTTGAGAGCCAACTGCGCGCTAAGCACTCTTGCGTTGGGTGGAGGGGGAGTCTGGAAAGACAGTTTCCTGACTTCTTCCCATTATGGAAATCATTTTTGTTTTTGTATTGTTCACAAAACAACTTCAAAGGAATGCTCTCGCTCCGGAGTGTAAAGGCTCCCAGTGCTTTGATCCACGAAGGACCCGTTCGACATTAGCGATCAAAAGTGCCAATGTTGACATTCAAGAAATTGACTTTCAGTACCATTAACCTTCCCCTTGTAGGACTGACTTCATTTGTTTACAAAAGTCACTGTACGTGAGAATGACATTGCCTGGCAGGGTCCCATGGAACGGGATTGCAAACAATTGTAACATAAATAAGGAGTCTCTGGCACACGGGTGCCAAAGAGAAGGGAAATGGGTTGATGTAGCTGGGCAGGACATCTGTACACCTGCCGGAGTTGTACCTGGCATGAGCCAATGACATTTGTTTCCACTTTCTTAGGCAGTAAATTTGCTCGGTGAGTAATGGTGCACACCTACCAATTTAGAAAATTAGAGAGCGAGTTTCCGTTCCAGGGAAATGGCTCCAAAGGGTATGTGGAGAGCTGGAGGCTCTTTAAATAATCCAAGCTCTCCACAGAGTAACTCCTTAGAATTTGTTCCACTGGCATTGGGAATGATTTACAGAGAGCCCAGAACACTTAAATAGAGACGCTGTGTTATACACGCCTTTGGTGGCTATATGAAAGAAGTGATCTACAGAGGACAGGGGGAAATACAGTAAGCCTCTACCATCAAATAACCTGAAGAAGTGATTGTACTGTTTTGTCGAATGTGATTCATTTCCTAGACTTTGAGAATAACAGGCCCTAAGGAAGGCCTCAAATCTGATAAATCTGATGACTGAATCACAAAATGTTTTTTAGAAGTACTGACAAAAGCAAGTACTGGTAAAAAACAAGCCCAAGTTCAGACTGAATCTCAAGTTTAAATGCAGTTCCCTGTTGATTTTTTTTTCCCCTAAAATTCTGAAGGCATGTATCTATTTTTCTTTGACCATGCTTGATTGTTTCTGGGATTTTCCTGGGGATACAATATTTAAAAATATCCAATGATATGAAGCATCTTTGCAGAAGTGCCACCATCAAATGGAGGCAGGAAATTTCGTGCTCTTGCTTCTAATGGAGATTGGAAGACAACCCACTCTTCGGGTCACCAGAGCTCTTAGTTCCCAGTTCCTTAGTTGGTATCTGGAAGCACTAATAAAGAAGAACAAAAGTTCCTACCAACCCTCCTTGCCTAGAGCACTTGTTTGCTCCCATATCCTTCCCAGCATTGAGACACAGAAGACAGAGGAGATCAATAATTTTCTAACTAAGTCACAGTACAGAGGCAGCACTATATTTCTTTAACTATACAGACCTCAGTGTACCAGTCAGGATAGTCTGAATTATGCTATGATAACAAAAATTCAAAAATTCCACCAGCTTAAAATGTTACTTTTATTTCTAGCCTACGTTTTATATTCAACTTGGCACAGCAGGGGCTCTGCTCAACTAAGTCACTGGAAGATACTTGAACATTTGACGCGTGAACTCTACATGCCAGGAGAAAGGGGAACACGGAAATGTCAACACTGACTTTTAAATGATTCCACTTAGTGGGGACACATACCATGTCTGCTTCTTTGTCATTGGCCAAATAAGGCATATACCCAAGCCTAATTTCAACCCAGGACTATAATAATCTACATCAGGATTCCTGAAAGTCTTGTTCATCACATAGACCAGTGGCTCTCAACTGGGGGCAAACTTGCCCCCCGACCCCCCCCCCCCCAGAACACACTTGGCAACATCTGGAGACAATTTTGCTTGTCACATGGTGGAGAGGGTGACATGGTCATCTAGTGGTTAGAGCCCAGGAATGTTTCTAGCCACCTTACAATGCACAGGACAGCCCCCACAACAGAGAATTACCTGGTCCAAAATGTCACTAGTGCTGGGATTGAGAATCTCCACATTAGATTACTGGGTTTCTCAAAACTGGTCTACATAAGAAAGTTCACGCCCAGACAAATTAAGATGTGTTTTAAAGCTATAGTAAAGGAAACTGTGTGGTATTCGTGAAGGCACAGATGGATAGATCAATGGACGAAAAAAGGGAACCCCCAAACAGATTCAACTTTGGGACTGTGGTGAATGATAAAAATAATCCCAAACAATGTGGAGTGATGTAGGATGATTATCTGCGTGGAAAAAAATAAAGCTGTATCTTTTTCTCGTATCACATGCAGGGATAAATTCTGAATGGTTTAAAAATGTAAAAGTGAAAACATAGCTGTAAATTTACTAGAAGAAAATACGAGCATACTTCTTTGAAAGAGTAAAGCATATCTTCTTGAACAAAACACACACACACACAAAACCTTCAAGAAAAATATGCATAATTATGATGATATCAAAAGTGTGTGACTAACAAGAGACTGGAAGAAACACTTGTGAATGTTTGCACAACACACATGTAAAATACATAAAGAAAAATCATCTGAAATATATAAAGAAATTTGTCAAATACAAAAGCAAAAGAGGGAAAACACAAAATGAGTCTGGAGCATCTTGTGGTGTCTCAAAATAAGGAAGTGCTCAGAAAACAAATAATGATGGCATGTCAAAAGGGACAAAGGAACCAACATAAAGAGTTTCCAGTGGCCGAGGTAGAACAGCTTGAGCAATAAAATAAACATAATTTAATAATATGGTATAAATAATAAAATATTACTGGAATATAACCCAAAGTGTAAAGTAAATGCAAAGGAGTCTGTGCTGATATAAGTGATTGAATAAATAAATAAACAGGAGAGAAGAGACAAATCTTCCTTGCAGAAGAATTGCAAACACTTTATGTAAATAGTCCCCCTCCCCCAAGAGGTGGAGCTTACCACTCCCCCTTGCCCAGTCTCCAAGTGGTTTAGACCTTACTGCCTTGCTTCAAAAGAATAGAATATAGAAAGGAGGGGATGATATAACTTTATAGTGAAAGATCTGGCAAATACTATCTAGGTCATACACATATGGTATGTAGTATAAAAAAAAATGGTCAGCAAGGATTCATATTAAAGCAAAAATGGTGGTTACCTTGGTTAGCAGACAAGGTAGAAAATGTGATATGTGGATAACTGGAGAGAAGAGGGGGGTGGTACTTCGAAAATACTATGGTTTTATTCTTATATAATTTAAAAGCAATTTAAAATAAATTACCCAGGCACCTGGATGGCTGTGTTGGTTAAGCATCTGACTCTTGATTTGGGCTCAGGTCACGATCTCATGATTGTGAGATAGAGCCTCACATAGGGCCCCGTGGTGTTAGAGCTTGGGATTCTTTCTCTCTGGCCCTCCCCTGCTCACATGCTCTCTCTCAAAATAAATAAACAAACATAAAACAAAATAAATAACCATCTTGTGTTTGTCGAAGACGATCAATTCCTTGACCTTTACAGTCAGAAATTCAGTAGGTCTGGAGTGGGCCCAGAAATAAGAACTTTTCACAAGTGCTCTGGATTGTTCTAATGTGGTAGGTACCTCAGACCTTGTACTCAAGAAACTGAAAGGTAGTAAGTAAGGTTGCAAGTTGTGTTCCATACGTTACTTACTTTTCTGAGGTGGACGGGGTTAGTTTCATATGTCCGTCCCTCAGCCAGTGTTTGGATTCGAAACGGCCCCGAGCTCTGACCCAGATTAGACAGAAGACAAAAGGCTAAGGCAAATGGGAGTTGACAGTATCATCTAAGTGCATATAAATATGGGATGAAGGTGATACTGGACATTAAGTTACAAAAGTAAACAGACGCACCTACCAGTCACACTGGACAGGACTCTGCTTTTACATCGTGGCGAAGAGCATGTGCTATCTTCAACCAGTTTCGTCTCCAGGAGTAAGACAAAAGAGCCACCCAGTATATTCCTTTTGACCACACCAGAGACAGTTTGCTCCTCCTCCCATGAGAAGCAGTAAGTGAGGGTCTGCAGAGATGCCAGCAGTGTTATTCTAGAGGAGCTCTTTCTTTCCAGGGAAAGGAATAGCTTGGAATAGGGAAGGATGGAACCTCTAACCATATAGGATGATATGAGAAAACACTTGGCGTTATTCAAAGAAACCTCACCCTTAGAGGCAGCTCTATCATTCCAAGGCATCAGCTCCTGGAATTAGTGCTTCGGTTTTTCAATTCTAGGTTTCCCAGTATTTTACCAGCATTGAATTCACACTTTTTTATATGCGGCAGATTAGTAAAATAATGGTCCTCAATCTTTTCACTTGTTCTTATATCCCTAATTTTGTATGGTCCCACCCACAATTTCTTTGGGCTTACACACAAATATTTCAGCCAATGGGGCTTAAAGTCTATTTTCATACTGGGTTTTGAAACCCCAGCCAGTGTCATCATATGAATAGGCCTGGCCCAGCTTATCCTATGAACAGAATCAGATAGCCAAGATACTTCATTGTCCCAGCTGACACATTGCAACACAACTATCAGACTTGTGAGTGAGGTCATCTGATACCAGCCAGCCCCAGACAAACTGACAAATGACCACAGATACATGAGTGAACCCAGAAGAGATTAGGAGTCTGGCCTGAACCAGAAAAAGACCCACCCACCAGAAAAAGACTACCCACAGTAGTACTGTGACTGTTAAAATGGCCAAGCCACTAAGCTTTGGGACGGGTCTGTAGCAAAAGTTATATGATACTCTACATGGCATGAAATATATCCAAATAATATTGTATAATTTTTCTTATATATTTTGTATGAGAATTCAAAAACTTTCTAAGAATGCTTAAAATTTAAATACTACTTCAGGAACCTCGTGAAATGAAAGTAAAAACGATGTAAAACTCCCTCATTTTTAACCTGTAGGCTTTGGTTTTTGTATTGTCCTCCAGACATTCATGCCCAAACTCGATCTGAACATTCTCCAGTTGAATACAAATTTGACATGAGACCTCAGTGTCGCTGGGTTAATGGCTGTGCACTCAACTTGTATGGTAACTACATTTAAATATTAGCATATTCATTACATTAGGCATTTGTGTTTTCAGGACGATGTCATTGGACAATACTGAATAACATGCCAAGTCCCATTATGCTCCTAAGAAGAAACCGAGTATGTAATTCTTCCCTGAGTGACGGTTTCAGGAGTTCATTAGCAGCTTTGATCATTGCAAACATGTTTTTATCAAGTGCCAGTGTGAACTGTGTATTGGTGGGAACTGTTTGAATATTCAAACACAACAAATTTAATTTCTCACATGAGCTTACATTTGAAATAGGTAAACGTGATTTGTTTCCTCTATGGATTTGGAACCACTTTGCCTATCAGTAATAAGATGCTTTTTAATGTCCCAGAATTCCCCATGAAAGGGCCATCAAATTGAACAGTCATTGGAACGAATGGAGTAAGGAGTAAGTTCCGATACCATCTGCCAGGAAGAATCGCCTGCCGTCTTCCAATTCGTAGAGGGCGACACAAGCACATCCCCTATTCTATCTTGCTGCAAGGTCAGTGACTTTCCAAATACGGTGCTGGGGCACCAAGAATTCAACACCACCACTAGCTGTCCTATCATCTTCCCCTTCTTGCTTCTTCTTCCCAACGGGTCCAAGCTACTTGGGGAATCTTTGGCTGAGCGCCAATAAGCTTGCCTTAATGCATACCCTTGGTTGCAATCAAACTTATTTTAAGAAGATTTGGTATGTGCAAAAGCATCCAGAGAATAAGATTGAAGCATTTGAAATCTCTTACTTGGTTTTAAGTTGTAACCTATCCCATAAAAAAAAAAAAAAAAAAGTCGAAAGCTAGAGGGAAATACCTATGCCAAAATGAGTTGTATGAAATAATACATTTTAGTGCATGCTGGGGAATCACCAACGGGAACCACAACAACAAACCCCTTAAACATCTGCACCTATTTAAAACCATTATTTTTGCGCCGGCATGAGCGTAATTCTCTCCGAAGTTATTCTTATTGCTCAAAATTAAGGGCAGTGGCATCCATTTTGTTTAGGTGCGGCAGCATGATTCTCATTAAAGGAATACATTCAATTCTTTTACATTTACGTTCCTATGAGCAAAGCAAACTCAAACCAGAAGACGCTTATTATGCACAAATGTAAGCATACATGCTCACACCAAGAAATGAAACCTGAATCTTTTGTAACCGTTGCAAAATGCTAATTATGATTATTATGTCACCTTATGCGAAATACTGGCTTGAGGGGTGACAGAGGTTTAATATGTGTTCATTGGGAAAGTAGTTCTGAATATCGATGATTTGCCTTCCCTCCTTCCCTTGTTGGAGAGGGAGATCATCCGGTTTGTTGCTAGAAAAATTAGACGTCCTTAATCAAGTCTGTTTATTGTTGTTGAAATTATTGCAAGACTTTTAAAATAGGACCACAGTGGTTACCTCTGCCATAGGCCTGGGGGGTGGGTGAGAGGCCACTGCAAAAGTACGTAAGAGAGTTTCTGCCGTGAAGAAACATTTTCTGTCTTCATTAGATTTCTAAATCTGTAAATTGTGTTTTTAAAAGAGAAAATAAATTAAGGGGTGCCGGGGTGGCTCATTCGGGTAAGTATCCAACTCTTAATGGTCAGCTCAGGTCATGATCCCAGGATTAGTGGGATCGAGTCCTGCATCGGGCTCTGCCCCCCCCCCCCCCAATAAGTGCACACTTGTTCTCTCTCTGTCTCTCTCTGTCTCTCAAAATAAAGAGGTATTAAAAAAATAAATACATGAAAGAAAATAATTACGGATGAGGAGCCAAATCAGGTAGGACCTAATTGGCGATAGCAAAGGATTTGAATTTCACTATATATGAGAAGCAACTTCATTAAAGATTTTCTAGCAATGGAGAAGCATGGACTCTGTGTATGATAGAGCCAATGTGCTATAGCAGAACAAAGTTTGAAACAGGGAGATGACCCAGAGGACTATTACAATAGTCAAGGAAGGACCCAATCATCGTTGACTTGGTGGAGGGAGTCGCAGTGGAGGTGGTGAGTGGTGGTACTTCAGCCCTGCACCATGTGATGTGCTACTCAGATATACCTGCCCCCCTAGGGAAAGGATTTATACCCCAGTCGCAGGGCAGATTCGGTTGCCAACACTCAGCTGTCAGCCACGTTTGGGAATCGTATCTTCTGAAGAAAGCCACTTGCTTCTTTTGTGGTGCCACTGAAACACAACGATAGGTTGATGCGGGGATGGAAGGTCCTGCTCTCTGGACCCCACACAGGACAGCTCTGAAGGACCATTCCTGTCGTATAGCACCTTGCAAGGTTGGCTAAGGTCTTGTGACTGCCTGGCAACTTCTATCTCTGCGGATCTGCTTCTGTCCCATTCCCCATTCAGGCATCGACCCTAAATGCACTCCCTAATAAATGCTAATTTGTGTGTCAGAATCTGCTTCCTGAAGAACGCAATCTGTAATGCTTTGCAACAGAAGTTGATTTCTTTTTGCATCTGTCTAAAATTGAGAAGTGTATTTCAGGAAAATTTCATTCTCTCATCTAGTGATCTGTCATGGGGCTAAATAGTCTGGAAGTATCAGGCAACGATGAGTCTCTTCTAGCCCCTGCCTCTTAACTGGCCATGGGATGCAGTCACTTGACTTTTCCGGCATACTCAGTTTCATCTTCTCTGAAATAAGGAGAAATTTAATAAAATGAGATATTCCTGAAGAAAAATTTTACAACTCCACGAAAAAATTAATTAGAAATCAAAAGGAACTGAAAAACCAGCTTATCTTTTTGTTAATGGTCTCGAGATCTTGTTTTCCCTTGATCTACTTCCTGGGTGTTAGCTGTTTCTTAGTGTTCACGAAGGTCACTAAAAGGTACACAGAAGACATGAAGGAAAATTAGACTAAACCTAGCCAGTTCTGCCAACTGTTTGCAAATCTGATAAGACTTCATTGGAGAGGATTCCCTTTATTATTACCAAACTCAATGTCTTGTGTTTTTGTTATATTTTGGGTTTGGGTATTCAGTCCCTACCCCAGTGATTCCAAGTGGCTCCAAGTCACTGCCTAACTTGATTAGTTCTCCTCGGTCCTTTTTCAAAAAAAAAAAAAATTTTTTTTAAGTAGGCTCCACACCCAACATGGGGCTTGAAATCACAACCCTGAAATCGAGTCACATGCTCCACTGACTGAGCCATCCCAGCACCCTTAGCTCTCCTTGGTTTTGATCTTCCTTCAGGCTGTTTAAGATAATCCTGTTTCAGTCTCAAGACCTTTACACATATTCCCTCTGCCTGAAATACTCTTAACGCAGCACAGTTAACCTCCACTCATCTGTTGATGGTCTCAGGTACAAAGTTACATCTTCAAGGAATTCTTTCCTTACTACCCGTAAAGCCTGGTGGTTTCTACTGCTTGGAACATTCCCATAGGCTTATCTCATACTTGAAGAGATTTCTAGGAACTACATGTAACTCCACATGTGAGTGAGAGTGACAGTAAACCCAACTCTGGTTTTAAAAATAAGCAAATTATGGGGCACCTGGGTGGCTCAGCCAGTTGAGCGTCTGACTTGTGGTTTTGACTGAGATCATGATCCCAGGGTTCAGGGATTGAACCCTGCTTTGGGCTCCACACCGAGCATAGTATCTGCTTAAGATTCTCTCTCCCTCCCTCTGTTTCTCTCCCCTACTCGCACATGCTCTCTCTGAAGTAAAAAAATAATAATAATTGTGAAAATAAAAAATAAAAGTAAGTAAATTATTTGAAAAAACACTTTTAGTTGCTATTAGCAACATAATGCTTAGGATATACTACAAAATAAATTAAAGTATACCAATTGGTCACTCTACAGAGCCAAACTTCCTATCTTTACTTTAGAAAACACCATACAGTGTCAGCAAGGCCAGAGAGTGAATCACATGCATCCTAATTCTGTTAGTTTAACTATCCTTTGAAGACTTCTTCACAGTGGGGAGCGGGGAAAAGGAAGTAATGATCACATGTGCAGCCACCCTTGATGTGCTAGCAAAGAAAGAAATATTTGCATGCATTTCTTCAACATTCTCTGTGGTAGATTTAAGATGTCTGGGTGCAAATTCCTTGACACTCCTCTCGTAGACAAGTGGGGTCTGTCCTCTCCACTTGAATCTGGCAGGCTTGTGAGTGCCTTGATCAACAGAGTAGGATAGAAGGGATACTGTGCTGGTTTCCAGTCCCATGCCTTACGAAACAGGCAGTTTCTTCTTTCTGTTTCCTGAAATACTCTCTGGAAGCCCTGAGTGCTACAAGGAAGTTCAAATATCCTGTTGCCACACTGGAGGGGCTATGGTTAGATGCTCCAATTGACACTCAAGTCCAACCTTCCAGTTCCTTCCTCTAAAGAACCCGATTTGAGACTAATACCATCTTGGACTCATTAGAGCAGCCCATCGTCCAGCTGAATACCACCAAGGAACTACCACTGATCACACAGGTGGACCAAGAAGAATCATCTACCTGAGCCCAACCCAAATTCCTGACCCATACAATCGTGAAATATAACTAAATGGTTCTGGTTTTAAGTCACTAAGGTGTTGGCGGTTTATTATACAGCAATTGGTAACCAGAGCATCCTTACTCCATACTTCCTCAGTATTTTGTTTTCCCCTTTTCTCATGGTGTGGATGTACCTTGTTGCAAGCCGCATACCACTAAAGAGAGCAAGTGTCTTTGCTTTGTTCTCAAAGTGCTCTTCCATTCAAAGAGTCAAAGAGAAGCCTACTTGACAATAAGCCCGTCATGTGTTGGTAAGAATAGAGTATTAAAAGGCAAACAACTTGCTTCTAAAGGAAGATGCGACTCAGAGGAGGAAGTACCCTGTGTTAGGGGAGCGTTTTATGGAAGTTAATTGTTTCCACCTCGCTCTTTTGCTCTTGCTAATACTGAACTAAATTTAACCCTCTTAAAGATGCATGGTGTTCATTACAGACAATGATGGCGACTTTGGGCGCCACATATTTGCCATAGAGGACATGCAGGGTGGGGCGGAATGTTTAGCTGGTCCCGCTCTGATTCACACACCCTTTGTCCCCCTCCATCTGTCACTCCTTGCGCTCACCCTCTGCTATCCTCATCAAAGGCTTCTCACACTGTGCCTCAAAATCTACCTGCATCTAGATCACCTGTAAAGCTCGCCCCAAACGCTCATTCCCTGGCTCCATAAGCCTCATCAATTAGAATTCTGGAGAGAAAGGCTCAGGCATCTACCACTAAAACAAGCTCCCAGGTCACGCTCTGCCTGAATTACCATCTTTACATTTTGCCATCTTGTGCTTTTAGCTCCTCCCCGTTTCCATGCAATCCCTTCAATATTGTTGAACAGCGTTAATGTGCTGTGGTTTCTATTGTACGTCTCTTCCCCCTCCTCGTGTCCTGGCTTCTCTGTTCTGTCATCGTAGGTTTCCTTTACTTATTGTTTGACTGACGAATCAAAGAGCTCTAAATACAATGCTTAAGCCTACAGGTTTCTTTTTTGTTTATTTGTTTTCATTCCTGTTAGGTATTTGGAGTGCTTCTCTCTCAAAGGCATTATTACTAGCCTCCGCTTCTGCTCTTCAGGTAACTGATTATAGAAACTTTTTTATTACATGTACTTAGATTACCACATTATTCTTGACTTCCGTTTTGCCTCAGTTAGCTGGAAGAAGAGCTGCCTGACACTGTCTTGCCCTTCCTCTGAATATTTTGATATTTATATTATCCATCTTTCAGAACACACCTGTGTCCTTTGCACACAATCTGGTAAATATTATAATATTTAAGCGTCATGAGGGCATTGATGCATAACTGAACCCCGGACTGGCCAATCAAGACCCACAAGGAATGTGTTTCAGGAAACCAAGACGATGTGTCCTGGGCCACCTGAAAAAATATGCAGAGGCTCAGGTTACATCTGGAATTCATTCGGTGTTTGCTCCGTCCGTTCCTGATCAGTTTTCTCACCACCCTCCCCGTGAAAATTAGGGGATGTGGGTGAGTTCATTGGCATGCCCTGGTTCAATTTAGCAAGGAGCACATATTGATCACTGCCATAGTTCAAAGCAGGGCCTTGAGTGGTGAGGTGGGAGTGGGGTCTTTCAAAGCAGTAGGGAAAGAAGGGAGGAGCCCACTGGGGCCGCTGGGACCCTTGAACCCCCAGGTAATGCAGAGAATGCAGTGATTTATGAAGTATACAGCACTAAGCTACAGTATAATTGTGTGGTACAATTTAGGGCATACTGTATTTCTCCAAACACAGTGATTTCATTTCGACCTTAACAGTTACTCCGCAGTCTATAAAATATTTACTTTGCCTTTCTAAACATATACATTATTTACTGTATGGCCTATAAAATATTTATGCGATTTTCTCCAAAGATACTATATATGGTACATTATTTTTATTCACGTTGTGCCCCTCCCTCGAAACGGGCGTGCAGTAAACTAGGACATTTTTTGGAAATCCAGAAAAAAGTGGCAGTAGAGAAGGAGACACCACAGAACATAGAGAAGAGATGGCATCTTCGGTTTGTTGGTTTGTTTGTTTTTTTGTTTCATTTTGGTTTTCAGAGAGAGAAGGAGAGATCTTGTGTGAGCATGAGCGGTTGAGAGGGGCAGAGGGAGGGAAAGAGCGAGGAAGAGGGTGAGCGAGAGAGAGAATCTTAAGCAGGCTCCACTCTCAAGGCAGAGCCTGACCCGGGGCTCGATCCCACAACCCTGGATCATGACCTGAGCTGAAATCAAGAGTCAGATGTCTGCTCACCTGACTGAGCCACCCAGGTGCCCCAGCATCTTTGGTTTCTATGGTCTTGCTGTAGGCCTGTGTTGGCTGAGAAACCAAGAGACCAAGGGGAGCAAAGGGCCACCAAGTATTAGGTGCTTTGGTTTAATTAACATAAAGAGCCGAAACAGGAACAATACACATCCAGCCAAATTTTGAAGAAAGACATGTACACACACACACACACACACACACCCCAAGACATAACAAAACATGAATAATTCATCCAGTTTGACTGCCTAGAGTTCAAACTCTCCAACTTGACCCAATGACTGCTACACTCTTACCTCACTTATTCAGGTACAGAGGTATATTTTCCCTGAGGGGAAGCTGAAAGTGTGAATAAGAGAATTGGGGCATTCGTTGAGAAAATTTAGGATGATAAATATCATCACCATTTGCAAATCTTTAATAAAATTTACTTAACACTCCAAGTAAACAGAATTTGCGATGGAATCGTCCCGAAGATGACATTTCTCAAATAGTGGTCAAACTCTTTGCAGCGTTTGGACTAAATGCTTTGACCAGAGGCTACGTGTATGGGTTGCTAAATGTTTGGCTACAAAGTAAAAGTAATGTGGTCAACCATGAGAATGTTTTGTCTTCAAGACAGTAATTTGGTTTGAAGTTACCCAGCTAAGATCCATACTTGGTTCACATTCGTTGGAATGCACCGTACCATTAGTCCTCCATATTATAGAGAAAATGGACTTTGTTTGCAGAAAAGCAGGATGGAGGGGGATGGTGGAGAGCTCATTAAAAACCATTTAACACTAAGCTAAATGTCAGCATACTTTGAAAGAGGCCTATTAGTTAATGTACACAAGAAGTTATCAGTACTTGTGATAAGCCAAAGAAACCAAACAGAGAAAACCATTAGATGGTACTTGGAAGACAGCTGAGCTTTAAGAAATGTTTTAGATAAATTAAATTGGGATTGACAGGAAAAAACAACAACAACAACAACAACAACATAATTTTTACAGGGAAAGATTTTTACTGGTGTCCTTACCTGGAGCCCCAAACCCTGAGTTTTGACTGACCCTAAATGATTAACATGTCTACAGTAAATTGGTGACCTCACAGGGGACCGAGGGGACATAATAACATTACAATCAGAAGTGCTTTTTTTTCCCCTCTTTGTCTTTTCCTGGACATAATGGATATAATAGACAAGATCCTCACTGATACACAAAGAGTGTTATTGCTTCCAAAGAGTGTAATTCAAAACCTCCCTTCCTCAGAGAGGTCTGCTGGCATTACAGTGGAAAAGCAGTTCTGGTATATTGTTCTGATAATCTAGCTAGATCTAAGAATAACATTTAGAACCTTTAGAGTAATATTATTTCTCTCAAACGGACCTGTAGAAAATACAGGGCTGTAATCTCTGGCAAGAACATTCTATGGTGACAATTGAGAGGAGAAACATATGATGTGACGGTCGACTGGGGAGGGACACGGATAAGGAAAATAATGAGCCTACCCCCAAAACAGGCCAAAGTGGATTATTATCGCTCCACAGCAAAGAAATATCTGTAGGAAGTCCCAACATTTTAATGAAAAGTAGCAATTGAGATTAGTTATAAGCCATATCATTTTAGCACAATACATTTTAGATGCAAAAAATCCAAAATGGGAATAATTACTAGCTACCACTAATGGGGACAAAAATCTGTGACACATATGCACGTGTCAAACTTGAATCAATTTAGATATGTGTGGGGCCTCCATGATTAACTAATTGAAAACCATACCTTTGGGTAATTGAATGATTTGACCTCATATAAAATTTTTGGATAAAAGCCAATCAGGGTGCCTGAGTGGCTCAGTCGGTTAGACGTCCGACTTCAGCTCAGGTCATGATCTCATGGTTCCTGAGTTGGAGCCCCACATCGGGCTCTGTGCTGACAGCTCGGAGCCTGGAGCCTGCTTTGGATTCTGTGTCTCCCTCTCTCTACCTCTCCCCTGCTCACGCTCTGTCTCTGTCTCTCTCTCTCTCTAAAAAATAAATTAAAAAAAATTGTTTACAAAAAAAAGCCAATTAAGTGGCAGAGAATATCTTTAAAGCTGATAATTTGGGTTTTAGTATACTTAATTTTAAGTTATTCTTTCTGCTAATAATTAGATAGCAGAACCTATTTTGTCTAGTAAGGCTACACGTAGTGCAGAGCAACAAAAACATGTCCTTGGCATAGGGAGGAATTCTAGTCAGTTTGCTTCTCAGTAGCAGGAAGCTATATTCACTTAGTTCATCCAAAAGTCAAACCAAATTATTGGGGCAAGAGTTAAAGAAAGAGAACTGAACAAAGTGATATCCCTTTTGTTTGTTTCAGTGTTAGCAGCTTTTCCATTAAATCCTAGTAGCATAATAATTGCTAAACATTTCATGTATTCCTACTTTTTGCCAAACCCTATTCTATATTATTGACAGGTATATATTTATTCACCCTTCATAATAATCTTGTGATGCAGGTATTATTTTGATCCCCATTTCACAGACAGGGAAACCGAGGCTTAAAGTTGATAACCTGCCCAATGTCAAGTCAAATAAATGGTAGGGTCAAGGTTTGAATATAGGCACATTATCTTGCATCTTGCTTTAACCCTACTGTCCTGATAAAGTCGTCCTCAGACAGCCTAATTTCAAAACCTTTGTTTACCGAACTTAAATAGCTATTTGGAAAATACTTATTAATTTTTATATTTTCGTAGATATAAAGGGAAACAGTTATTACATGATATGGATATTGAAGCATTGAGAAGAAAATGCAGAATCGAAAAAAGAAGTGTGTCTATGGCCAGGGTGTAGGATGTTTGATGCCAGAAGTAAGACAGACACACAAAAATGTATAAAGAAAGAAACTGCCTCCTTCTAGTCAGCTAGAATTATACACAAAGCATATTATCCTCAGAGAAGACCTCAGAGAAAAGGAAGAAGGACAACAGTTAAGGGGAAAGGTGAATTGTTCCCTGTTTGTTCTAAATCTTGATGACTGGCTTGGTGACCTCTCTCCCCAGGCCAGGAGCCCAGTGAAACTTCGACAGTGACATTGCTTTGATATCTGTAGATCAACCCTTGGCCTCTTGGCATTGCATACTGGATATCTGTTAGAAGAATTCTTTGTAAGTGGCTATTAAAGATACCGTATTATAAAGCAGGCAAGACAACATCTCTGGACCAAGTTTGCCCTGGTTTAAAATAAAGATTGTTTGTGTCCTGTTGGAAATGTCATTAGATTTATTGTAAGGACAGCTGAGTTTAAATTTTGGCCTTTCCACTGATTATGTATTTCATTTTCTGAAAGATCCCCAAACATTTCTCTAGGGTTTTTTCTGGAGTATTTAAAAAAATTATAATGAATGACTAAGTTTTCATTATTCCACAGTTTAGTGTTAGAGTGGCAAATCAGTGAAAGTATCATTTGCCTCCGTTTATTAAATGCTGAAAAATTAGATCATAACCTTTTTCTCTCACTCAAGAACGCTATCATACATACAATGAGTGCACAGTTCAAGTTCACACACATCTATTAGCACATTATCTGCCTGAAGTACACTAAATGTTTGTAGGGCATCAGAAAAAAGAAAAAAAAACAATACCATACAACAAAGCTATCATTCATTAAATATGTCATATCATTTTAAAATCTAATACTTGAAAGTATAGTATTTTGGGGCAATATGCATGGATAATGAAGGTCAGAAAAAACCCAAAATGACTTCATTCACAAGGCAGTGGATTTCAGCTTTGTTGCTGCAATAATCTGAAGGCCAGATCACCTCTTATTGGCATCTTTTTTTAAAAATTTTTTTTTAACGTTTATTTATTTTTGAGACAGAGAGAGACAGAGAATGAACGGGGGAGGGTCAGAGAGAGGGAGACACAGAATCTGAAATAGGCTCCAGGCTCTGAGCTGTCAGCACAGAGCCCGACGCGGGGCTTGAACTCACTGACCGTGAGATCATGACCTGAGCCGAAGTTGGCCGCTTAACCGACTGAGCCACCCAGGAATCTTATTGGCATCTTAAATTAAACCCAGTTTGACTTTAAGAAACAGAAAGCTTTTGGTTCTGTACCCCATACAAAAAGTGCCTATGATAAGGCAAGCTTCCAAATATAGGGATTAAAGCATAATTGGTTGTCTTGTGAACTGGGGCTAGGCGAATGTAAGAAACGGGATCAGTTCTGGGTCTCCCGAGGGTCACAAATGTCATTACTCCATCTTTCGGGGTCTGTGTGCTTTATTTCAGCTCTAATTATCTTGATACTACTGGCCTCATCTTTCACCGGCCTGGCGATCGTTGCTTAGACATGGTCCAATACCATGGCCCCCGGTTTGTTTCCCATTTGCCAACTTTTACCCCAAATCTCAACTGGGGAAACATGTCTACTTCCAATGGGGCATGCGCATCTGAACCTGCAGTTCTGGAGAGGAGGAGGTGAGCAGCTCGGCCGTCACATTTTAATATAAACTTTATATTTGGAAAGGTTAAAACGTAGCCATTGTTTCATTATTCAAATCACAGAAACTAAATAAAACACCAAACTTTACTGGGAAATGAAAAGAATAGAATTAAAATTTAGGGACATACTTCACTGAAGTCTCCGTTTCTGTGCCTTTTAGCTCTGATTCAAGAGACAGTGAGAGTCATCCTGACTGATTTTTGCCAGCCAGTGAACCAATGGGTGTTGGGGCAGTGTTTTCCACTGACTGATGTTTTCCATGTTCCCCAAAGAAGAATCATGTGATACAAACTTGAACTATCCCTTCAACGGGCGATAGAGGTGTGTAGTTCCCAGAGAACATTATAGGTGACTAGTTTCCCTCCCAAAACTGTTAACTAAGCAGGTGCAGTGATCAAATTTCATAAAAAGATACATTTTGAATTTAAATTTGAAGAAAGGGGTATAGCTTTAAATCAAGAATTGAGAAGATCGCATTCTGGGTAGGAGGTATTTCAAAAACAAAAGCATCCCAAATGGACTTTATGCTGTGGGGACTTTATGCATTTTGAGGATAATGGGTATGCTAATGGTTTACAGCCCATTAGCTCTTGAGGTAGAGCCTGAAGCAGTTTTGGAACCAAAATCACAGATGCAATGGCTCCCAGGACCACTCTCTCTGCTGCCAAGGAACATTTCTGTTGGGAAAAAATTCTTCCCTGAAAGCTATCAAGTTTACAGTATATATTTACCATTAGGAAGGTATGGTTGGAGCCTGTTGGAAAGGAGGAAGCTACTGGCTTACTCATTCTCTCAGCAGATTTTCTTCCAAACGTGTTTTTCCAACTTGAAATGGAACAGATATACACTTATCTCTAATGTCTTTAAAATTTCCAAAGAAGAAAAAAAAAAAATGTGCTGAGATAAACCTTTCCTTCCTTCCTTATTTCAAGGAAGTAACTTTTCCTTGGAAGCAAGAAGGCCAAATGGAGCAAAAAAGAAGAGGGGTGTGTGTATGTGTGTTTGCGTGTGACTGCCTTAGGGGAGGACGGAGCACAGAAGAAAGAAGGAGGTTAGAGAGGGCAATAAAGGCCAGCTTATCTTTATAATTTTACCTCCTGGGGTCATTCCATGTGACCTCTTCCTAACATATCTTAAAAGATATGGGGGAAGGAAAGATGGTGTGAGGGGTTCCAAGATTCTGGGGAGATACAGAGGAAATTATTAACTTTATTTGGTGAAGCAAAATGCTTCAGAAAACCATCGAGTTCCCATGAGGGGGAAGAGAACGCTCCTTGGATTTCTTTTCCCCCAAGGCTGACATCCTTGTGCGATACTTACATGCTATGTTAGAATGAGTGACACAGAGGGATTATGTGCAGCACTTTCATGGCTCTCATTCATTTCTCCTGTTACACAGAGAAATGGAGGGTCTTTATCTCGTGTGAATTTGTGACGAGGTCCTCCGCGCAGGCCTGCTGAGACAGCTCCCAGTGTGCCCATTCTGACTTCTCTCTGTCCTGTCTTCCAGGCCATCATCGTCAGTTTATTTTGCCTTCAGGCTGAACAGGGCCTCTCCCTTCCTGTCCGTGCTTTGTCACTGCTCAGTCAACAAGGTATCAGCTCTCCTCTCTGCAGATCTCCTCCTTTGGCCTTGCTTTCAAATGCATACATATCCAGGGTTGTCCAGGGGCGTCCCATCTGCCTTGTGGAATCATCTATTGCTTATTCTGCAGGCTCGAGGAAGACTTTTTCACATTCCTTTCGGTTGTGGGCAACCTGGCTTTCAGAGGCCTCTGAGAGGGAGGAGAGCTGTTTCCCAGGGCTCACACAGGCCAGAAGTTATTGGCTTAGTGAAAGCTGTTACTTTGTTTTAAGAACCGGCATGAGTCTGTTATTGTTGGGTACCCCAGAGGCTAATCACTCAGAGGGAGTTTGATCCTGTCCTGTCTGAGAGAGAACACTGCAGAGCCTTTGTCTCCCCGCGGCCTTCCTACCGCACAGCCTTGTACCTCCTGCCTGGGACTTCCCAGCATTCCCTGGCCCACCCTCCCTGGGGCCGAGCAAAACCTCACACCGGGAACTCACAGAGGTGGAAGGGGGAGGGGGCTTGAAATTTTAAAGTAAATTCATCAGGTTGTCTCAAAGTACAATAGTGTTATGGGTGTCCCTCAGTTTGTTTTCTGTCGCTCTATATTCATGCGAGTCTTGCTGTACAGGATTTTAAAGACATTTTTTTTTTTCATTCCTCTATTGTGAAATGCAGTGTGCACTTAGAAAAAGTACATAAAGCATATTGGTTCAGGTTAATGAAATAGTGAAAAGCAAACAGCTACATACCTACCACTTTATTATTTAAAATGCTACTTTTTTCAGGCCAAAAACACAGTCCCTTTAAAACAGTCCCTTTTGACTTAGGAAAAGCAATTAGGGATATATAAGTAAAAATTTTAACTTGGTTTTAATATCTCGATGGTGCCATTGTTATTTTATGTTCCTACATTCTGCTGAGCGATCAACTCAATTACTTGCCTGAGAATCAACCACTCCATGATTACCCAGGACAGAATTTTTCTTCTAGGTTACCTTCCCTTATTAAACTGCTCTATTTCAGGACTTTGTCCTTCTTCTGCAAGACTTAACCTAGGAAAAGCAAACTGATCTTCATAGTAGGGTAGGAAAAACACGATTCTTGATATTTTTAAAGTAAACCAACTGCACATGTCCCAGCGAGTCTACTGGATATTCCATGTGAATTACTTTTGGAGCGTTCAAAGTTACCCGTTACCATGAATACCTCTACAGACTGACTAAAGTGAAATCTTCTCACATTAATAGATATTTAATGTGTGCCCACTATGTGCTAGGCATTGCTCTAGATAACTGAGCTGTGTGAGCAAAGAAACAAAGGTCCTTGCTCTTAGGGAGTTTATGTGATAGCAGTCAAGAAACGGGCTACGGGTGCCTGGGGTGGCTCAGTCCGTTGAGCACCTGACTCATGATTTTGGCTCAGGTCATGATCTCATGGTTCATGGGATCGAGCCCCAAGAGAGGTTCTGTGATATCAGCATGGAGTCTGCATGGGATTTTCTTTCTCTGCCCCTCCTGTACACGCGCATTCTTTCTCTCTCTCAAAATAAATAAATAAACGTTTAAAAAAACGTAGGAGGCTATAACAATAAACATAATATATACATAACTTACACAGTATGATAGAAAGTGAGGAGTGTTGTCGAAAAAAAGAAAACACAGAGTGGGGTTATAGAATCGGGAGTGCAGGGTGGGGGGTGGGGGCAGAGTCCTGTATTCAGTAGGCTTGTCAGGGTAAGTCTTTTTGAAAAGGTATGATCAAATTCTGGAAGAAGGTGGGGGAGTTAGTCATAGAGGTATCTCAGGGAGGAACATTCCAGAGAGGTAGAGGGAGTAGCTTAATCAAGGCCGTCAGATGATGACATTACAAGGGTGTTGGAGGAAAGGCAAGAAGGCCAGAGCAGTTGCTGGAGTGGAGTGAGGAGTGGTGTAGCTGGAGGTGAGTTCAGTGATCTGGGATCCATTTCACATCGGGCCTTGTGGGTCACTTTAGGAAAATGGTGAGCCCTGCCAGGATTTCCAGTACAGAAAGGCATGATCTGGTTAACTTGTTAAATAGGTGTGCCAGTAATGAAGCTACTGCCTCCCAGTTCCAAACTCAGCCCTCTCACCTTGCCCTCGTGATGCTGGGGTTGAGACTCTGCAAACCATCTATCTGCTTTGCCTAGTTGCTCTGTTAGATTCTGCCCATAGGCTGCTAGAGTGGAGGGGGAAGAAGGGACTTCCTGCTTCCAGTTTGCTTCCTGTTCCCATAGCAGCATAGTCCCTCCCTTGGTAGCCACCTGCGGCTTCCAGTACCCACAGGGCTAGCCCAACTCAATCTCAGGAACACCAGCACCTGCTGGTCACCACCCATCCTTAAAGGTCTGAGTTACTATGTGGTAACATTTTCAACCTCTTTCCTCTATTCCCCAGTCATGGCAGCTGCATCCTGCTCTTTCTACCTCCATCATACCTCTTTTTTGCCTTTTCAATGACTCAGCTAACAACTTTATATCCAGTTAGCAAATACTTATATTAAATTCTCCCTGTTAACAGAACGGGTGTGATCGCAGTACTCCCCCCGCCCCCGGCGCCCCGGGAAAGGAGGAGAATGGATTTGCCATCAACCAAGATGAAGGGAGCTGTGAATGGAGCAGATTTGAAGGGAAATTTCAAAAATCCAGCACTGGTGGGGCGCCTGGTGGCTTAGTTGGTTAAGCGTCGGACTGTTCATTTCAGCTCGGGTTAGGATCTCACGGTTTGTGAGATTGAGCCCCCCGTCGGGCTCGATACTGACAGCACTGAGCCTGCTTGGGATTCCCTTTCTCTCTTTCCCTCCTCTCTCTGCCCCTTCCCTGCTCACTCTCTCTCTCTCTCAAAATAAATACACTTAAAAAAAATCCAGCTTTGGACACGTTGCTTAGATATAAATAGAGATGTCAAGTAGGCAGTTGGATATCACCACAGAGCTAATTTTCATTCCTTTCTATATAGCCTTTGGTCATGATCACACCTTTTGTTACACTAGGAATGTTCACTGAATGATTTACGTTCTTCATGTTAAATTAATTTTAAGGATTTAAATCATTTGGCTAAGAACACAGATGTCAGCATTAGACAGAACTTGGTTTGAATCCTGGCTCTTTGGTTGATCTGTGATATTGAATAAGATATTTAACCTCTTGAGGCCTTAATTTCATGAACTGTAAACACAGGGGTGATAATGCCAAAGTTTAACAGTAATTGCAAAGTACAAATTAAATGATATGCAGTGGGGAGCACACAGTCCTCTTTGAGAACAAGATGTCCCCCTCAGTTTCCTTATCTGTAACATGGGGATAATATCTATTTTATAGGCTTTGGGGGGGGGGGCGGTTTACATCCGAACAACTCATGTAAATCACGTTACACAGAGTCTTCTCAGCAGGCACCCAATAAATTTGATTTTCATTCTTGGCATACTATTTCATCTAATCCTCATAACCTCTCTCTCTCATTTACAAATTTAACAGCATTTTTCAAAACATGTTCCATAAAGCATTAATTCCAGAGGAAGTTAATAGGGGTAAGCACAATAAAAGAAAGCCACAAATGTTTGTTTAAGGAAGAGTAGCCAGGGTGTTTGGCTGTGCAGATTATGATCCACATGAAACTGTATTTTTATCCCTGACCTACCCCTTACACTGAATTTCATGAGGGTACTCCTTTTCGGGCTGCGGATTGACTACTTTGACAGGCCAATAACTTGTTTGCTCATTCTTAGTAACAGGCGGTATCCCTCATTTTAAGTCGCAAGTGTCACATATTGTAAGTTTCAGGTCCCATATCATGACGTCTGGTCCCAGGCAGTCGGCAACAAAGCACACATCCTGACTGGTCTGTGGTTAGGTATCTCCGCCTTCTAGAGTCCTTTGCCCGTCTTACTCACTACCCCCACTCCCCCTTTGGCCAGAGGAAGCTCTTCTTGGATCAACCGAAGGGTCCCAAAGAATGACAGCATATTTTCCAATGGACTGTTTTTCCTTCCAAAGTTAAGTCAGAGGAACACATTTGTTAAGTATCTCTGATTAAATCCAATGAATCACTTCCTCGTTATCAGGCCCTAGACACTTGGGACCCAGATATGGTCATTCCCTGCTACCAGGAAGCACCAACTTAGGTTTCAGGGAAGAGAGAAATTGCTTCTAGGTGGTGGTGTTTGTGAGAGAGTACAGCATTCGGATTAAGGTCACACACTCTGTACCCAAGTCCTAGCCCTACTTCTTGCTAGTGGGGAGTGTGAACAAGTGCCCCGGCCTCTCTGAGCCTGACTTGCATCTCTGAAATGGGGACACAAACAGAACTGTGTGGGGATCAAAGGAGTTGACACATGTAAAAGACTCAGGCTAGAGGCTGATATAGTTCAGACGCTTGGTGGTAGCTGTTAATATTAGCAAAGTGACCATTTGGGTAGAAGAAACAAAGGAACCTCATAGGTAACTGCTGAGCTGGCTGTTACTGCTAAAGTGTGAAGCGGGGGTTGAGAAAGTGACAGCGTAAGTCACAGAAGTCAAGACAGATACTGCAGAAGAGGGAAGAATGGACCTGGGCCTTAACGGAGAAATTTATGCCACTTCTGCGTTCTTTGTTTTGCTTTTGTTTATTTATTTATTTATTTTGAACGAGGACCAAGAGAGCCACGGGTAACAACCCTGTCGAGAAAGAGGCAGCCATTTCTGTTTCTACTTTTCTGGAGGTCCATGTAATTACCTTCTGAGTGGAAAACTGGCTTTAGTCTGTTGCTGAGTGGGTGTGATGTTATTTGTCATGGCTGCTCCTTAACTCTAGAGCTTTTGTTCATTATCCTAAGTTAATTTTTTTTTTTTATTGTTCCACAAAGAACATAGGCATGAGTCTCCTTTCTACATTTGGTATTTATATCACTAGCCTTATTATATAATGTAGCTTTTGAAATAATTTCAATTTGAATCAAGTTCTTATTTTCTTTGAGCTACTAGTTTCCAAAACCGTAACGGCAATACCAATTGACATATAATTTTAGAGGCTGCCATAAAATGCAAAAGAAAGGATCAGATATTGAGTATTCACTACCCAAAAAAGATTACTGTAATTATTTCTTTTTTTTTTTTTTTAAAGACATGACCAGGAACTTGGATGAGGCATTTATCAGTGCAAATGATCAATGAGATAAACAAAAATCATTCATTGAAAAGGATCGTTGCTTATCACTCATACTTTCAGAAATGAAGAGAAGCATTCCAGTTTTGTGGATTTACTTCTCCTGTAATTCACTGTGCTTTTAAAATGAGAAGCTTGGCAGCACAGAAATTTAGACTCACATTTCTATCTATAAATCACCAGTTTGTCCTCTATGTTGACAGTTTCTGTACCAAATTGAAGGATTTCAAAGTGTTCCAGCAACAAAATGTAAGAAATTGCAGGACACATAAATTTCCAGTGTTTTCTACCTACGTCAGCAACATCGTTTTAGCAAAATACAGACAAGGGTACTGAAGTGCCAAGATGGAAAACTAAACTAAAATAAGGTAAATATCAAAACAAAATTCAAATAAGGGTGTTCGTGGATAATCCAACTAATTATTTGGAGACGCCATTCTGGCTTAAGGAGCTGCCTGCTAGTTAGCTAAATGAAGGCTAGTTAAGCTGGAAACGTAAAAGAAAAGGTGCAGCGTTTAAAATCAAGGATCAGATTCTTAAAAGTCCTATTTTGAGCAAACGTCAAATCTTCCATCAGTCAACTAGTAAGCTGTCACAATGACATGGGCCAAACACTTTGTGAATCATGAGGGAGAAAAACGAGTTGAATAAACTTTGGGCCTGCCCTCAAGGAGCTTATAACTTGGTAGTTTTGTGATTAGAAACATTAAAACAACTTTTTTAAAGTGTAAGATGCAAATGGAGGTGTACTTATGCAATTAGGAAACAATTAGGAGCCTGACCGTCTCCGGGATCTAAGAAGAAATGCTCTCACCACCATTTTCCTCACAAATTTAACAGGAGTATCTGTGTTGCCTTTGGTGACCCTTAAATGGAGCAAGCCAACTTTTTCATGAATAGCCTATTCACACACAAGGATCTGGACCTTTATATTGACTTTTACCATTTCTAATTATTTTTTACAAGTGATACAAAAGGGGGAGGGTGGTGAGAAAGGAAAAGAATTTTTAAAATCAACTCCTAAAAAATGACATAGTTTCACTTTTCTCTTTCATTTAATTTAAGTGCCTTGGCCATCGCCTTTCTATTGTACTTATTTGTAACGATCAGTTAAATTGATGGATGGCAGAAATAGTAAATTTAATAGATTGCGCTTAATATTTTGCTCTTGAGCTAATGTTCTTCCAAATTAGTTAGGTTGAAATGATTATGTCTTCCTTTACAACTGCCTCAAATTCTAAAAAATCCTTGTACCTAGATTAAGGACATTGAAAGGAAATGTAGCAGGAGGAACGGGCTGAGTGTTATAGAGAGTAATATCGTAATGCATTGTTATTGCTTTATTGATTGGAGTGGATCTTTTCTCTTGTTCATTTTCATAGGCGCTCCCATTGTGACAGCAATTGTGAAACTGCAATATCTCTCTTATTCACAGACCTCTGTTTAGCGGAAATCTTAAATCTTGCTATAAAGCGTTTTAGACCAAACATGAATTATTTTTTGGAGAGCTGACAATAATTCCTTTGCCTCCTAGGTATTCTTCGTAGCGTACCGAATTTAAATGCTTTGGAAAAATAAGATAAAAAGAGAGAGAGGCAATCCATAAAAGACTCTTAAACGCAGAGAACAAACTGAGGGTTGCTGGAGGGGAGGTGGGAGGGGGATGGGCTAAATGGGTGATGGGCTTCAAGGAGGGCACTTGTTGGGATGAGCACTGGGTGCTATATGTGAGTGATGAATCACTAAATTCTATTCCTCAAACCATTATTACACTATATGTTAACTAACTTGGATTTAAATTTACAAAATAAAAAATAAATAAATGCTTCGGTTGCAAAACGTATATATTTTAGATATATATGTTATATTTATAATATATCAAATGTATGTTCTGTGGTTCATATGACTAGAGAGTCCTGCTGAGGATAATTGAACAGACTTGTTATTTAAAAGATCACAATAATGAAAATGGACATTAAAAACCATGGAGTGGGCTTCAAGAGGGCATCTGCTACAGAGAGCATTTCTAGGCTTTATAGTCACATTAAAACAGACGAGCCACAGAAGGAAGGTGGGAACTCTGGTTTGCGGGCAAAATCAACAATAGCATTTTCACAATCACTGTTCTCCCTTTGAATCCATGCTTTTCTTCAGACTTTCTGAAAACCACCAGGCCTTTCTTTATTCATCTCCTGGCTCTGTTTGTGGTTTGCAGAGGTGTCATTGTTCTTAGCCACATCCTGTTTTCCCTTAGATGGCCTTTTAGGTTCAGTGGGAGTAACTAGAAGGTCAGCTTTGTTGTCTTTTATGATGGACAAAAACACTATAGTTCAGGAAAACCAGACGCCAACCTTGAACGGCTTCTTTGGGTTTGCAGTTTTGCAACTGAACTTTATTTCCCACTGGCAGTAATTACTGCAAAAACGCACGGGTGCTGGGTTGGGGGATGGCATTTCTTGTATTTAGAAGGAGGTAGAATTATTTGTGCTCAGTAGTAGTTGGTTTGCTTTTAAGTATAACTCAATTCGCAATTTAGCCGGGCCCCCCCCCCCGAATGGTGACCTGTCTCAGGAAAATATTTGGGGGAAAGGAGTTTGCCTTGTCTCTGCCAGACTGTTAGATGTTCTTCCGGGTGTTCTGTCAGCTGAGGGGCACCAGGACAGGCACCGCTGTGGAGCATGGCTGCTGGCTACAACAGACCTCGGGAAAAGTGTGTGAACGTGGGTAGGTCTCTTCACCCTTCCGGCTGCGTCCCTGCCGTCTCACCACTCCACGCAATTATTTTAGACGGCGTAACATGAGCGATGGTATTTAAAATGGCACACGACATACGATTTTCCACATGGTTCAAGAACCAGGCACAGCCTTGGCAGTCTGTTGGCATGCTCACCTGGGCGCACAGCCTTGCAGCCTTTGTGTCTGTGACTCCCTTACTCAGTGTAGGGAAGCTGCCACCTCAACACAGTCTTCCTCTAGGCCTCCATCAGTCTCATTCTTCCCATGGCACGTTTCCCCGAATCTGAGTTAAACACCGGGTAGGCTTTGCCTCTCCAAGGTCCTAAGGAAGAGACCAAAGTGGTCCTTGACCACCCAACCCACCCACCCCCGAGACCAGACCTCTTAGCTATCTCTTTATCAGTGGAGGTTTGAGATATCTATTTTATTCTTCTAAATGTCCAGTGGGAACTCTTGGGTCGAACTCCCATTTTTCCCAAAGACCAACATGACTTTTCAGATTTTTTTAATCTTAATACTTAAAGAGAAGTTTTGTGCTCGTCCTCTAACATGCACATCACCATTATTAGCACAACCCGTTCCTTTCTTTGATGCCTCCCAACTCTCCTGCAAACCCAAAACAAAAACATAAACTAAAAATGCCAAACACTTCTTAATGGCTCCTCCTCTGGCTGTATAAAGCCTCAGCCAAAGCTTTGAAAATACTTCCTGAGTTTCTGACTGGGTGGGTATGGTTATGCGTTTTCCTTTTCCCAGTTGCATTTGCAAGGAAAGCCATTTGTGAGTGTGCACAGTTTACAACAGATTAATTTCTGTATGCTTGATGGTGTGTGGGCAGAGTATCAAGCTTGAAATGTTCTAGAAGGCCTGGGTGAAAATTGCACCTTAACTATTTACTTGCTGTTTAATTTCACAGTTTTCTTAAATCCTTAGTAGATCCAGTTTCCTTTTGTGTAAAATATTAGTAACAGTGCTCATCTCATGGTTCTATTAAGGCTCAATGAGATCATTTACATGAGAACGGGGGCCCCTGTGTGACTCGGTTGGTTAAGTGTCCCACTTCAGCTCAGATCATGATCTCAGGGTCCGTGGGTTCGAGCCCCCCGTCGGGCTCTGTGCTGACAGCTCAGAGCCTGGAGCCTGCTTCGGATTCTGTGTCTCCCCCTCTCTCTGCCCCTCCTCCATTTGCATTCTGTCTCTGTCTCTCTCTCTCTCTCTCTCAATAATAAATAAATATTTTTAAAAATTAAAAAAAAAATAAATGAGAGCAGTTAACATAATGCCTGGGTAAGGGCTCGATAAATATTGAACGGTGAATCTATATTTGGTTTTGCTGTATGATGATAGGTTATTTCTAACCTAATGAATGCAAACTTTAAATCAGATTACTAACAACTTGCAATTCTGACCGTGTTTCCATTTTCTCCCTAATCTGACAATGCCATGTGGTATTAGAGCTTTTACTTTCACATGCAATTTTTTTTTTAGAACTTCAATAACAATAATAATTGATGGGATCGTAATCAATCATATCTCATAGGCAGATATTGGGTTATGATCATTTCACTTGAATTTTTATGCAGGGACTCTTCTGGGAACACATGATTAATTTTCCTCATTTGCTACTTATAATGACAGGACTAGTCCCCACTTAGCGAGCCAATAAATAACTGTGGTTAGGCGGCTGGAAGATTAAGTGCCTAATATACATTATCTCATTTAATCCCAGCTTCAGCTCTACCATGTTGAGAATCGTAACATTGTTTTACAGAGTGGGACGCTGAACCTCAGAGAAATTGAAGAGCTGGCATGGGTTTTCACAACTGGAAAGTGGGAGGGCTTTATGTGAAGCCATTTCTGACACCTATGCTGAAGCATCTAATAACTACACTAAACAGTGCACAAATCTCACCACCTCCATAATTTCCTCTGACAGTATTCTCTTCACATAACAATTTATTCTGCCTTCTCACGACCAAGCCCAGCTGACTCCCTGATCTACTGCGAGAGAAACATGGCATTCCCAGATGGTGACCAGCTTTGCCTCCAGACTTCCCCGTAAGGAGACCGCGTGCTTCCACTCTGGGCACTGAAATCCGGGTTGCAGTAGTCACACAAGACCATGTGTGTCAGGATCCTGCCTTCGGTAATACTGGGACAAGACCTTTCAACTAGAGTTATTTTAAAAAAACAAAAAAAAAAAAAAAAAAAAGCATTGAGGGTGAACCCGCGCTCTGGTGCCCAAGTGTCAGCTTGAGGGAAATTCTCACCAGCCAGGCTGAAATGTCAACCTGACTGCAACACACGGGGAGATGATAACATTTCTAGTCAAATGTGGCTGAAGAGCACGGTCTCTTCTTTGGTCTCCTTGGTCTCATAAAAAAAAAAAAAAAAAAAAAATCATCGTCTGCTGTTGTTTTCCATCCATCTTGCTGTGCGACACCACTCTGATCCAAATGCCATGTTCTTCGGGCAGAACTTCTAAAAGCCAATCCTCTGCCTGTTTAAAAAGGTTTTTTTTAACGGTTATTTATTTATTTATTTAAATTTGTGTGAAATATGATCATTTATTTTTGAGAGAGAAAAAGCGAGGGAGTGGGGAAGGGGCAGAGAGCCAGAGGAAGACACGGAATCTCCGAGCTGTCAGCTCACAGCCCGACGTGGGGCTCGAACCCACGAACCGGGAGATCATGACCTGAGCCCAAGTCGGACGCTTAACCGACTGAGCCACCCAGGCGCCCCTAATGTTTACTTATTTTTGAAAGAGAAAGAGACGGAGCGAGAGAGAGAGAGAGAGAGAGAGAGAGAAAGAGCGAGAGAACGAGCGGGAGAGGGGCGGCGAGAGGGAGACAGAGGATCCAAAGCAGGCTCCGCGCTATGAACGCAGAGCCCGATGCAGGGCTCGAACCCAGGAGCCACGACCAGAGCGGAAATCAAGAATGGGCTGCGTAACTGACTGAGCTACCCACGGTCCCAACCCTCTGCCTGTTTCAAAGCAATGCCTCAAAACGCTCAGCCTTTAAATACAGTTGCCTCAAGAACTTTTTACACAGCTCTAATTATTTTTTACCTGGCTTTGTAGACACGTGTAAGGTTCGCTTTCTTCTAGGGCCTACTGCAGGGGCATGCTATGTGAAAATGCTTTCTGTTTCTCAGATCTTATGGGCCGGCTGTGATAGCGGTCATAAAGACCAGTCTGACTTTCAGCTGACAGGGACACTTTCCCTCACTCTTCATAATTTTTTTACTCCATTCTACTTCCTGTAGTCCAGCGTCAGAAATCCCCTCTGTCTCCGGAACCCTGGGACGTGCTGGTTCTTTCCTTGACCGTGTCCTCACCGAGTGTGCTGTATTATCACATAAAAAAATCCCTGAGCTAATCGGTGTCTTCATTCTTTCCGCTATAATGTAGTTTAAATTTGAGAGCCACAACCGAACAAAACTGGACATTTAACCCAGTCGGGAATAGGATAGGTCTTCATAAACAGGCGCACTACTGAAAAAAAAAACAACAACTTAGATTTGACTACATAAAAACTTCAGCATTCTGTGTTCAGTAGTGACAACTGAGTAATCATAAACAAAATAATTAGGCAAATGAGAAACTGACAGACATCTTTGCCCTTCGAATACATGAGTTCTAACAAATTAGTGAGAACAATGCAAGTGGACTGTGAGAGAGTAGTCAAAGAACATGAAGAGACCGGGGAGCAAAAAAGGAACTTTAAGATACTGACTACACGCAAAATGTCTGACTCTTATCAGAAATGAGAGCAATAAAAGTATTTCACTTATGAAAATAGAGGTAAACTTGTATATCTACATATATATCTTTGAGGATGAAGAAATAGGGGTGCTCACCCCGCTGGTGAGAATGATCATGGTACAGCTTGTCTGGATGCCATTAATTTTTTTTTTTTTTTAATATTCATTTCTTTTTGAGAGAGAGAGAGAGGAGGGGAAGGGCAGAGAGCAAGGGAGACACAGACTCTGAAGCAGGCTCCAGGCTCTGAGTTGTCAGCACAGAGCCTGGCGCAGGGCTCGAACCCACAGACCGTGAGACCGTGACCTGAGCCAAAGTGGGATGCGTAACCGACTGAGCCACCCAGATGCCTCTGGATGCCATTTGAAAATAGTTTTGCAAATTGCTAAATATGTTCTTGCCACTTGGTCCAGTAACTCACTGTAAAAAACGATCCTGAGAAAAGAATCTGGGACGCACATTGGAAAATGTAAGTTGCAGACTTAATTATTATTATTATTTTTCATATAGTTTATTGTCAAATTGGTTTCCATACAACACCCAGTGCTCATCCCAACAGGTGCCCTCCTCAATGCCCATCACCCACTTTCCCCTCTCCTCCACCCCCGCCTTCCACCCTCCGTTTGTTCTCTGTATTTAAGAGTCTCTTATGGTTTGCCTCCCTCCCTCTCTGTTTGTAACTATTTTTTTTTTCCCTTTCCCTTCCCCCATGGTCTTCTGTTAAGTTTCTCAAGATCGGCATATGAGTGAAAACACATGGTATCCGTCTTTCTCTGCCTGACTTATTTCACTTAGCATAATACCCTCCAGTTCCATCCACGTGGCTGCTAATGGCCAGATTTCATTCTTTCTCATTGCCAAGTAGTATTCCACTGTGTATATAAACCACATCTTCTTTATCCTTTCATCAATTGATGGCAGACCTAATTATAACAGTGAAAATTTGAAAATAATATGTGTTCAGATGAAAGGAAAGGAGTCTGTACATAAGGAGGGAAGATCTAAAACAATTTCAAACCATGCTTCAGAACAATATTTAGTGCTACAGGATAATGCTGACTTTGAATTGCTAAGTGAGAAGAGATGTTACAGAGTAGTACTTGTAATGAGATGCTAGCTGGAGGAAGTTGCAAATATAGATACGAATATGCACAGAAAAGAAACAAATACTCCAAAATATTAATAAAAATGAACTTTTAATGGATATTGAGATTTAGCACTAATTTTTATTTTTGGGTGGTACTGTTTTTCATCTATGGCCATTTACGACTTGGGAAAAGATGAATATATTTTAAAAATATATATTTTTTGGGGGGGCGCCTGGGTGGCGCAGTCGGTTAAGCGTCCGACTTCAGCCAGGTCACGATCTCGCGGTCCGTGAGTTCGAGCCCCGCGTCGGGCTCTGGGCTGATGGCTCAGAGCCTGGAGCCTGTTTCCGATTCTGTGTCTCCCTCTCTCTGTGCCCCTCCCCCGTTCATGCTCTGTCTCTCTCTGTCCCAAAAAATAAATAAACGTTGAAAAAAAAAATTAAAAAAAATATATATTTTTTTGTTTTAAAGACTTTGTACCTTATCAAAATTACGAGGATGCAATGCACTTTAGATGAGTGTTTTCCTTACTTGTTATCCAGATGTCTTCATTAATATTTCTAGATTTCTAGAATAAATCTATTTTATTCTTCTTTTGTTTCCAGAATATGTTCATGAACCTGTATTTCTCACTCTGAACTCAGAAATAAGGTTAAAGATAGCCATCACCTTCTTCTTTTATGCAGGCAGCAGAACATATTTTTAATAGGCCTGTTTTAAATCCCTCTTGCTAGAAACATTTATTTAACCTCTAACTCTGCTCTACTGAGACGTTTTTGTTTACACCAGGTTAGACCTTGACCTTCCCACCCCTATCCTCAGAGGGGATTGTTGTTGTTGTTGTTGTTGTGCTTTCAAAAAGATTTGATTGAAATTGTTTTGGCTGATTCTTTTAGGTTTGGAAATAGCCAAAAGCAACTTTACTTTGGGCTGTTTGGGGAAACTTTATTTTTTCCTCCTCTGGCTCAAGGAGATTTCATTATGAAAGTGTAATTATACAGTCAGTGAGTAAAGAAGGTGTCAGAAATGCCCCCCACCAAGCTTGAGTGGTAAACATCATCCACTGTCATTGCTTACAACTTATCAGCCGTCTCCTGTTTCCTTGAAGGCATGACATCACCAGAGTGAGGAGCTTTACCTGGGCCCATCATCACCTTCCAATTTGTTAGGATGAGGCTTGGGTCCAGTTGTAGGCAACTAGCATCTGGTAGCCTCCCATAGAGACATCCCCAAATACTTCTCGAGGATTTTGGAAGAGATGTGAAGAACTTTCTTTCTGCAGGAATGCCAGGAGTAGGTACAGATGTTTTTAACTTATTCCATGAAAAGCGAGAATATTGTAGCTATGGTTAACGTATTTAGGTATATACAGGAAAAATGTAAGAGGGAAGAATGAGGCCAAATAATTTCTACCCACCTCTCAGCCCCCAGGCTCAGAAAATATTCTGAAGGTTGCCCCTATATCTACAGATTTCCCATGTATCACAGACCCCTCCCCGGCATACAGGGCAATAGCAAAGGGCACAATGGCCACACTGCTCTGATCCCCTCTTCCTTTTGTGGGCTCTCCTGACCAATTATGACTGAGAATGTTTCAGGTATACTCAGGGATACCGTCCTCTCGATTACCACATGGTGCTCGTATTTTTTCCTCTCTAATTCTGCCTCCTGTGGTGATGTTTGGCCTTGATGACCCTGATGACCTTGAAGCATACTGAGGGCCAAGGTCAGTTCAGCATGATGTGGGCACCGACAGAGCTAGCTCCTGCAGGACCAGGTGGTTTCTCAGCATGGTAACTGCCCAAGCTCTGGACTTGGACAACCAAGTCTCCACAGTTTACTAGTTGAGTGAGTGACATTGGATTCTTAACCTCTGTGGTAGCGTTTACTGGCTGTCTCCCACTATCGACAGACTCCTTCACCAGCAGAATTCAGAGCAACGTGCCCAGCAAAAACATGACCTTCACTAACCTCCTAGGCAGCTCAGTGTGGGCACGTGGCCCGTCACAAAAATAATGCTTGGAACTTTGGGGCAAGGTGACCTGAAGGGAAAGAGATGAGTGCCCTCGATTTCTGCTTTATTTCCTTCCCACTGCCTGGAAATGCAAATGTGAGGCCCAAGCTCCAGCAGCCATGTTGGCTCCTGAGGAGATTACCGGAATGGAAATCACTTACGGAAGACTGCAAAGCAGAAAGCAAGAAGCAGAAATTAAGAAGCCCATGACAAGCTCTGGACACCCTATCTTCAGGTGTCGTCTAGATAGGAAAATAAATAAGTAAATAAAAACACTTCAGATTTCTGTCAGTTACGGTCACTTTGATCATCCCTGTAATACGCACTCGAAGCTAATCCCGATAACGCATCTAGGAAAGAAGGACAGTGACAGTACCTAAACCATAGAGTGATTATAAGGTAATATGATGAAACAGTATGTGTGACGAATTTTTTGTGTTTAATAAAACTTAGATATTACCACTAAATAAAAGCTTAGTATGCACTTAATACAAGTTATATATTATAGCCTGAATGAAACTTTGGATTCCGTGAGTCCACTCTAGAGATGGAATTTCATAAGAAAAACATGGCTTGGCTGCAGAACTAACTAATAGCAATACACATTTTAATTGGAGTTAATAAAAAATATCAAAGTATATCCAATTTGAAATCCAGAGAGACTGTATTGTAAGTGGAGAAGTTCTTTTTGTGTTATTGCTAGTTATTTCTTTTCCAGAGATTTCAAACTTGCAAAAACTTTTGCCAGAATAGTACAGAAAACTTCTATAACCTCTTCACCCATGCTCCCCAAATGTTAACTTGCCATCACATTTCCGTAATCGCTCACTTACATGCCCATTGTCACCAGCTTTGTTCTTCACCTTCTTGAAAGCCTACTGTGAGATGACATCAGAAACACTCTAGAACGTGTTCCCTAAATAAGAATGCTCTCCTAAATCACCAGCATACGACACTCCAAAACAGGAAACCTACACTGATACAACCCTACCATCCGCACATGGACCCCTTCAAATTTCAGCAGCTGACCCTGTCACATCTCATTTGCCTTTCTGTTCCAGGATCTTATCCAGAATACTTTTGCCTTTAGTTATCGTGCATTTTCAGAAAAGTTCAATCTGGAACACTTCCTCAGTCTCCCTGGTTTTCATGTCCTCGATGGTCTTAAAGGGTACAGATCTTCGATTACATTTACATAGTCATGTGCCATGAGCTCACCTCCAGTTTCAGTTCAACACCTCAGGTTTCTTTCCGCTCTTTCTCCTTTCTGTTTGTAAAATCTACCCCAGAAGGGAGGAGTTGCCTTCTGTTATCCCCAGTATATTGAATTCTTTGCTAAATTGGCTTATTGGCTCCATGGGGCCAGTCCTCCAACCATCATGGCCCTTTCCTCAGCCTACCGTCTCTCCTGCCACAGTCTGCCCCTTCACTGGCCTACTGGCCTGTGCCTTGGAGAAGGAAGGAAGGGGAAGCAAAAAGGAAGAAGGGACAGTGACTAATTTCTTTCTCTTCATTCTTTTTCTCACACACTGCACCTGCCCTGTAGGAGTGACATCCCCATCTGACCCAGAGCACACCTGCGTTCCTTTGTATGAATTTTCTTGAATACTTTGCCAACTTATTATCATTCAAGATAGTAGTACTTTTCAAAATTAAAAAAAAAACAAAAAACCTTAAGCTCTCAATGAACCTATCCCCATCCTCCACAATTCCCTCTTGCATTTTAAATCAAATATAACAGAAACAACTGAACAAGACTTCATTTAAAAAATGTATATACAAAATAAGGTGATGCTAGAAAACAGCACCTTTGCCTCAAAAGCTCTTCAGCTGCCAGGGGGACGTAAGCATATGAAGCTAAATGCAGATTTTAGTGTTTGGGCTTCAGGCAAAGTCACAGGGTAGGTGTGGGTATGCACGTGGTGCTTCATTTTTCTTCCACCTCATCTCATCTTCCACCATCTGCAAGTTTTGAGAAGATCAATGTTAGAAAACCACACTATCAAGAAAAGGCTGTACATGGTGTTTTCTAAACTGGAATAGGCAGGTCCTTTCTTGCGAACAAAAAAGTCCCCTCTTTCATTGCAAACACTCTTATCCAAAACTTTGACCCACGACATGCTTTAGCTCCCTGGCCACTGCCAACCTTTACTTTTCTGGTATTTGCTGAGCATAGAACTCGACTACATTTCCCAGCCTCCCTTGCAGCTACCTGAGGCCTAAGGAGTGTGGGTGAGGGTAACAAGGCACACCAACTACTGCCAAGCTGAGCCCATAAAAGTCTTGGTGCCCGCTCCCAGTTCTCTGAGTCCCATCATATGCTGGCCAGATGCACAGCTGCAGTATAGGACTCCAGAGCCTGGTGGCAGAGCCACTGGAGGGAAAGAACCCCATTCCCGCTTGGAACAGAGCATCCCCCCCAACCCCCACTCTGGCCCCACCCCTCCCAACCTGCACAGGACTGGTAAGAGTGTGAACAATGGACCTTAGTGGTTGAGATTTAGTATTATTTGTGATAATACTTAGCCTCCTCTGACTACCACAATCTCCAAAGTGTCCTATGTGCTCCTACCAGGACAAGGTTGCAAACAGAATTCACTGATAATTTTCCTGAGTGGCAGTGTGCAGCTAAACTCGGCTGACTGAGCAAGACATTTTCTCATGCGTCACCATGGAAATTTCCTTCAATTTCAATGAATGATGTGGCAATACTTTTTAAGGCTCTCATTTTACAACCTCGGTTGCAAACAAGACACTGAGATGGGTCCAACTTAATGGCCTATCTGGAAATTGTGATATGTGATTCCGGTGGAAGGTCATGAGTGAAAATAGTGGCGGTGCCTTATAGGAGTCAGCTCAGTGGTTCACGGAGCTATTTCAGGTCGGGTCCAATATAAACACTAAATGTCACTGTAACACATCTTCTCATTGCATAAGGGTTAATATTCCCTCTTGTGTGTTTAGCTTACGAGCAATAATGACTACATAATAGGGACGACTGAACTCAACAACACTATGGCATTTCCTTTCTCCGGAAAGAGCTTCTAGCTATGAAAGGTGGATTGACTTGCATTCATGCTACTGTGAGAGAAATGAGGAGAATGACCACAACATCACCTCTCTGGATGCACAAGTCTTTTGTGCTCCTCTGCCCAGTTGGGATGCTCCTACTTGTGTTTTAATCCCTGGTCCCTTTACTTCTTGGAGTAGGCCCGGGGGCATTCTCTGCCGAGGGCCCCCGTGACACTGGAAATTCCTCCTTTTGGTTGATCAAAGCAGATGCAGCCTGACCCCACCCCAGGAACTGGTGGCAGACACATCTGTTCATTGTGGCTTCCTGCCAACAGGGGATTTACTCTCGGGTGAGTGGGGGAGAGGGACTTTTATGTCGGGAGGGGATTTATTGTTGGCTGACAGGGTGTGGCGAGCACGAAGGGTGGGAACCACTTCAGCTCCTCGGCTGGATTGTCTGACTTTTTATGCAGCAGGGTTTAATCTTTGTACGGGGCTTCCACGACTTTTGCAAAGGGCAAGTGCTGAATCCGTGAACTTTAACGATAAACTGAAAACTTTGGGGGGAGTTGGGTATAGATTTGCCAAAAGCAAGAAGATGAAAGTGAGGGTGAGCTGAGTGCACCCAGTGAGATACTGTTTAGAATCAAAAAGCTGGAGATATAATTGTGACAGTCCTCACTAGGTAGCTAGCATAACCCCATCGACCAAGGGGAAGAAGGGAAATGGAGGCTGGGCCCCTCGGTGTTCTGAAATCTGGCCTCCACTAAGGGCTGGTCGTTAGGCCTCTTTACCTCTCAGTGTCTTCATGGCAACAATTGCGACTGCACTAACGTTACAAATCAAGTTCTGTAAGACATTCCTTATTTTGTGAAATTACCACATGCTAAGAAAGGAGGACTATGGCATTATACAGTACTGGCCTGGGAACATTCGATGCCTAGAGTAGGAAGGTTGTCTGAAACCAGAATACTGTCCTGAGCACAACGCTATTTCAAGGATTTCCCTTTCAATCTACAAAAGGGAAAGACGTGTCATGGGTTTAATTGAGTTTAATTTTATTTATTTAAAAAAAAAATTTTTTTAAGTTTATTTATTTTGAGAGAGACGGAGACGGCATGAGTGGGGGAGGAGCAGAAAGGGAGGCAGGGACAGAATCCCAAGCAGGCTCCACACTGCCAGCACAGAACCCGAAGTGGGGCTCAAACTTAGGAACCATGAGATCATGGCCTAAGCCGATATCAAGAGTCAGACCCTTAACTGACTGAGGCACCCAGGTGCCCCTAATTGAATATAATTTTAGAAGCTGAGAGAAAGCCAGCAGTTTGCCCTTTAGAAAGCCCTTTACCTTTCTTACCTCTATATTATTATTATTATTATTATTATTATTATTTAATGTTTATTTATTCTTGAAAGAGAGAGAGAGACGGAGATCAAGGGGCGAAGGGCAGAGACAGAGACGGAGACACAGAATCTGAAACAGGCTTCAGGCTCTGAGCTGTCAGCACAGAGCCCGACGCAGGGCTGGAACTCACGAACCGTGAGATGGTGACCTGAGCTGAAGTTGGATGCTTAATCGACTGAGCCACTCAGGCGCCCACCTCTATATTATTTTTTTAAGACTCCCAGGGCCAGAGATTTTGCCTAGGTATGAACTATCTGCCACCTTATACATTGTATCTAGCAAATAATAATTTCTATGCCCACCGCTGGGCCGTATGATGAGGTCTACACAAAAAAAACGCAAGTTATGGTCCCTGTTCTCCATATAGCAGGAATTCCTGTTTGAAACCTCAAAATAAGAATTCAGGCAGGGCCACAGCCCAACTGTAAATTAGAAGAAGCCACTCTCTCAGGCAGACATAGTCCTGGTTGTGGGGTTTGGTGAGTGGAGTGTGGGCTACATCTCAACCCTCATTGGTCCTTTACATGTTTAACGCATACATCTTTGTGCGATGTGGATTCCATCATATCTTATGGATATGGAGTGTGACATCTTATGGAGTGGTGGGATACATCTGTCAGAAATCTTAGTTGCATAAGGGACCAAGAAAGCCTTTCTGGTAAGTAAATCATCCCAAGCGAAGAGAAATTAGAAGCAGACAACTTTAATCCGAGAACAACACATCACCGTAGAATAATCTGGGAGGATCCAAATGCAGCATGGTGTCTGCCCCAGAGCTAGGTGACAGTGGGGAGTACGTGGTGACTGTAGCACTGGGGTGGCCTCGGAAAGTTTGATCCAGGAGCCCGAGAAGCTTGGGTACAGAGCAGCTGCAGAAGCTGGAGGCTTTGGGATGGACTCCGAGCAACTGAATGACAACTTCTCCAGCGATAGATCGGTGAGGGAACGTGGGAAATGTCAACTCTACTCATCCTCATACATGTGCTCTTTGGAGAATTCCAGAAATACCTGGAAGCGGGGAGGATGTTGAGAAAAGGGGTGGAGCCCTAAAATTGTGAGCTGAGGAGAGTCCTAAGAATATTATTTATTGCTGTGATTGTGACACTATTTTTCTCCCAAAGCAGAGGTGAGTTGGGAAGTAAGAATAGCACACACGCACAAGAAAATGTGAGGCAGTGATGCATACCACTTGTCCTTTATCGCAGGTGATGGAGCACCAGATGGTGGATGATTGCAAAATGGAAGTCAACATTATTTGTGTATACTCCCCTTGAGTTGGGGTCACTTGTTAGGAATGACAGAACACAGAGGGTGGTGAGCAGCTTCCACGATTCGTAATTGAAGGTTTCCGGGTGATGCTCTTAAATGTCTATGTCGGTAAAGAGATGGGGGGGAGGAGAGTGGTTGAGAGGGGCCAAGAGGGGACCGTGTATAGAGTATGAGCAGAAGATGCGTGAAGGGGAATGTGCCCGAAGTCGGGGACCAGGACTCCTGGGGTCTCCACCATGTTCTGCACCAGCCAGCAAAGCGGGAGTGGAAGAATCATTTACCTTCTCTGAGCTTTGATTTTCTCATCGGTAAAATGGATTACACGGATTAACTTTTAGAGTTCCTCCCTGAGTCCGAGGCTCACTCCTGTCTCCGAAAGCAATGAATGTTGAAAATGAAATTTGGCCTACAAACCCTGTGAATGGTTTTGTGGCTTCATTCAGTGGAATAAACCTGCCACCAAAATGCCACGTAAAAGAGTTAGCTTTCTGACTAGAGCCTTCTGGTCAGTGATTAATTCAAGATGGGCCCATCACGCGCACATGTAGCAATGTTTCTGCGCTCCTGAGTGTACATGTTTTGCTATGTCTCTCGCCCTTTCTTTTCTCTCTTGCTTCCTACATGTCAGGTTCCTACTTCCTTTCTGGTCACTGTTTAAATGTGTAGGACCTCTCCTAGCCCTATCAGATTGGCTGGGCATTTAGTCTGTGGGTTTTTTTTTTTTTTTTGCACATCCTGCCAAAATCAGCATGGTCATTTACCCCTGTTTATTTTCCCTTCCCAGACATCAGGTGCTGTCTGCATTCCAGCGCCCCCACAAAAGCGCTATCTCCCCAATTAAGGCTGCCGTGCCTCTGACATTGCTACATTTGGTGGACTGGGAGTCAGACCAACCAGAGGCACCCATCAAATAGCAGCCTGTGGCATTTGGTTTGGCCAAGAGTTTTCACAATCTCTGGAATAGCAGCTCAAACGACATTGTAAATAAACAGTCTTACGGGAAAGGAAAGAGGTGAGGGGAGGGGGAAAAGAGAAGAGAGGAGGGGAGAGGAAGCTAAACTATAAGGGAAGGAACCCAGAGAAAAAGGGACTCCTTTCCACACTTCTTTCCATCACACATATGAAAAATGCCTTTGTGGGTTATAACAATCCACTTTGTGATCAAGCTACAATTTCAACATTAAAAAAACTAATTTGCCATTCATTCTAATCTCTGGCATTTTGGCTATAGTGGGCAATGCATCAGGTTCTGACGGATCTAAGGAATTTTATGCTCTTTTTCCAGAGTCATCTTCCGAAAGCAAGGTCCCGGCAATATTCCACAACTATTCTCATGCCCTCTGTATGAATGAATGAGGTGACCTATATCATTCCCATTTGAAAGTTGTTACAAAAGAAACAGAGAAGGATTATGTGGTTTGAGATCGATTGACCAACATCTATATTGATGACAGGAGGAAAAATATGATTAAATGAAGGCAAAAGGATTTCTGTCTTACAATATTGAAAATATTAATGATGGAGAGGTAATAAAATCCTGTGTCCAGCTGATAATTGTTGTGGAATTTGCTTTACCAGACATATTTTATATTATGATAATAAAAATACATAAAAAATTATGAGGAATGATTTAGAAGTGATTTGGTTGTCAGTAGGCTAGAGGGAGAAATTTAATTGGGTCACTTATTATCATATATAAATATAAGCAATATAGGCCAGAAACAAGTGGATGCTGCTGATGCTTTTCTGTTTTTATGAAAAATGAAAGAAGGGGAAAGAAAAGATGAAACAAAAAAAAGGGGGTGCCTGGGTGGCTCAGTCAGTTAAGCGTCCGACTTCAGCTCAGGTCATGATCTCACAGTCCGTGAGTTCGAGCCCCGCGTCGGGCTCTTTGCTGACAGCTCGGAGCCTGGAGCCTGCTTCAGACTCTGTGGCTCCCTCTCTCTCTGTCCCTCCCCTGCTCATGCTCTATCTCTCTCTGTCTCAAAAATAAATAAAAACATTAAAAAATTAAAAAAAAAAAGGTTAAGTACCTCCTATATACCAGCCTTGTGCTTGAGAATGACCTCACTTAATCCTTATACCAACCTCTCTAAAGGAATTTCCATTCTTCTCATTTTATACATGAGGAAACATAGGAGATGGAAAGTAACTAGTCCAAAATCCCACAACCAGGATTTTAGCTGAGCTCAACCTGATCTCAAGACTTTGTTCTTTCCACCTTGATCTCTTGTAATTCTTTGTTTGTTTGCTTTTTTCTTTCTTTCTTTTTTTTTTTTTTTTTTTTGTCATTCAGTTCAGTCCTTCTTGTTTTAGAGAAATTACACAGGATTTGATTACTGTTACCTGTGCAATTCTATATGATATGCTAGTTACCATGTTGAGACCATTCTAGGATTGAATACTGAACAATTCACCAATTCCAGGATGGCATCTCCATTCTGCATGTATACATATTATTTAAAATAAAGAATATTCTTTTTCATTTTGACCAAAGCAAGGCCCAGTTTCTTCCCACTGTGTTCTGCTCAGCTCTCCTGTGAGTGTGACAGCTGAATACTTAACTGAAATATTTTTTCTGGAGAGCCAATGAACCATTCTCCTCTGACCATAAGTGTGCCATTATCTATTATTCAAGTATGATTATCACCAAATATGTTTTTGGAAACACATTCTCCAGATGTTATAGAGGCCTTTGTAATGTAACTTATCAATGTCAAGGAATTGCAAAATTCTTAAAGTAGTTTTAATGTTGAATCAATTAAAAATACAAAATAGGCTAGGCTGTCTCATGCTTCGGAAGATAAGTGGTTGCAAGCAAACCCGTAGGGTTAGAGCATTAAACTTCAAAAGGATCACCACAACCTGTGCAGTTCCATATAATATATCAGTTACCATTTTGAAAACAGTATAAACCTGTGTGAGATGGGGCTATAGGACAATGACTTTCTTAGTAGCAGTGAAAAGTTAAAACAAGGCATCAGCCAGACAGCTGTCCTATTTCTGAGATGCCTTTCAGGACCGGTATCTCACTGTAGCCCCCAAATTAAAAGCCAGAAACAGAACCAATTACAATTAATTATTACTGCCATGACCCTCCATCAAGAATACTTTAGAAGGATAAAATTTCTTGTGACTCCTATATTTCTGAGCCAGAGGTGACCAAATCTCATATATATATATATATATATATATATACACACACACACACATATATATACCTATCTATATATATATATATATAGCTATACATATGTATATGTATACCTACATATACATACAGATATATACATGTATACATATATATAGATATATATAGATATATATATTTTAGCATACCATGCAATCCTTTTACATCTTAGAGAAACTTTGGATAAAAATTTGGGAAATATCCACATGAAATATTGATTCTTATTTCTGGTGAGTAATCAGGTTAACCCTATTGGTAGAATGGGGTTGAGATAATTAATAGGTGGATTTGCCAAAATGGGTAAATGAATCCATTACAATACATTATGTCACAATCCTATCTCTGCTACCATCATTTTAAAATAAAAATAACATTTAACAAGTTCTGTGCCACGAAGTTGAAAATAGAACGTTATAGAGTTGTCATTATTTCTTCTCTGGGAAGGATTGTGACTGATAAGATAACTATTGCCTAAACTATTTTAGTATGTGGAATTGGCACAGATAAATTCTCTGCTCTATGTACTAATTACAGTAATTTGATCATTATAATGATTATAATTTCATATTCGCTTTATATGAGTTAGTCTCTTAACACTGCCTGTCACATCATCGTAAATTTGCTTGTAAGATTCTTTTGGGGGGAAACTATTATATCTTATCAACAATGTCTTTAGTAGCTTAATTATGATATGCCTTCAGGATTTTTATAACACCTCTTGTAAAGCCTGTTTTCTGAATGAGAATGTTATACGTCTAAGAGCTGTGTCAAGATACTGTTTTAAATCATCAGTTGCATTTCTAATATATTTACAAGAAAAAATTATTGAAAACAATCTGAAATTCCACAAGGAGGTACTTATTAAATTAATAATGGCATAGCACTGTAATAGAGTATCAGATATTTGCAAAAAGAATGAGGAAACTCTGTTCAGAAAGATTATTCAGAAAGATTAGCAAGGTATACCATGGAATGAAAACACAAGGTGCAAAATAGTGAATATAGAATATATCTTTGTCCATGAAAGAGCACACATATAAAAGTCCATCTTTGGGGCGCCTGGGTGGCGCAGTCGGTTGGGCGTCCGACTTCAGCCGGGTCGCGATCTCGCGGTCCGTGGGTTCGAGCCCCGCGTCGGGCTCTGGGCTGATGGCTCAGAGCCTGGAGCCTGTTTCCGATTCTGTGTCTCCCTCTCTCTCTGCCCCTCCCCCGTTCATGCTTTGTCTCTCTCTGTCCCAAAAATAAATAAACATTGAAAAAAAAAATAAAAAAATAAAAGTCCATCTTTGTATTTTCTTGCATTGTCAATCAAGGAAAACTCTGGTAAGATAAATCAAGTAATAGAAGTGGTTTCCGGAGGGTGAAGGGAGGGGTATACGTGGTAACTGGATGAGTGGGTTAGGGTTGAAGACAGACTTTCACTGTCCTCCTTTCCTTAGAATCTCTGTTGGTGGCTCCTGGGGCCATGAAAATAGCCACTCAGCCCACTACATCAAACTTTCTTTATTTCTTTTGGATTTTGAGTCATGCATATGGAAGCCTTTACCTGTTGCCATTTTATCACTTATGTAACTTTTGGCAATTCAATATTTGACCCATTTGTAATTTACTATGGTGTTATGGGAAACAATAGTTATCTAGTTGTGTCAACATTTATTCACGAACAGTCTGTTTATGAACAGACTACCATTTCCCTATAGATTTTATCTAATTCTCATGTTAAATTCCCTTAGTATTCTTTTTTTTTTTTTTAATGCCTATTTATTTATCTTTGAGAGGGAGAGAAGGGGAGAGAGGGAGACAGAGAATCCCAAGCAGGCTCTCCACTGTTAGCACAGAGCCCCAGCGTGGGGCTCAAACTGAAGAACTGTGAGATCATGACTTGAGCTGAAATCAAGAGTCTGATGCTTAACCAACTGAGCCACCCAGGTTCCCTTTCCCTCAGTATTCTTGAACAGTCTAGTCTATTAAATTGGTTTGTCTATGTATATGCCCCTATGATTTAGTTACTTCAACTACCTGCTTTAAAGTCGATAGGTCTGGTCTTCCCTCATTGTTGTCTTTCAGAGGCTTCTTGACTATTTTAAACATTTTTAAGGTAAATAGTTAATCAAATCAGATCGTCTCATTGAAAAATGTTGGTATTTTAATTCATATCGTGGTAAATTTAACCATTAACTTACGGAGAACTGATGAGCTTCTGATGCTGAATAGTTTTCCAGTTGGTTCTCCTGGGTTTTTCAAGTATATAATCATATTACTTCCAAATAGTGATAATTCTACCTTCTCCTTTCCATTTCTCTTGTCTCTAATTTCTTTTTCTCATCTAATTACAATGATTAGTTAAATATGCTCTTAAAAACTCTGCAAAGACTCACCAAAAGAACAGTTCTAGCAACAGAATCGGGGTGAAAATCTTAACCCATTTATATAAGACACTGTTTTGAGTAACTGTTTTGGCTATATCAACATGACCTGTTAGTTATGAGAAACGACTTCACTTGTTATTAAAACCATCTTCAGTGTATTAAACTGGCGCTTTCCCTAAGGGCTAGTTTACAAATAGCCATAATTCATCTGGCATACTGTAAGGAAATATACGCAGACAAAAGGGAGATTTTAGAAATTGGTTAATCTCTCTTTTCCCCCAAGCCAGGTGTATTGGAAATGACTGAAGCAAAAGGCGTGGTGTACATCCTACGCCCCACCCCCTGTATGTTTAAATTCAACTTTCACAGTTGAACATAGCCACGCCGAGTTTAAGAACGATCTTTCTCATCTATAGTAGCGAGATTGATTGCCTGGTGTGTTGCATGATGATATCTATATTTTATATTTAAACCTAAAGCTTCAGTAGCCAATTCATGGCTGAATTTGGTCCCAATATGAAGCAAATAATATTTGACAACTAGATGGAAAGAATATCAACCAAACAAAAATTTGCTAAATTTAGGGATTCTTCATTTCAGAAGAGAAATGTTGGTAAATACTTTTGAAAATAGAAGGCTGGAATTGCCAGTTGCAACACTGGATTTCCACAAGCAAAATTTACACATTTTCCTACTGCCAGAAACCTTAAGCATATTTGTTAGATGAAGGAGTTCATTATGAAAGGAAAGGGACATCCATGAATAATAAGAGAAATGACCAAGGCTACCAAAGTTGAAGAGGTCACTCTATAGCATTGATACAGACAAATTAAACACACACACACACACACACACACACACACACACACACCTCAAGAGAAGCTCCTTACAAACCAAGAGTCACTTGATTTACAAATCAAGGGTCCCCTCAGTTTCCAGGGACCACGAAGGCACATGCTCTGGTTTGATGATCTCTCAGTTCCCAAAGGAGCTAATCTGCTTTGAGCCTCTTGAAGCTCATATCTGGACAAAATAAAGATCAGTAAAGCTGTCAGAAAACAAGGAAGCAAGCTCAAGATAAGGCTTCCATTCCCCTGTTTAGGGTAGCTTGAACAAAGAGAAGTTGCCATTTGGGAAGGCTGACAAAAGTTGGCTCCTTATTCAATTCCCACGTTTAGCTAAACTAACCTACAGATCTACAGGAAACAGGACAGAGCATCTATTCAATCATGAACATCCACCAGCATATGTCAGCACAGCTTACTAGGATGAGTGTTTCTTACTATGTCTACCAACTTGGTAACACCGAGGCCATCTCTCAATATCAGAGAGTTTACATTTTGACCTCGACTTTCAATGATGAATAGCGGGTGATTTCTACTAGGTGAAAATCTTATTTATCTATCCTAGGCTGAGGGTAAAAAATCCTGAATGAGAGCCAAAAGACACATGAACAAGATTATACGTACTCAGAAGAATTTGTAAATCAAGTGACTGCCGATTTGTAAGGAGGTTCTCTTGATGTGTGTGTGTGTGTGTGTGTGTGTGTGTGTGTGTGCATGTTCTGTGTTTAACTTGTGTGTATCAATGCCATACAGTGCCAGGTTTGTAAATTATCAAATATATAGTCATAACCTATTGCAAAGACTAAATATTAGCTTGCAGGCGTTGGCTGAACTTTACCATTTTTCTTTCTATAATTAGATTTTTTTTAAACTTAGCCCCACATGCTGCTACTTTTAGCACGATGCAGCAGGGTCTAGTTAAGTTATGCTATATGCTTTTCAATTAAACCATAACTTTCACATGTGCATTTTGTTGTGCTCACTCAACATTAAATAAATGGATAACACCTGAATAAATTCGGAGCCCTAGAGTACACCAATTCTTGGAACAAATTTACCAGTGAGAGGTTTTTCATTTTAGTTAAATCGAGAGTTTTCCTCAATTGAGGTAAAGCAGTAGTTACTTAAGTACCATCTCGAAAAACAGGTAATAGTAAAATACATAATAGTATTTATGACTGTTTGACCCATTTCTCAACCCATTTAAATCTGGAAAGATATGCAATAAATTTGAGTCTCGTTTATACACTTGGACTATTCATATATACAGTAAAGCTCTTTCATAAAGCTTCTTATCAGGGGAAATGTCTTAGAAAGGAAATGGAAAATTCTAGGCATGGAGATAGTACATAAGATTTTCAGCCTCCCATTCTACCATTATATCTTATTATTTGTATTAAAAGACACAGCTACTGACAATGACACTGCACATGTGTATAAAGTGTCAAGGAGACATATATCCTAACCATTTCCTGGAACACGAAGAACTCCATGGTGCCTCCCAATTGTTGATGTTATTTTTCCAGTAGCTTTTTCTCAGTAAAGCTGAGTGACAATGACAATAAATATTTCTCATTTTTGAAAGCTCTACCACTTGATTAGGTATCTAGTGTGGGGCCTTGCGCAATATTCTTTGACTGAACACTGGTTAATGATGATCATTCCCTGCCAAGTAAAATTAAACATTATGTGTGATGTAGATGCTGATAAATCAATAAAGAAACTATCCAATTTGATGTAAGATCTAGATCTTTAAACTGTCGTCTGTGAACTACTTGTCTTATAGGATTCTTGTTAAAGGGAAAATTCCTAGCTCGTACCTAAGACTCTATGATTTAGAACTTATGAGTGTAGGAATTTTAATTTTTAACATTTTTTTTTCCAGGTGATAATCCTGTACTATGAAATTTGACAACCATTAACCGTTTAATCTTGGATTTTTTTTTTTACATTGTAAACCTTTTTTTTAATGTTTGTTTATTTTGAGAGAGAGAGAGAGAGAGACAGAGAGAGAGACAGAGTACAAACAAGGGAGGGGCAGAGAGAGAGACATAGAATCCAAAGCAGGCTCCAGGCTCTGAGCTGTCAGCACAGAGGATTCTTAAAAGAATGTTTCTAATTATGTACATGTGCATTTTCATCTAGACTACTAGAAAGCCTATGGAGAAGATGATTTTCAATATTAGATTCTGAATTCTTTATTCAAGGGGTCAATATAATATTAACCAAGTGCATGAAGTCTTAAGCTATGCCTGTAAAATTCTTAAAAACTCAGCAGAAAACTGAACTATTTCCAACAACAGATATCTGACTTTTGAGGACTATCTGGGATTTTTTTTTTACCACTTTTTTTCTTTATCAGTAAGTTTAACAATAAGTGAAAAGGAAAGTTTTTGAGTCAGTTCACTATTGGAGAGGTAAGGAAGAAAAGGTATATAGAGCTCAACTTTTTACTTCTTTACCATGAGTAGCAGGAGATTGCGTGCAAGGTGTAGCTGCAAACATTTTAGAATTACGTGTAACACAAAATATCATAAAACTACTTCCCAAATATACCAACCAAAGGCGGGGCACCTGGGTGGCTCAGGCAGTTAAGCATCTGACTCTTGATTTCAGCTCAGGTCATGATCTCACAGTTCGTGAGATTGAGCCCTCCCTACATTGGGTTCTGCACTGACAGTGAGGACCCTGCTTGGGATTCTCTGTCTCCCTCTCTCTCTGCCCCCCCTGCTTGTGTTCTGTCTCTCAAAATAAATAAATATGAAAAATAAAGAAAAAATTAAAAAAAGGGCAAAGTCCCCTAAAGAAGGTCTGGGATGGAAGAAATGTCCCCAGCATGAGGAAGGCAACTGGTCACACCTGGAATTCAGTTCCCACTAAGAGGAGAAGGAATGAATTTTTTTGCAATGTCTCCAGGAGAGAAACCAGAGATTAGGTAAACAATTTTAAAAGATGGATGCTTTGGGGCTCCTGCGTGGCTCGGTTGGTTAAGCGTTTAAATGTCTGACTCTTGATTTCAGCTCAGGTCACAATCTCATGGTTATGAGATCGAGTCCCACATCGAACTCTGCGCTAGGTATGGAGCCTGCTTAAGGTGATCTCTCTCTTCCTCTGCTCCCCCCAGCTCTCTCTCTCTCTAAACTGAACTAAACTGAACTAAAATAAATGGATGGATAAAATAATATATGGATGCTTTGATGGTAAGTTTTGGTCTGAGTACAGAGAGGACTGAGGACACAGGCAGGGAGATCAGAATAGCCACATCAGATCCAAATATATAACTATGCTCAAATGCTTACAAATAGCATAAGAAGAAGGATTAACGTTATATGTGGTTGGAAAATAAAATCTGAAGACCAAAAGGTAAAATAGGAAAATTGAAATATGGAGAAATTTTCTTTTTTCTTTTTTTTTTTTTTAATTTTTTTTTTCAACGTTTATTTATTTTTGGGACAGAGAGAGACAGAGCATGAACGGGGGAGGAGCAGAGAGAGAGGGAGACACAGAATCGGAAACAGGCTCCAGGCTCTGAGCCATCAGCCCAGAGCCTGACGCGGGGCTCGAGCTCACAGACCGCGAGATCGTGACTTGGCTGAAGTCGGACGCTTAACCGACTGCGCCACCCAGGCGCCCCAAAATATGGAGAAATTTCCTAAAAAAAAAAAAAAAAAGCAACGAAAGCCATTCTACAAAGGAATAGGAATGACCGTGGTTTAATGAGTTGTCATCTTGGAAGCAAGAGTCTATTTGAGCAATCATCTAGAATATTGTAGGACAATGTTTCTCAAACTTCAATGGGCATACGGATCATGTGAGGATCACGTTAAAATGCAGGTTCCGGTTCTGGAGGTCTGAGCGGAGACATGAGTTTTCTACATGTCTAGCAGATCTCCGAGGTGAAGCCAATATTGTTGGCTCATTGGAACACTTGGAGTAGGAAGATTCTAAGGTATTTTTCAAACCTAAGAATCCAGAATGGATTTTTCTTGTGGCTCTGTCACTTTCTGTGTGGTCATGGAACCAGTTCCTTTTCTTTGTCCCAGATTTTCTCATGTGTCCTTTAAAAACAATCTGAGTTCGGGGCGCCCGGGTGGCGCAGTCGGTTAGGCGTCCGACTTCAGCCAGGTCACGATCTCGCGGTCCGTGAGTTCGAGCCCGCGTCGGGCTCTGGGCTGATGGCTCGGAGCCTGGAGCCTGTTTCCGATTCTGTGTCTCCCTCTCTCTCTGCCCCTCGCCCGTTCATGCTCTGTCTCTCTCTGTCCCAAAAAAATAAATAAACGTTAAAAAAAAAATTTAAAAATAATCTGAGTTATGCCTTGTAGGAATGCTTGGAGAATTCAGTGAATTAACGGACATAGCGTACGCAGGAGAGAGCCTGACACATAAGAAATATTCCATAAATGTCAGCTCCTATATTGCCATTATTATTATAAAATTAAAAGTTACGAAATATAGAGTGCTTTGGCTTTTTCTGATTTCCATCTTAGCTGATGTAATCGGACTGTGTTTGTTGTCTGAACTGAGCAATGATGCCTTAGAGTTTACCCTCCTCACTGTCAGATAGAATTCCCATTTTGGCCTAAAGTCATTTGTAGGTTTTTCTAAATTCCAAAGGAAATGAAATAGCAGTGATTCCATTATGCAAATAATAGTAATGTTGAAAGAACATGGGAATGGATTTATGGATTTCTAGAGACCTAGTTTTTAGTCCTGCCTCTAATTAGCCATGTAAACTAATAGTATTATCCCAAACCTGACAACCCTACAATGCAGGAGAACATATGCTCCTTTTTACCACTGACTCAGACCCTCAGGACATCTTTCATGGATTGGTGACTTAGCCATAGACTTTTAAGAAACAGAGATTGCCATCATTCTTTGGGCCACACATGCTCTCCTGGATTCTAAGTTGTCCACTATGCTGTCCATTTCTCCTGACTTCTGGCTAAATTCCCTGCTTCTGGTTATGAAGAACTCTTGGCACTCAAGCTAATATCAAAGTAAAGGGCTACGAACACTATCTAATGGGTGACCAAGGCTTAATGGAAATAATATGCCTTTTTTTATTTTTTATTTTTTGGTACCCAATCAAGGGCTATTCCTTAGTCCCCAAATACCTTAGATAATTAAGAAAAAAATCTAAATTTAGAAATGAACATTTAAAGCTCATTTAGTGTATCACTTCCAAAGTGCAATTTTATTTTTTTTTTAATTTTTTTTTTTCAACGTTTATTTATTTTTGGACAGAGAGAGACAGAGCATGAACGGGGGAGGGGCAGAGAGAGAGGGAGACACAGAATCGGAAACAGGCTCCAGGCTCTGAGCTATCAGCCCAGAGCCTGACGCGGGGCTTGAACTCACGGACCGCGAGATCGTGACCTGGCTGAAGTCGGACGCTTAACCGACTGCGCCACCCAGGCGCCCCCAAAGTGCAATTTTAATCTAAAAAAATAGTTTTTCATGAATGATATCCATTAAATAAAATAAGCCTATAGTAAATCACCGAGTATTTATTGAATTTCTACCATGAGGCCTGATCTGTGGTAATATGGAGACTCTAAGAAGCATAAGACATTGGGGGGGGGGGCACCTGGCTGGCTCAGTTGGTTGAGCATCTCACTCCTGATCTTGGCTCAGGTCATGATCTCAGGGTCGTGGGATGGAACTCTGTGTCTGGCTCTGCATTGAGCATGGAGCCTGCTTGGGACTGTCTCTCTCTCTCTCTCTCTCAAATTAAAACAATAAGTGTAAGACATTGAAGTTTAACATAGAGCTAAGAGGATACTACTTACACACATGGAAAAATTAGAGACAACTCATGATTCAGATGAGCGCAACTAGCTTGGGATGCAACAATCCACACAGCAGGCACCTCTGTCTGTCTGTCCCTCCCCGCAGAACTTCCATTCACCTTCCCTACTTAGCTTCTTCTTTCTTCCCCCCCGTAACATTTCTAACATACTATAAAGATTGCTTCCATATTAGATTCTTTGTCTATTATTGTTTGCCCCTACAAGAATGTAAGCTCCACAAGGATGGGGCTTTTGTCTCTCGTTTCTTGATGGGTCACCTGTCATTCCAGGAGTGCTTGGAAGCACAGTAGTGCTCAAGAACAGCATTCTGAGTGAGAGAATGATTCATTAAAGAGACCAATACCAAGTTCGATCCTGCATTTCGCAGCTCATAGACCTTGAGCGTTCCTAACACACAAAAGAGGCGAACAGAAAATATTTTATAACTGACTGGGTTTTACAAACTGTATTTGTTGTCTCTGCTCTACAATACTCAGGATTTTGTCTTTTTTTTTTTTTTTTTTTTTTTTTTTGCCTTGTGAGGTCTAAAACTCAGGCTGATGAAGAGATGTAAAGTAATGAGAATAAATCATAGATCATTATTCCACTGCCATTCCAAAGGGAAATGAAATCTGCAACGACTCCATTATGCAGATACTAGTAACAGTGAAGGAATATGGGAACAGATATTTCGAGATCTAGTTCTGTGTCCTGCCTCCAATTAGCCATGTAAACTGATAGCATCTCTTGACCTCAGAGTTCCAGCGTCTTCAATTGAAATATGAAATTATTTCTCAATGATAACTAATGACATTTAACTTTGACATCTTGCTTGTTTTGGGCATTAACTCCATTTTACGCACTCCATCCCAGTCCCCCAGGCCCATTCTATGAATGGTTCAAATTTAATGAGTTAGAAAAGACAGAGATGAACAAAGAAGGGAGAGAAGAATGCCTGATGAGAAACACTTACTGTTATTATCATCATGACCAAGATCATAAATATAAATTCAGGTAATGAACCAGACTTCTGATAGTTCCAATCTGGTTCCACATTCCCTCTGGAAAACAAACAAAAAAAACCTGGAAGTCTATTTCAAAGGCTCTTGAATAGCAAAAATAGCACATTACGTTTGTTCTCTAGGCTGATTTGGTAGCTTCAGACTCTCTCTCAGACTCTACTTACCGCACACATAAATCTTTTGGGCTTGAATCTTTTATTTTTTTTCCCCAAGCCCAAAGAAATTAGAAGCGGCAAATTTTAATATGTTACCACTGGGGCACATGTCTTGTCATAATAAATAACTTAAAGCTGATAAGAGTTAAAGACATTCTTTCATTCAGAGATGAGCTATTGTAAACACATTATATTAGCATCATTAGATTATAGCTAATTTTAATTTTTTTTTCAACGTTTATTTATTTTTGGGACAGAGAGAGACAGAGCATGAACGGGGGAGGGGCAGAGAGAGAGGGAGACACAGAATCAGAAGCAGGCTCCAGGCTCTGAGCCATCAGCCCAGAGCCCGACGCGGGGCTGGAACTCACGGACCGCGAGATCGTGACCTGGCTGAAGTCGGATGCCCAACCGACTGCGCCACCCAGGCGCCCCAAATTTTAAAATGATTTTCTGACAACGATCTTGACTTCTCAAGAGTAGATTAAGTTATATTGATCACCTTATGTAACAAGGCAAGACAAAATTCTGCTAGAAGGGTTTCCATGAACAATAGTTTACATGTAAACACTTTTGTTTGAGGCATCTGAAAAGACCCATTCATATCCAACTGTCATTCCCAGGTAATGTTAGATAATGAGATATGTTGTATTGTCTCTCCTTAAATTTCTCTGGCAATTATTTATTAATCTATATTAAGATATTTATTCAGGTATTTTTGGCACTCCTCTTGTATCAGCACCTTTTTTCTTTATACTCAGTACCTGTTGGATGATGTGGGGACCCACAATGTAAAGCACACGTCCAGATATTGAGTAATTTAGGAATAGATGGACAAATCATATTAAGAAGGAATATACTCTAGAGCATAGATTTTGGAGGTGGCCAGATCTGGGTTATAAACTCCTACGTACCAGCCTGGTGACTGTATGCAAGTTACTTACTATCTCTGTTACTCAGATTCCTCATCTGTAAAATAGTGATCAAAATACCTATTTCCAGACATGTTATGAGGATTCATTAAAATATATGTGCCAAGCGGGGCGCCTGGGTGGCGCAGTCGGTTGAGCGTCCGACTTCAGCCAGGTCACGATCTCGCGGTCCGTGAGTTCGAGCCCCGCGTCGGGCTCTGCGCTGATGGCTCGGAGCCTGGAGCCTGTTTCCGATTCTGTGTCTCCCTCTCTCTCTGCCCCTCCCCCGTTCATGCTCTGTCTCTCTCTGTCCAAAAATAAATAAACGTTGAAAAAAAAATTAAAAAAAAAAAATATGTGCCAAGCACTTAAATTTCGAGGCTGGAAGATAGGTATAGGGGATACCAAATATTGGGGGTGAGTGAACAAGCTGGGTTATCTTGGGCCATTTATTTATAAACGTTTGTTGCTTCACCTGTAAAATGGGAAAAATAGTACTGAACTTCATAGAGTTTTAAAAAATTCACAACAAAAATTAACGTGCTTATGTACATGGGACATAAGGTATCCCTAGCATCCAGTAAAAACCTAATAAATTGTATTCATTAGAAATACTATGCCTTAATAATGAGAAAACAAATGCCAAAGTACATAGGGTAACAGAAGTTCAGAAGAAGGGCATACCAGCATGGGTGGGAGTCAACAGGGAGGGCTTCATCTAGAAGGTGCAGCTCGGAATTACAGTCCTATAACCCTGAAGGGGCCTGATGGAATTCAGCCTCTCCATCTACTCTTGTAACTCATTGTAACGAGGTGCCCTGTACCCACTGAAACAGAAGGTGCTGGGAATCAGTTCGCAGCAAAATCTAAAAGGAGGCAAACACACACACACACACACACACACACACACACACACAGGCAGAGCTGGTGGGAACTCTAGCAGTGGCCTCTGTGTTCCCTTGGCAAAGGGTAACAAAGCACGAGCAATTACTTTGCTTTTGAGAACATGACCTCTGCGAAGGCATTCCTTTGTTTCTTCAGTATTCATCCGCTCCACTTACATAGCTCAAGCTCGGTTCTTTGGTTTCATTTTTGTTGTCTTGTTTTCCCAACTGAATATATAAATAAATCTTCAGTTGGGGGCCAAAGATCTTGGACTTATTTTTCCCCGCAACCTGAAACTAGTTCCATTTTATTTTCCTGATGATGTAAGTGGCACGTGCTCATGATAATTAAATCATCCAATAGAGATAATTTGAGGAACATGTAAAGATCTTTGGAAATTTCCCCCCATGAATCAGAATTTCTTAAAGCGGAGTATCAGAGGATGAGGCTTTATGCACAAATGAATGAAAATTATCTTAGATCCCCCAATGAAGCCAACATAATCTAAGAATACAAGTCTGGTCATGACATTGTCCCATTTAAACTTTCTTTTTTGTATTCCATTGCTTTTGCAAGAATGTCTGTAATCCTGAGCACAGTATATGAGGCTTCTCACGATCTGAGTCTTGTCCAACTGGTTATTTCCCACCATTCTCCCTCCACTAAGAACTCTTATGTTCTGGGCACAGAGAAGTGCTTTATATCCTCCAAAGTTACATATCTTGGCTTTAAAGCCTTTTTCACTTCTGGATTTGGCGTAATGGAAAACTAAGCTCACAAGAGACCCACTCAATACAAACACATACAAATGCTGGATAAAATATACCTAAAAGTTTTTAAAATAAGTGTTGGGCTTTAAAAAAGAAGACAACTTCCAGGTCCCAAAACCTAAGAAGAATTTGAAGTGAGAATTGTTAACATCCTGAAGCCGGGGAGAGTGGAGATAGACATAACCCTAATAGGCCCATCATGAGGGCGAATTACCCGCAAAGGAGCAATAGATGCAGTCTCAAAAAATGAAGGAAGAAAAGTGGAGTAAAAATGGAAAATGGAGAAAATTTAAGGAAAAGATACTTAATCCAAAGGAATATTAAAGAAAATAGTAAAAAACAAATGCACAGACCAAATGTAAAACAGTTAACCAAAAGGCAAATTTAAACCAAACCAGATCAGTAATTCCATTAAGTATAAAAGAGCTAAACAGACCAGTTAAAAGATAAAGATCGCAAGACTGTTTTAAACAGAAAAAAAAATTGTCTTATTTAAAATAAGTGCTCTTATTTATTTAAATAAATAATAAATAAAGTCCTATCTAAAATAAGTGCTCTAAGAGTAAATAAGGTCACAGAAAAATGGAGAGAAAAAGACATACCAGCACAAACCAAAATTAAGTTGGTGTGATTATATTAAAATCAGATGGCTGATTTTATATTAAAATCAGATGGCTGGGTGGCTCAGTCATTTGAACGTCTGACTTTTGATTTCTGCTCGGGTCCTAGGGTTGGGGGATCGAGCTGCATAGAGCTCTGGGCTGAGTGCTGAGCATGGAGCTTGCTTGAGATTCTCTTTCTCCCCCTCTGCCTCCTCCTCTGCTTGCACTCTCTCTCTTTCTAGAATGAACAAAATCAGATGAAGTAGGATGCTTTTTTTGTTTTTCTTTAAGCTATAAAACATATACAATAAAATTCACATTTTTTTACTTATACTAGTTTGTGGGTTTCGACAAATACATGCAGACTCTAATTACCACCACAATCAAGATAGCAGACATTTCCATCACCCATCTCCCTTCCTAAATATGCTACCGGCCTATGCTTCCTAAATATGCTTCCTAAATATGCAGTCAACACTTTTCCAGTAGCTCATGGAAATCACTGATCTGCTTTATGTCTATATAATTTTGCTTTTTCCACAATGTAACATAAATGGAACAATGTAGGATGTAAACTCCAAGACCAACTTCATTCACTTAATATAACGTGTTTAAGATCTAGCCACACTATTGTGCGTATTACTTGTTCTTTCTTTTTATTCTGGTGGTATTTTGTGATATAGATGTACCAGAATTTGTTTTACCAGTCTCTAGTTCGAACACTTGGATTGTTTCCAGTTTTGTGCAATTACAAATAAAATCACTATAAACATTCACATATAAGTTTTTGTGTGAACATAAGGTTTCAGTTCACTTGAGTAAATAGCTAGGAGTGGGTTGTATGATAAATGTATTTTTAACTTTATAAGAAACTGCCAAATTGTTTTCTCAAGTGTCTGGGCCATGTTGCATTCCCCCCCCAGCAACGTGTGAAAGTTCCAGTTGCTCTGCATCCCCGTCAGCAATTGTTAGGGTAAGTACTTAAAAAAAAAAAAATTTAGCCACTCGAATAGGTGTGTAGCACTATCTCGTGGTGGCTCTAATTTTCGTTTTCCTGATGACAAACTTCCTTAATCCTTGCATGTGCTTATTTTCCATTTTGGTCAAACGTCTGTTCAAGTGTTTTGCCTGCAGCTTAAGGCTTATGGTTTCCTTGTTATTGAGCATTGAAGGTTCTTTATATATTCTAGATATAAGTTCTTTACCACATATGTGATTTGCAAGTATCTCTTCCTAGTCTTAGGCTTAGTTTTTCCATCTCTTAATATAGTAATCAAATGAATTCATGGGTTATAGACCTTATTTTTGTTGTCGTGTTTAAGAAATTGTTGTCAGCCCCAAACAGCAATTATTTCCTTATCTTTTCCTAGACATTTTACAGTTTTAGCTATTAGACAAAGACCTATTATTTAGTTTTAGTTAATTTCTTGCATAGATGTGATGAGGTATGGACCAAGGTTTTAAAAAAAAAATTAATGTTTATTTATTTTGAGAGAGAGAGAGAGAGAGAGAGAGAGAGAGAATCCCAAGCAGGCTCAGCGCTGCCAGCACAGAGACCAATGCTAGTCTCAAACCCATGAACCGTGAGATCATGACCTGAGCCAAAATCAAGAGTCGGACACTTAACCGAGTCACCCAGGTGCCTTGGACCAAGGGGTGTGTGTGTGTGTGTGTGTGTGTGTGTGTGTGTGTGTGTATACATATATATATGTGTGTGTGTGTGTATAAATATATATATATATTTGCACATGAGTATTCTAATGGTTTCAGCATTGTTTTTTTACAAAAAGGCTACTTTCTCTATTGAATTACCTTTGTCCATTTGGACAAAATCTGTTGTCCATAGTGATGGGTCTATTTTTGGATTCTATTGATCTCTTTATCCACCTTTTTTCAACACAACACCCTGTTTTGATTTCTGTAATTTTACAGTAAGTCTTAAACTCATGTAGAGTGACATTAAATATGATATGAAATAAAGATTGATGAACTGGCGAATTGAAAAAAATTCATACTGCAAAAATTGTCACGTTTTTTCACATTGGTTTTATGGATCGTAAAATACCCATGATATTTTTCTTTGTATTGATATTTTATTTTTTGAAGCTTGGTAAATTTATTCTGAAATGTTTACATGAAGTTAAAATGAAAACAATTGTCTAGACAACTGAGGAAGAAGAAAACGTTAGGGACTTGCCCTCCCATTTATCAAAAATATTACAAGCGTTCAGTAATTAACAAACTATATCACTCACAGAGGGACAAACAGACCGATGAAACAGAGTAGATAGAACTTCCCAGAAATAGACTCAAACATAAACAGACAGCTAATGTAGCAGAGGGCATTATAGATTATTGGGGAAAAGATAGGTTTTTCATTAAAAAGTTAGGACAATTGGCTGTTATACATAAAAATGAATTTAGATCCCTGTTCACACTATAGATAAAATTAATTGTAGGTTAATTAAAGATTTTAAGCAAATGCAAACTATTAAATCTGCTATTACACAGAATATATTTTCAAATTTGGGGCTGGGAAATTTTTCTTAAACACGTCTGAAAAATACATAAACCAAAGAAAAGAATAGGTAATTCTGATGACACCAAGATTAAAACCTGTTCCCCAAATGAAAATATAGGGAGACTTAGAATGCAAATCACAAACTTGGGCAAGGTATTACAACACATATAACTAACAAAATACTCATGTCCTGAATTCTCAAATAAATCCAGGCTCTCAGAAGAATAATGAGCAAACCACTTGTACATGCATTTCACAGAACATGTGGATGTTCCATAAACATGCAAAAAGTTGCTCAACCTCAGGGAAGAGTAAATTAAAACCACAATGTGTCATCTTTACATCTCCACTGGTAGGGCAGCACTTAAAAACACTGGCATGGCTAATCACTGGTGAATATGTGGCTCAATGTGAGTTCTCACGTTTTACTGTCTGAACTTTGGTAATAGTCACTTTGGAAAAGAGTGTGGCACTTTCTAGTAAAGTTGAAGGTCCATGTACCCCAGCTGTATACATGTACCTTAAAGAATTCATGCAACTGTGCATCAGAATACATGAAAGTATTACTTGTAACAGCAGAAAACTGGAAACAACTTGAATGTTCACCAACAGTAGATTGTGTAAGTAAATTATAATACATTCAAACACTAGAATATCATACAAAAGTGAAAGCGAATGAATGATAGCCCTGCATAGCAACATGCCTGAACCTCACAATCATAATAATGAGAAAAAAAAAATTACCAGAGTACTGTTAGTGTAATTCCATTTGTGTAAAGCTTTGCAACAAGCAGGACTAAACACAATATTATTTCCCATATGTACATATGATGCATACTAAAGAAAATCAAGTCAATAATTGTCACAAATATTATGATAGTGCTTATTTTATTGGATGGTGAAGATAATATGATTGGAGAAGAAGAATCAGACTTTAAAACTGCTGTCATTGTTCTATTCTTTAACCTGGGTAATACTTACAAGGATGTTGGTTTAATTATTCTTTTAAAACCTATATGTTTGTGTACCTCTGCATATATTTAGGTATGTTTACTTTATAATACAAGTTTAGGAAGGGAGGTGCCTGGATGCCTCAGTTGGTTAAGTCTGACTCTTGAAGTCAGCTCAGGTCATGATCTCACTGTTCGTGGGTTCAAGCCCCAGGTCGGGCTCTGTGCTGACAACACAAAATCTGCTTGGGATTCTCTCTTTTTACCTCTCTCTCTGTCCCTTCCCCACTTGCACACACTCTCTCTCCCAAAATTAAAACCAAACTAAAACAAAACAAACGGGATAGATAGATAGATAGATAGATGAATAAATAAATAATAAATAAAAGATTAAGAATGAAAGAAGTGTCACCAAAATATGACATCCATTCATAATGTAGCAAAAAAAGAAAGAAAGAAAAAAAAAAACAAATCTACTGCAGATATCATACCTGATGAAAAAAAAAATGTGTGGCATTCTCTTTTAACTAAGTCAGATAATTATGCCCATAATAGTTACTTGCATTCAGCATTGTTTCAAAAGTCCTAGACAAACTAGTGAAAGAAAAATCAAGACAAGTAAAAATTCACAGGATTAAAAAGGCATAATAAAAACAAAGTATCATTATCTAAAAGTCATATGACTATTTTCATGGAAAATCCAAGTCTAATGACAAACTATTAGACCCAATAAAAAAATTCTTCATAGTTCCTGGATATAAAATTAATATAAAAGGTAAACAATGTTTAATAGGCCATTAATAATTTAAAATAAATCATCTCTAATGGAGTTAAATATTCCATTCAAAAGGGTAATGAATAAAACCTGTACAAGTCCCTGTGTATGGAAAATTTAAAACTTTGTGGGAGGCTCTAAAACAAAACTAAAATAATAGATAGTTTTTATGAAAAGAAAGACATGCGTGTTAAAGATAACTTCAGTTTCCTTATCCTGGTAGCATTTTCATAGGACACTGATGTTGATGTTAAAATTCATGTGCAACACTAAAGGACCAGAAGGGTCTGAGGCAACTTCGAAGACGGAGAAGGGAAAGTTTTCTCCAATAGATTTAGAGATTTAAGTTTAGAGTATAAAGTACTCTTTACCTAGTGTCACCTCCTTCAAGATTCTGTTGGTGTATATCCTTCTCTGCCTGCATCAGTTTCTTTCCATACCATTCCATTGCGTTTTGCACTTGTCTCTACCATAGTATTTACCAGTGTTTATCTGGACCACACTGAGATTCGTGCTCACTTATCTCCTTCACGGGGCTAGGAGCTCACTAGGCAGTTCATATGTACAACCAGGGTGCCGCGTGGTGCCCGGTTCATAGGAAGCAGTTAATAAAAGTCAGCCCCTTGCCGTCTTGCATTGGCCATTACTATTCCGTGGTAAGATGAGCTTGTTGTTCCCATTAAATTGTCACCTAATCCACAGGCTTTGGCAGACGACTTTAAGGCTTGGTTTTTGTGCACACTCAACTACCAGGGACTCAATCTTAATTTCAGAAATTTCAATTTCTGCAAGTAGGTGCTTGTTCCTACTCTCATGTTTTCTCTTATGCTGAGTACAGTCATGCAAGAGCATGCATTACAGAATTTCTCACCTGAAAAGGACCTTGGGTTATATCCTCCCAATCCTCCTTTTAGATGAGGAAACAGGCACCCAGGGTGCTCAGACCCATATTCCATTTAAAAATACTTCCAGTTATAGGGGCACCTGGGTGGCTCAGTTGGTTAAGCGTCTGACTTCTGCTCAGGTCATGATCTCTCTGGTTTGTGAGTTCGAGCCCCACATCCGAGCCCCTGTTCTGACAGCTTGGAGCCTGGAGCCTGCTTCAGATTCTGTGTCTTCCTCTCTTTCTGCCCCTCCCCTGCTCACTGCCTCTCTCTCTCTCAAAAATAGACAAACATTAAAAAAACACTTCCAATTATATTTTATCTATTGTGCAATATTTCTACTTCCTGGCATGCCTGAAATCAAATGAATTGACATCTTGAAGGATGACTTATGATTCTGACAATGAAAGAGCCAGGAACTTGACAATACAGAAAAGTATGCAGAAGTTACAGGGATAATCATTATAGCATGTTCTCTTTCTCCTACTATCCTATTTCACAATATATACTTATCCCATTAGAACTTGTTGGGAATTGGAGGAACGCACTTAGGGTGCCGTTCAAGAGAATTGCAGTTTTGTAATCGCAAAACTCAAATAAAAACATTCTGCCTTTGTGTGCAAGCTATCCTAACGCACTTGCCTATGTTTAGTGAAGAGTTTTTCACTTTGATTTTGGCTGCCTCTTGCATTAAAAATAAATGCCTGAATACTATTATTTATTTCCTTTTGGTATCTCAACAGATGAAAAGATCATTTGGATTCTATGTCTCTTGCCTGGCAGGAAACCTTGGTGTTGGCTTTGTAACTTATACATTGTGCCCCATTGTGAGCAGGTTTCCTATTTGCTTACACAATATCCCCTTCCATACTTACACCCCTCCTTGTTTTGATTTGTTTTTTAACATAATTACAGCTGCTTACTTATTTAAAAATTCAGTCAGTGCTACCGCAAATATATTTCATTTTTTGACTGATATTCTGTGGAGGAAGCCTTTTTAACACTAATACAATCAACTATTAATTTGAACAGAGAAAGGAATAGTAATGTAGGTTTTTTTCAGACCTATTTTTTTAAAATTTTTTTAATGTTTATTTATTTTTGAGACAGGGAGAGACAGAGCATGAATGGGGGAGGGTCAGAGAGAGAGGGAGACACAGAATCCGAAACAGGCTCCAGGCTCTGAGCCGTCAGCCCAGAGCCCGACGTGGGGCTCGAAGTCATGGACCGCGAGATCATGACCTGAGCCGAAGTCGGACGCTCAACTGACTGAGCCACCCAGGCGCCCCTTTCAGACCTATTTTTAAATGAAATCATTATAGGCATATGATGGGCTTGGCATCTTTATATTTGAGAAGTCAACTTCAGTGACCAGAGAAAGTTTAAAACTCTTAACAAGCACAGCCTCATTGAAATTAAAAGATCTTGCTATCAGAAGTTACAGTGTGGATCTTCAAAACTGTGTGGTCAAAGGAGCGTGTGGAGTAAAAATGCAGTACTGAATATAATCGTATGTCTTCAAAATCGATGTGTGGACTAACCGTGTGTTGATATACATAGTTGTGATTTGGATGCTGCTAGAGAAACTGATCTCTTTCCCAACAAATAGGAGACAGGAATGCTTTCTTCCTCACTGGAGGCCACAGGCAGACCATCACTGGAGAAGTGTTTAGGCATTTTGTCCTGTGGGAGGGACCCATTCCCCCCCATTCTTACTGCTCTACAGAGGAATGTGGAAGCTTGGAGATTTGTTTAGCTTTTAAGAAAGAATCTGCATTACATCAAAGAAGATGATTTGAGGAGACTATCTGCCATACAGATTATAATAATTAGCTGAGGGTGATCTGAAATGAAAAATCCAAGAACTAGAAAATATAAGCAAACTTTCACATATAAAAGACCGTGGTCCATTACTCCAGCTTTTCTAAAAGTCTGCCCAGGGTAAATTTGACGGCACGAATAATTAATTTTAACCTATTTTCCTTGTTTCTCCCTCAACATCCCACCAAACATATAAAAGAGCATTTTTTTGGAAAGCCAAACCCGGTGCCTCCAAATTGAATATACGTGTGATTTTTTTCCATTTTCATCTTTATTTTGGTATCATTTGTATGAAGTCAGAGATTGAAGTGGAAAAAGAACTGTAAACAAACAAACAAACAAAACGCTCTTGCTAAATATTCAACTTCTGGAAGAGGGTTCAAAAGCAAATCCCAAACAAAAGAAAGAGCATTCCCAACAAAGGTCTTGACGCAGTCCTGATACATTTAGGACCAGTTGTGAATGCTTCGGGGTGGGAGATGGCAAGAGGAAGAATATTTCTCTCCCCTCTTCCTTTCACAGAATTTCAACAGCAGATTAATATTTTTGGATGATGTTCAAAATGTACAAAATTATAAGACTGATGGCCCAAGTCCCATCATCTACAATTTCATTTCATCAGCCTGGCCTGAATCGATGATTTTAAGAATCTCCTTTTGCTCACCTTTCACTGTTTTTGCTCATGAGTTCAGTTTAAAGCAAGTCTATGAATCACGTATTTTTATTATTAATAGTAAACTCTACATGTCTTTCAGAGTTAATCTTATTCATGTTTGAGACTTCTTGATGATTAAGCATTTTATTTATTTTTTTTTTTTAATTTTTTTTTCAACGTTTTTATTTATTTTTGGGACAGAGAGAGACAGAGCATGAATGGGGGAGGGGCAGAGAGAGGGAGACACAGAATCGGAAACAGGCTCCAGGCTCTGAGCCACCAGCCCAGAGCCCGACGCGGGGCTCGAACTCACGGACCGCGAGATCGTGACCTGGCTGAAGTCGGACGCTTAACTGACTGCGCCACCCAGGCACCCCATGATTAAGCATTTTAAAGTTTATTTATTTTTGAGAGAGACAGGGACAGCATGACTGGGGGAGTGGGCAAAGACAGAGAGGGAGATACAGAGAATCCCAAACAGGCTCTGTGCTGTCACTGAAGAGCCCAACATGGGGCTCGAATTCACGAACCTGTGAGATCATGACCTGAGCTGAAACCAAGAGTCAGAGGCTCAACTGACTCAGCCACCCAGGCATCCTGATGCTTATGGGTTTTAAATCATACTCTGAATCCCACTAAATATACCTAATTTTAGATCTTTTTCATGTTCTGAATAAAAGGACATATTATTTCCTTCCAGCTTATCCCCAAAGGTGTGGCATTGCTCTGCTGTGTTTGGCTTCCAAATCAACAACCAGGAGGAAAAGGACACAGATCTGCCCTAGGCAGCTGACAGTTGGGCTCTTCAGTTTATTGGTTTACTTTTTACCATACACCTCCCCGCTTCCTTCAAGCTTCCTTAGAACTTTTTCTAATTTTCTTACACGTTATGCCATGCACGCCAGTCTGAAGAAGTCACTGTGCAATTATTTTAATTGTTAAAAAACAAAAACAAACAAAAAAAAACTACTCTGTCTTGTCCAAATTGGCTTTTAAGAGAGAGAAAGAGAGAGAGAGAGAGAAAGAAAGAGAAAGAAAGAGGAAGTTGACCTAACTCAAATTATAAAGAGCAGAGTCTGGTTTTGATTGTTGGACAAATTATTTCAGTATAAATTGAGTGCTGATGATGGGGTTCTGCGTGAGCCAGACTTGTGGCTTTTTGTATTTTCCTTGCTTTTCTGCGCTAGCCACAGAAGTAACACAGTCTTAAAGAGAAGGCTCTAAGGGTGTTATACAAGGACTTGGAGTCCTTTGGTCTAGGAGGACACAGGAACAGATAAGTTTCTATTTCGAGAAATTAGAATAAGTAGCCGATTAAGGGCTTCTTGGCTCTTAAGTACAGAGAATGGACTGAAATGGCTCTGTTGTCCTCAAGCTTCAAGTACTGACAATGTGGACAGTCTAGGCAGTCTTTGATGCTAGGAAGGTGGTCATATTGGGCTCCATTTAGGTCTGAGAAGTGAAACTACCTTGCTTAGTAGATTAAGCAAGAATTAATAGGGATTCCTTATTTATCTCGAGGGCATGTAGTGTGGAGCTAGGAGTTTGCATTTCTTCCAATCTTGCCCTAAATTGTATTTTTCTCAGTAGTATTAAACAAGTTGGTAAGCCGATAGTAATTTTTGTTTATACGTGATACTTCTACCCCGGACGGAGAAGGCCAGTCTCCTTAGCTTTAAATTCTTCAAGACCCTTGACATCTGATTTGCCTTCTAGGGACACTGGGCTGGCCTTGCTGGCAACTAGTCATTAGACCGTTTAAGGTGGCAGATGTTCTATCCAAGGCACAATGAAGCTGGAGCCATGGAAGGGTTCCAACCAAAAGTCTTGGTGACAATGTGTGATTTGACTCTGGTTCTGAATGTAAACACTAAGTGCAAAGGGAAAAATTCACACCACAAGTGGAGGGTACTTCCTCTCTTTATTTGATGTCCCTTTTGTGATGGTTTACGGATTCTTGTTGTTGTTTTTTTTTTTTTAATGTTTTTTTTTTTATTTTATATTTGAGAGAGAGAGAGAGAGAGAGGAAAAGAGAGAGAGAGAGAGAGAGAGAGAGAGACGGGGGAGAGGCAGAGAGACAGAGACAGAATCCGAAGCAGGCTCCAGGCTCTGAGCCGTCAGCATGGAGCTCGACACGGGGCTCAAACTCACGACCTATGAGATCATGACCTGAGCGGAAGTCAGACGCTCAACTGACTGAGCCCCTGATCCTTTTGCATTCACTTCTGCAGACACTGTGGCTGCCTCAGGTCATTCCTACTCACTCTATCCCTTGCTCCAGTGCCAGTGTCTCGCCCAGAGGTAATTCTGCAGAGATGGGCTGAGAGATGGGCTGAGCAAGGAAAAGAAGGAGAAGGACTAGTACCTGTTCTTTTCCTGCCTACCACTGTACTTGACTCAGCCTTAGTGCTCCCAGAGAACAGGGCAAGCCAGGGTTTTTCACCGACCGCGAGTCCTCTGACTGAAATGATTTTTGGGGGGGAGAAACACAGTACTGAAAGGGAAATGTCCCTGTGAGATGCCATGTGGGGAGAAGACATAGCCCCTGCACCCTGATGCATCAGACCTCCCGTGCTCCTGAAAAAACAAGAGAGCGAGAGAGACATGGTAAATCCTCCCCCGTGCAAACTGACCCAGAACTGAAGGGAAGTCCGTCCCAGAGCAGAAATCTATAATTTTGGTGTGAAGCAACCTTGCCTCAGTGAGTGAAGGAGGCACATGCCTCCAAGAGGCACAGTAACCAGACACAGTTCTAATGGTGGAATGCCTGGCACTGGTTACGTTCACTGAATGAACGGCAAGTGAGTGATGCAACATTTCAAAGGCCAGGCCAAAAGCTGGCAGTACTATTGGCAACAATATGGCGGAAGGCACTATTATTGCTTGGAACCAAAGACATCATGTGAGTGGCAGCCACTGTAGTGACTAGAGGGGTTGCCGAGGCAACGGTGAAGCCGCAGCAGCATTATTTTGATGAGGAGAGACTGGCTGTTAACCAGGTTAATGGACACAGTTGTGAAAATTCGGGAGTACCTCCAGCCCCAACCCAACCCAATCCTTGGCCCTTCCCAACCTTCCACTGCATTAGACACCGGAGAACAGAAGGTGCTAAAAGAACTAGGGTTCCAGTAGATATTCTCTTGGCGATCTATCTGCAAGGAAATTCTTTGTTTGCCTTACCATTGTTTTGTTACCCACACTTAATTATCCTGCTCAGCCCTGGTGGCTTCATTAACATACCAGTTGCCTAATTTTCATACAAGGAAGCATTTTATTATTGTGGGTGTGTATATGCAAGGGCTCCTGAGTCCTGGGGCTCTGAGTTCAAACCCAAACTTCTTGCTGACTCTGTCAAGCCTTGTTTCTTTCCAGCTGTCAAGTGACAATTAACAACGATCATAATAACAATACCAGTCTCACAGAAGAGTTGTGAAAATTAAATATAATAACATGCAGTGGAGGCTCAACACAACGGATGTTAGCTAACAAAATCGATTCTATCTTTTGTAATTCGTATTATTTCATGCGTGCCTTTTCTCATGACTGGTTGCTAGTGGGGAAAAAAAAACAACAAACAACAAAGAGAGTACGCTGAGGGGTGGTGGACGGGAGTGATAATTTATTGGTGATCTACTTTGTGCTGGGCACTGCTGGAGACGCAGAGGTGCAGCAGGAAATAAAACCTAGTGCCCAGTTGATGTTGAGTTCTCATTTTAAAAAGCTTACCACTAAGGGGGCGCCTGGGTGGCTCAGTCGGTTGAGCATCCGACACTGGCGCAGGGCATGATCTCACGGCTCATGGGTTCAAGCCCCGCGTCGGGCTCTGTGCTAACAGCTCGGAGCCTGGAGCCTGCTTTGGATTCTGTGTCTCCCTCTGTCTCTGCCCCTAACCCACTCGCATCCTGTCTCTGTCTCTCTCAAAAAATAAATAAACATTAAAGAAAATTGAAAAAAATTACCACTAAGAATATAACTTTTCATACATTTCTTACAAACCAATAATCAGTGAAAGTATGATAGGCTGGGGTCTCTTTGGCACAAATAGAAAATGACTTATGTAAAACCAAATCAGAATCATATTTACCAAGTAATAAAATAAATTTACATGTTGGAAATGCAAAGTATAGCAACTCCAAGCATTAGGTTAAGCATGAAAAAAAGAAAGAAAGAAAGAAAGAAAGAAAGAAAGAAAGAAAGAGAAAGAGAAAGAAGAAAGAAAGAAAGAAAGAGAAAGAAAGAGAAGAAAGAAAGAAAGAAAGAAAGAGAAAGAAAGAAGAGAGAAAGAAGAAAGAAAGAAAGAAAGAAAGAAAGAAAGAAAGAAAGAAAGAGAAAGAAAGAAAAGAAAAAGAAAAGAAACGTGTTCCAAAAGTACTGGCAGAAGCTGTGGCCAAAAATTTCTCTTTCCCTACCAGGTATGAAACAGGTATTAAAAAATCTACTGATAACCAGCAAACAATCTCCGTTTGATTGCAGATACCAAGTTAGAGGTGAAAAAATGGATAGAACGTTTGTTGGATAAACACACTCTAATGCTCTTTATTTGCACATGGAGCTATAAATGAGTGTGGACCAAGGCACACTGGAGCCTGTGTCCTGTGTGGCTTTGAGGACATTTACTCAGTGTCTCTGAAACTTAGTTGCACAATCCGAAAAATGAGACGATAATAACAGGACAATTGCCTAGAGTATTAACACGGATAGCCTCCTGTTATGGTACAAAGTACTTATTAGCCTCCCTTCTTCGTCTCACTTTCTCTCTCGGCCCCCTTTTCCAATCACCCACTTGTGCAATACAGCTGCTTCCTTACTAAAGAGGAAATGAAGCAAAATCCCGCCAGGATTGGATCAAACTAACACTGCCTCTCACATACGATGATATTCATACTTTAGGACAATCATTATAACCCGTTTGTTGAGAAATTACCCATCCGCCCACGGGCTGATCTGAACTGCTTGAACTCAGGAAAAAAAAAAAAAAATTTCCTCTTTAGTAGGCTAATCTGTGAATATAAAAAAGTGAACATTCTAAAAACACACATTTCTCGATTTCCTTAAAATGAGGTTCACTATGTAAAATGAAATGGTCTTAAAGTTTAATAAAAATAGCATACTTTTATAAATTGTTCGAGGGACTTTTAGTTCTAAAAACTACCATGGTGTTGAGTATTCTTTCTCTTAATTGACCAGGGTAGACGCTGAAATGGGGAGTATTTGTTATTGGCGCCAGTTTTTTCTCTAAGAGTACAGATGGGATTATAAAGAAAAGTGGTCAAGATGTGCATGTGCGTGCGTGTGTGTGTGTGTGTGTGTGTGTGTGTGTGTCTAAAAAAATTCTTCAGGTTTTAATGCAGTTGGAATGGAGGGGGTAGAAAGATATGCTTGAATGGACACCGATGTGTTTAATACATATCTCAAAAGGGGTATTTCTTCATTTCTGGACACGTATTTGAGAATTGCTTCCACACATATGAAAAGGAGAAATAGAATTGTTTATATTAACTTTAAAAACTAAATGCATGTGTCTATGTGAGTGTGTGTTCATGTGGAGAGAGAGAGAGAGAGAGAGAGAGGGAGAGAGAGAGAAATAGACAGAAATAGTCTCCTGCTCCAGGTGTGGGCCTTTCATTTTTTCCTTTCTCCATATTTCCTGGATAATCACATCCATCTCTATATTTGGACTCTTATGCTAACAAATTCCTAGCTGTTACACAAATTGAATTCCATCATCTCTATTTGCTAGCCACATTTTTACCTCCAACTCCCCATGCCTAAAGTAGAGCTCCTTGTGTTTTCCTCCAGAGAAACTCTTCCTGGCATTAAAAAAATCAGAGAATTGGCATTGGATGGGAAGTTCAGTTTACAAAGCCCAACCTCCCACAAACCACAGTGTAATGCTGCCCAAGCAATCTTACACTTGGTCCCCCCCTGTTTACATTTTCAAAGCTGCGGCTCTCATTACTTCACCAGGTAACCCATTAGGTTTGAAAAAAAAAAAAAAGAAAAGAAAAAAAGAGAAAAAAAGAGAAGACAAGACATTACCTCACAAGAAAACCCTTCTCATATGTGTGTCTATAAGTAGTTAAGAGACTAATACGTAGATGTCTGCTTGGCCTCGGCTCTCAGCTCTGCCCCTTACTATGTGTGATCTTAGACTTGTTACCGAACTTTCCTGTGTTTTGATTGGTTGGCGTCTTTGTAAAATGAGGTCAATAACAGTATCCGTCTGATAGGGCTTTTGTGAGGAAGAACTAAGTTAGTACACATATTGGCTGCCCCATAGTAAGTGTTAAGTAACTATTAATATCGCTATTATTATGATTATTACTAGGAAATATTTCACTTGTAAAAGCATAACCAATTATGTAACTCACCATCTAGCATAAGAAAAAATTATTACTGGGGCACCTGGGTGGCTGTTGGTTAAGTGTCTGACTTCAGCTCAGGTCATGATCTCATGGTTCGTAGGTTCGAGCCCCACGTCAGTCTCTGTGCAGACAGCTCAGAGCCTGGAGCTTATTTCAGATTCTGTGTCTCCCTCTCTCTCTTTCCCTGCCCCTCCCAGTTGGTGTTCTGCCTCGGTCTCTGTCTCTCTCAAAAATAAATAAACATTAAAAAAAAGAATGAAAGTATAACTAATGTAATTCAAGTCTCTGGGTATCTTTCTCTAATGTTTCTCCTTTTTCTGAAGGCTGAGCTCTATCCCAAATTTGGTAACCACCATTCCTACGCATTGCTTAGTAATTGTGTCATATAAATACATATCCATAAGCAGTGCAGAGCACTGGGTTCCATGTTTCTTAACTTCAATTAAATGGGATCCTATGGTGTATATTCTTTTGCAACTTTCTGTTATTGCTCACCAATGTATTTCTGAGATTCAGCAGTGTGGATGAAGCTAGCGCTAGGTCACTCATCATCACCGTTGTATTTTATTTGATTGTGTGGATGCATCATACTTCATTTATTCAGTTTTCCATCGGAAGACACTTAGGTTGATTTCAATTGCTTTTGTTTTGTATTGCCGATGTAAACAATGCTGCTAGACGATTCGATCATCAGATGGCAAAGAACTTATCTCATAAACTCATCTAGAACTTTGCCTCCATTCAATGTCCACACATTGTTTCTAGCTTTCTCTTGTAAAACCACACAGGATGCTCATGTGACTTGTCTTCTAACTGTGATTGAAAAATGAACTCATATTATATTACATAAAAACTCTCATTTGTTGACCCCACTGATATTTACTACCTTTTGACATAATATAAGGAATGCATGCTTGTCATAAAAATCATCCCAACAAGATGAAAGGGCATCAATGTGGAAAGTGGAAATCACATTCTCCACTTCCAAATGATTACTGCCCATTCGAATTTGGCGAACATTTTTCCAGTCTTTCGTAGGCCTGTACCCATACATTCAAACATACACGTGTTCACATGGTCTTTCTTCTGTGTCTGTCTCTTCTTATAATAACATCAGTCGTATTGGATTAGGGATCACACTGCTAACCTCATTTTAGTGTAATTGAATTATCTCTTTAAAGACCCACCATAGGGGCGCCTGGGTGGCGCAGTCGGTTAAGCGTCCGACTTCAGCCAGGTCACGATCTCGCGGTCCGTGAGTTCGAGCCCCGCGTCGGGCTCTGGGCTAATGGCTCAGAGCCTGGAGCCTGTTTCCGATTCTGTGTCTCCCTCTCTCTCTGCCCCTCGCCCGTTCATGCTCTGTCTCTCTCTGTCCCAAAAATAAATAAACGTTGAAAAAAAAAATTAAAAAAAAAAATAATAAAAAAAAAAATAAAGACCCACCATATTCTGAGGTAATGGGGGTCATATGGATTTTTAGGGGTTATTATTGAGTTTTAATAATGTATGCAAACTTTAAATTAGCACTTACTCTTTAATTTTTCCTTTGTAAACATCTTATTCCACTTGGAAACTATTCAGGAGTCCTAGTTATACCTTGGGCCATGGCACAGGCTGACTCAAGTTTGTAATAGTTTAGAATTCTTAGAGCTTGCTTTCGCAAAGTTCATTTCTCAAGCCCCTGTGGTACCATATTTCCCTGCATTTAAAGAGCAGATGTGAAATAAAGCCCAATGATTGTAAATATGAAGTTATAAAACTTAAGTTACTTCAATAACTAGTGGTTAGGAAAATTCTTAAACAGAAGGATGAGAATGTGTATTTACAATGATTTGACCTGAGATATTTGAAAGTTGCTAGAATCGATCCCAAGGACATGACCAGTATTGTAATATCTGGAATTTGATCTCTTATTTCATGTTACTTTACGTGAAAGACACTTCTTGAAATTAAAGTTTAATGAACTGTGTTCTTTGATTAACTATACGTAAAAATAGGTCGACAAATTTGCCTCGCCTGTATATTGAACATGAAGATGTGAAGATTAATTTTGACAAGGTCATCAATGCATTTGCACACATTTAAAGTTTAAGGAACAGGCTGTAATATTATTATTCACTCCACAACAGACCCATTTATAGGTACAAATTGTTGTCACTTTTTTCCTAAAATATTTGCTAATGCTATTAAAAATTTTCAAATTATTACCTTTTATTTTGTCCTTAAATATTTATTTTCTTTTTCTTTTTCTTCCTACAGGTATGTTATGACCATTATTTTAATTCATCCCATAATTATCACCCCAAATAATCTTGTTATATGAAGGAGGATGATACTTACAAGATGATCAATTCTTCACGTCAAATGTATTAGTTATACCCCTGCACGTGGTTCACCTTGTCCACTTTTCCACTTACATTTTTCCACTTTCGACTTTTGTCCTTACACTTTTCCACTTACATTTGTTGGCCATGCCAGTTATCAAGCCCATTTTCTCCACAGAATGATTAGAATCAGAACGTCAGGCCATATTGGTGGTTAACGCTATAAAACATTATGACAGTTTCATTAAACAAAGATATTTGTAAAGAGTGTTGTGGTGCTAGAAAAATCCAATAAAAAATCAGCACACTTACTATGCTCAGTAACCAAATACTATACTTATTACATGCCAAGCACTATACTAGGAGGGAAAATCCAAAGAAAGATAAGTACATTTTGTTTTTAATTTCTCCAAGATCTTCTAATCCAGTGAGGAGCTAAAATACAAGCAAATGAGAGAAAGAGGTGTGGTGGAGAGACCATCTGGTATAGCAGCCAAGGACCTGGGTAGAGATGGGTTTTGTCACCTGTTAGCTTTATGACCTAGAAAAGATCGCTCACCTTCGCTATAAAATGGAGTAACATTTTCCTACAGGTATCGTGCATCTGGCACATAGTAGGAATCCAGTGACTGGTCGTGAAATATGAACAGCACGTGACAAAGTAAACATGAAGGCGATAATTAAAAGTTTAGCGCAACAATAAATAATACAGCGCTGATGAATTTCCTAATCGAAGATACGCATGGTAGAAGACTTCCAGAAGGCAAAGGACATTTGCAGCTGAGAGATCTTGGCAAGTTTAGGCCCAATACTCAATTCAGAGCACACCCTGGGGGAGTGGATAGGAGTGGGGGCCTACAGTCCCCGAAAAAGCTCTGATAGAGCACAGGGTCCTGCACGAATGGTTTTAACTTCCTATTCACACCTGCTGGCTAAAACAGTATATTTTCAATGTTGAAGGAAGAAATCTGGACATAAGTGATCAAATGCTGTATGCTTCCCTTTCTTAAAATATACGAAAGCCAAAATGCATCTATGGTGTTCCAAATTGGGTAGAGTTTACCTCTGTGGAGCAGGTAGGGAACCAGAACAGGCAGGAGTGTGGTTCTGGGGCTAGTAATGTTCTGGTTTTGTTTTTTTTTTTTTTTTTTTTAATGTTTATTTAGTTTTGAGACAGAGAGAGACAGAGCATGAACAGGGGAGGGGCAGAGAGAGAGGGAGACATAGAATCTGAAACAGGCTCCAGGCTCTGAGCCATCAGCCCAGAGCCCGACGCGGGGCTCGAACTCAGGGACCGCGAGATCGTGACCTGAACCAAAGTCGGACGCTTAACCGACTGAGCCACCCGGGTGCCCCAGTAATGTTCTGTTTCTTGATGAGACTGCTGGTTAGATGAATGTCTTCCATTTCTTAAAATTCATTAAACTGTATGCTTATTTGTGCACTTTCCTACATACAGAATTCTCTTCAACACAAAGTTCAAAACATGTACATTTTCACTGTATAATTTTTGAAAAACAGAAGGAATACAGGGAAAAATTAAGGAAAAAAAATCTCCGATAAGCCTGAAATTCAGAATAACTGCTGTTAACATTTTGGAGTAGATGCTTCACACGTAATTAAGATCGTCCTGTATTTACTGTTTTACAACCTCTTTTTTTTTTTTTCCACTAAGCAAACATATGCAAGGAGTTTCCCATGTCGGAGAACATTTTTTGAAAACATAATTTACGTCTATTCCGTAATTTTCCTAGTAAATCTCTTATATTTTAATAATTCACATATTTCTAATTTTAAATATTGCAATGAACTCTCTTATACATAACTATATTACACCCCTCAACATTTGAGCAAGATGAATTCCTAGAGGTGGAAAAGATTTCGACACACATTTTTCAATTTCCCTTTAAGATCTGAGCCCATTTCACTCAAATCCTCCGCAATATCGAGAATAGATATTTTTTAAATCTGCACATTTTGTAGTTGAACATGCTTTTTCTTTCAAATGTTGCTGTTTTTAGTCCTGAGCTTGAAACTGGTTTTTATGTTATTAGCTATCGCCTCTTCTTTTTTTGGAATGCCTCTTCCTATCCCCAGATAGGTTTTTGTTTTGTGCTTTCTCTTCCTATTAGAGCATTTCCCTTCTCTCAGACCTCTTGAAGCTTTGCAGTCTCTTGTTTGTCCCAACTCAATATTTCATTCAGACTAAAGCCCAGACTCAACTTGCTTTATGAACCACGTTCCTTTTCATCCACTGACTCTTTGGCATGCGACCCCGTTTATGTTTCTGATTTAAGTTGTTAAACTTTCTTCTGGGTTTTAAAAGCTGATAATAACCAAACCTACCGTGGACAAAACAGTAGCACTTGGTAGTTGAAGCCACGGAGATTGTATACAAACTTCCCGAGCATTAAGGTCACAGAACGAACCCGACCCCCAAGAATCACTATACTTGTGCACCTTAAATTATAATTAAAATCGTTGACCCCAATGTCATAATCTCATAGTTGTAATAGATTGAGCTCTGTCTAGTTCCTGTAGAGCATCTGGCTCGTAGATGAACTTGCTATTTCTGTTTTCTCTAAAAGCCTGTAAAAACAAACCCGCATATTTTATATTTCTCCCTTTGCAGTAATGTCCATTAGGGGGGAAGAAAAAAAACCACACAGCGTATTTTCAACCAAGCACAGATTGCCTGCTGTTTCCTCTTGTCAGGGTTTGCTCTCCCTCTATCACAGTTGTGAGAAGGCTGCGTGTGATCTGTATTTTCGTCCTATCTCCCTGAAAGATGACTTTCACATTCTGCAGTGTGGGAGGACAGTCGCTGACAAAGTCCATGCTGAGAACGGCTCAGCCGTGCAGGGCAGTGGAGGGGGCAGATGTCTTTCTGTTTTATTCTCGATTTTTACTGTGCCCTGTGGCAAGCCTTAGTTCTTTTCCTCTGTTGGTCCTGAACCTTTACCTTTATTCCTTTTTCCTTTTGGTTCCCCCTATTGTTTTTTCCCCTGCTGTCACTTGTGGTGGGGCTTGGGGAACAATGTTGTAGGATCATAGAGCTTTTGAGGGAATGTAAATTGCAGGCGGCACCGAGTCCCGTCTGTTTTCTCATCGGAAAGCAGCATTTCGGAGAGTTGAACTGGCACCGGGGCCCTGCAAAGACATGCCGGGTTCGGGAATATTCCCTGTTCCCAGGCCCCGGTTATGTAGAAGTGGGACTTTCTGAAGAAGGGGCACTTGGGGAGGGTGGGGAGGAAAGGGGCACTTTCAGAAGCAGATGCTCCTGGCTTCAGGAGGAAAGCTGCTCTAATCAGAGTTCAGCAGTCTCGCAGACAATCCACAGCTTTGGAGGGAGACAAACAAAACACAGTCTCTTAGTCCAGTGCATAAATGCAAGAGGCTTGTCTTAAGTGTGTGTGCAGGATTCTAGTGGGCTAAAAATGTTATGCGGAGTTAAAGTGAGGCATTGTTTAGGTTTTAATGAAGGCAACCAATTTTTAACAACAGAAGTTCTGTTTCTGAAAGCCCCCCTCCCCCCCTCCCTAACACTCAGTTCCTCTGCCCCTGCACCTGCTTTCATTTTTGGCTTCTTGGCACTGATGTTCACAGAGACATCAGCTGGCAATGGCAAACTGCTAAAAGCTTCCCTGCAACGCAGCTCGGCAAATGCCAGCCATTTATTCACTGGTGCATGCCAGCTTAACGTAAGGTCTCCCTTTCTCCCTCCAACCCCAATCCCCTTAGCCCCCCAGTTTTGCTTCCAAATGACAGTAAACGTTCCAAGCCAAGCAGTGGTCTGGCCCTTTGAGTATCCATTAAGTGTGGCTGCATCTATTTGCTGCATCTATTTGCTGCGATTATAATATTTTGATCCAAAGGGTGTTGCAGAAAATTTAGACGACAATACTATTTCTTGTATTCAATAAAGAGCTATTGGCCCACAGGCTCATTTCTTTCTCCTCAGCAGATGGTGGGATAGTTTCTTGAGGTCTCTTTGACTTGAAACAGCCTTTTTGTTTTTGTTGCTTATTGAGAGCCAGTTGTCCCAAATTCATTGAATAAAGACATCCACTTTTCAGTGCGAGCTAAGCCCCAACAGATAAATACTGACTTAGAGTTGGGCTGATGGACAAACTAGAAAGGCAAAGGGGCTGCTGGAAGTTAAGTATTCAGCACAAGGCTTTGCAGTTTCAAAAACGATGGCTTTAAGTTCTCCATTCAGCACAGCAATTCAGGCTGTATACTGAGAAAGTGTGAGAAATCTGTGAGAGATTCGACATATATTTATTTTTCTTGGAAATTAGAGAATATCTTCACAGTGTACACTCTGAAGGGCTTTTGTTTTGTTTTGTTGTGTTTTTAATGATCTAAACCATCTGGGGAGTTGATAAAGAATGTGATTTTCACAAGCTGAGCTAGCAAAGCCTATTGCTAAATCCCAAACCTTTATCCAGCCTACAGATAAAACCAGGGTGGGAGAGTTTCCCTTCCAGCTCTAAAATACTAGGATCCCACGTATGCCAAATGCTTCAGTCTCCGGGTGGGAAGAAAAATAGAGAACTAAGGGAGCCTGGCCCAAACATTCAGAAATGTATGGTGCTTTTTTTCTCCCCTGAAGATTGGTGGAGGTCACAGATGTCCAGAAAATCTGTCTGAAAACCAAGTCAGCATCGTATTTTATCTAATGCCTCTTTGGTCTCTTTTGATATAGGGACAAGAAATAGCACTTGGAAGTTATTTCTTCACCACCTATTTTTCAAATCTGGAGTCCATCCAAAACCTATCTTACTAGACAGAGCGTGCAGAAAACATCGCGGGAGACTTTAATGGTGGCGGGTCCGCTTGTGATCATTGTGATCTTGTATCAGAAGGTGTGGGTGCTTGGCATTTTTGACAAATGACCGCCAGTTAGGTCTCTCAAGGCTTACGCTCGGCATTTAATCCGGCAATGTGGTGAAGGCAGAGAAATCAGAAAATGTCCTTCTCAGGACTGGGCGATACACTGAAGGTATAATCATATCGTGGCTTTGACTTAACCCTCTCTCCCCTGAGTCTAACTTCCTGTTTTCTGGTTATCCACCATTGAGGGACACGAGATCAAGCGGGAAAGTTACCTCTTTATATTCAAATACATGCATGCCGTAAGCTATAATTTGCTCCTTGTGTGTGTGTGTGTAAGTATCTAACCAGAAGTCTGGCAGTATTTCTAAGCCTTGGTTATCAATTTACTATGCTCTATGAAACCTACAATCAATCAATATTTAATACCTATCACACTCTGTTCATACTTTAGTCAAAAAGAGGTAGATTATGTCAGAAACGTCATTTGTCCCTTCTGTTTAAGACGCTTTTAGAATTAACAATCCAGTTAAATGTCCCCGTGTGTCAGACTTCTACTGGGCGGAGCTCCCACCCAGAAGACGGAGGAACAGTTACAGGAGCGGTTCACAGGAAATGATCATCGGGAAATACAGCTTTAAGAATGGAGAGGATTTTTAGTAATAATGCTTCCTTTAGCAGTTGCTTTCTTCTGTCACACACCCAGAGAGGTACACGACCCCTGCACCTCTCCCTCTGGCTGTGATGTACTTCCAGTTTAGAAGCAGCAGTAAAATGAGGGAGGGGGAGGTTAGACCATAGGGCAGCAGATCAGAACCCCCACACCTGAGACCTTCCAAATCCCTCTGAGTGGTTTAGCCCCTCAGAGACTCAGCTTCTTCATCAGCAAAATGGGAATGGCATTGCATCGGCCCTTGCCAACTCACAGGTTTGTAAGAACACAGGAAATAATCCTTACGAACTTGAGATCACTAGACAAGCGTTCATTATTACAACTATCATTTGTGTTAGAATGTTTTGTGAGCCACACAAGTCTATATGGCTGTGAGTTACAATAATTATTATTTACCTTATAGTTGTTTTGTCCTTGCCTTCCCAAACCTGGGCTTCCTCCTCTCTTTCCTAGTTCAGAGAATGGCACCATCCAAATAGTTGCACGAGCTTTGACATCTCCCAATCCATTACTCATATTCAATCTATCCCAAATTCCATTCTTCAAATCAAAGGAATTTAGACCAGCATACTCTCAATGATTTCTACCTTCATTCTGTTGAATGCATGAGCACATTCAACTTACACATTCTCTTTTATAGGTGTATGCTTTTACTCCATCGGACTCGAAAAGAGGGATTCAAGGAAGGTTTTTATATGACACATAAGTACAACAAAATAGCATATGTCAGAAGTAGGCAGGAAATACAAAGGTAAAAAATGCTACATACCTAAATCAGAACCAAGAGTAAGACTAATACAAGAGCATTTGACATTGAATCTTTACTACGGATGGGTCCAAATATAACTGGAAAGACACAAAATATAGTGTTCATGGAACCAAAGCACAAATATTGTCTAAGGGAATCACATATATTCTGGGTATAATTCCAGAGGTAAATTTCTGGAAAAATCTTCTAAAAAGGATACCATGAAATGTAGTGAATAATGTTACTGATGAAACCTTTACAGAAGACAGACAGCAGTTTCAGGGGGCTGTTTCTTTCAGCACTGTGCTTACTTGGTGTTGGAGATACTAAAATATGTAAAGCAGGCATGTTATCAAAGAATCACTGAGAAAGATAAATCTACAGTATACAAATCCGTGCCATTCACTGAGATAAACTTAATAAGAGAAGGAGGATGTGTTGTGCATTGGAACACAGTAGAGGAAGTAATCAGGTCTACTCAGTAGACCAGGGAAGGCTTCTTGGAAGAGCTAGCATCTGATCTCCTGTGTTTATTCAACAAGAGCTTATCAGTTGCCAACTCTGTGGTATGCAAAATGATAGGAGCTAAGATTGCAATGTTGGGGAGAACAATGTCTTTGTCTTTATTAGTAGCCAAGGGTTAGAACAGCATTTCAGGGAGAAAGATTCTCACTTGCTAGTGAGCTATTGCCCACGCCCACCCCCTCCAATCTCGCAACTGTGAACCTTTAATGACAGATCTCTTGCTTTTCCCTGCCTTCTGAAAAGGAACACGGAACAATATCAGGAACCGCATGAGAATCTCTAGCCACCGTGCAAAGCTTCCAGAAGCCTTGGGAAAGGAAGTAGATAAGAAATATGCTTCTAGGAATCCTTGGGGAAGCCTCAACTCGGGACAGACGAAGATGAAACCCAACTAGGGTAAAACAAAGACCTAGGTGTTTGGCATCTAGGAAGGCCAGTAAATATTACTGAACTCTAATTGAAATAACATGCTGAGAACTAGACCCGGAAGTCTTTTTTTTTTTTTTTTTTTTTTACAGGAAAGGAATGCACATGCGGCCTTGTTCTCTTATTTCTGAATAACTGAGGTGAGCTGAGTTAATCCTAACATCAGTGGAAGATACCCGGATTTTTCCAGTGATCAAGCTTGTGAAGTAATTCTCACTGGTAGCAGAATGTCAGGCCAAAAGAATCCGCATTAGTAGGATGGAATCCTTTGTTTCTGCCCAAATAAATAATGCTTTGCTATCTGTCCTTCAATATTACCATGTATAATTATTTACTATATATAAAGAGCCATATCCCCCTCATCAGTATTCCTCAGAGGAGAATAGCACATGCTTTTGCAAGGCACTGCTTGATCTGAGAGGAAGCACAGAAATATTCCACAGAGACTCCATTAGCATGATGCTTAAGGAATTAGAGAGACAAGATACACTCCTAAAACAATGAAACAACATATTAAACTATGCCAGAGCATACGGCAAGTGTTACATACACAATATAGACAATAACTCATAGACAAAAGGAAAGGAAGCCAATAACAGAGCAGGAGAGATTAGGGAAAATCTTCCAAAAATTGGGACCTGAAGAATGGGGAGAATTTAGATAGATCAGGCAGGAACACTCTAGGTCAGAAGAGGAAAGCTTACAAAGGTGTGGAAAAATAATTTTGAAAGCTAACATGTTTTCAAATCAGGGAACCAGAAAATTAACTAGTAACATAATTGCCAGGAGACATCTCTTGCTACGCACACACTCTCTGGAAAGAATGTTCTTGGGAAGTGTGAAACAGTTGAGAAAGTAAAGTAAAGTGGATTCAGAAAGAAAAATATTCATCCTTATAAAGTAACATCAACCTGTATACATTCCTTCAAAGGCACAAATATTACAGAATAGGAACTCTTGCAAACAATCCCCCAAGGGTAAAAAAAATAACGTTTCCAAAAATGTCAGTGCCAGTGGGTTAATTCTAGGTAATTCAGGGTGAAACAGTGATTCTCACGGAGTTGAATCTGAACGAACCACATTACTTTAACTCTAAAATTGATCAGTAACCATATGTAGCAGGCCAAGTCAAAATTTTCGTTATAAATAAAATCTAAGTGTATGTCAGTTATACCTCAATAAAACTAAAAACAAAAACAGTCTCCCCCCCCAAAAAACAAAACAAAACAAAACAAAACAAAACAAAACAAAACAAAACAAAAAAACCACAAAAACCTAGTACCTGTTTTCAGGTGTCCAGGTGTTTGTGTTAAACATAAACTAGAGTAGGTTCTCCGAAATAAACTGGCATTTCCATTTATTCTAATCCCAGATGAAAATGCTGCTACACTTTTGTAAAGGTTATAGAGGTGTATATATGTAATTTTTAAAGAAATTAAATAACTTGCCCAAGGTCGCACTCAAGTCTGTGCTTTCAGGGCCTTGAGTTTTAAGTGATTAGAGGTCCCCACCTAAAGTTGTGCTCTGTGCCAGATCTCTGGAGAGCATTTTGTATTCAGATACAAGAAGCAGCTGTAACCTACTGAATCAGGATCATCAGCAATGGGCCTAGGTATGTAGATTTCCAAAGCCTATTTGGTGATTTTGATGGAAATCCCTGGTTAAGGTGCTACCTACAAAAACTACAAATAATAATAATAATAATAATAATAATAATAATAATAATGTAATAAATTATTATAGTTAATATTATAGACTGGAAGCTAAGTTTGTCACTCAAGTGTAGCAAAATAAAATAGATAAATATTAATCTTTGTATTTTTCTTCCTTTTCCTTCCTTGAATTAGTCAGAACGAGTTCCAAAGCCCAAAGGAGACCTTGGATTATAACGGCACGAATGGAGAGGAAAAGACACCATTCACATTCATTTTGGGGTTCCCCAATGAAGCTCTTAGAGAATCCTAAGGAAAGGCCTGGAAGGGAGTGGAGCATTGATACAGGAAAGGATAGAAACAGAAGAGAAGGATTGCTGCCCTTCTCAGGGTGTTCACACAGGGTTGCAGGTAAGGGGTGGGCAAGGCGAGAGTGAGGCAGGTATTAGAACACCTCCTGCTAAAGTGGAGCCTAATGAGAGAACTGGGGGTAACGTGCCATCAGCATGTGGAGGAAGAGGAATTTAGCTCTGCCTGGTGACGTGGGAGAGGGGACTTGAAGAAGTTAGCCTTGGAGTCGAGTGTGAATGATGGATATGATTCTCTGTAGATGGGGAGTATGGGAACAAGCAGATTCAAGAGGAATTTACGATCTGTCTAGTAGTATTTATTCAATTCTTTACCACATTGAAAGATATAAGACATGCCTACCATTGTTACAGTGACTGTTGATTGTCTCAGTCTACATTAACTTAGCAACCTCGTAGCTTGGCAATGATTGGGTGGCCAATTTCACCAAGAAGTTCCCTCACCAAGATGCCTTTGGTGGCTCCTTATTTTCCTCTATCACTCTCCTCTTCAGTCCCCTTGCCCACTCTCTCTGATTTGATAATCTCAAGTTGCCGTGTTCTCAGTCCTACTCTCTGCTTCCAGTGACCCATCACTAAACCAAAAATACATACTTCTGTTAAAGTGTTCAGTGCATCTTCACTGTGGGAGTCTGGAGATAACACTCCAATCCTTGTGGTCCAACCTATCAGTGACTCATTAGTAATTGATGGGGAAAATTTCAGGCCTGCTAGAACAGTTGAAGAATAGATTATAAAAGTTAAACGTGGCCTTGAAGATGGTCTTTTGTTCTATTTCTATAAACTACGGATATCAAGACCCAAAGAGGTTAGATAATTTGGATAAGTCTAGAAGCTTCTAAGGGTTAGAAATGAAACTTGGATCTGGATCTAAGTACCAGTATCTTCCTTGGCCAACTTGTAAGGGAGACAGTAGAGTGTTGTGCAGCCACACTAAGGCAAGACTCTGTGGGTTGCCACCTGTCCAGTCTACTTTACCTAAAGGCCAACCCTCAGTCTGAACTTGGTGTTTTATTTCCACTAACTCACCTTTCCATATTAAAGAAAAACCCAAATCCCATACACTGACTAGTGAACAACTGATGAATAATTTATCTTCCTTGAGTTCCTAATATACGACATATAGGAGTGACTTAGGAGCCAGATAGGCTCAAATTTAATGAGACTAAAGTATAATTAGTAACAAAGGTCTTATCCAACGACACTTTGAACATTGTTGACAAAATGAGAAATCGTCCCAATTTCCACTTTAATGCACTTAGTAAGGAGCCTGAATGTGCCAAGGAATTAATGAAATTTGCAGAAGATGTAATTTTAGAAAGCAAAGCTCTACAGTTGGGATTCAAACATAGTCAAAGACTTGGAAGAATCTACTTAAATTTTTGAATAACTTATCTCAAACCAGAGATTAATACAACTCCAGGTAAAGAACCTTAAATACATTGACATGAAAAGTTCTATCTGGAAAAAAGAGGAATAAAATCAAACTAACGTTTGGTTGACTTATGATATATTGCTACAGAAAAGGATATACCACGCAGCTTGAAGCTGTGCAAGAAAAGTCAGTGTGGGGAGCTAATACTGGATTTTCAGAAAATTTTAGAAAAAAAAAAAGTCATTCAAAACAAGGGCAATAGAGTGATTGTACCATTTGTGGACTAATGTACCAGAAAGTCAACATGAACACTACAATTAGAGGTCTGGTTAGGTAAAGACTAATGTAATAAATGATTAACAGTCATGGTAAACAAAAAAGGGAATCCACAATGAGATAAATCCAAAAAGACAGTCTTGAAAGAAATTCAGAGAAATTTCTGCACCAGTTACAATGGGGAAAAAAAAGTGTAGCAGGGTCATACTTGAAGATGTGTTTCCAAAAAGGAATGGGAATCCTAAAATTTCTAGTTTAAAGAAAACATAACATGATGATAGTGATTTTTATATTTATTTACCAAAAACATGGGTTAACAGACCAGTAAGTGCCTACAAATATCTGCAAATTCAGTTAGGAGGGTTGGTTCACTTGAAGTGAGCCCTTTCCATAGTTTTTATTCTATCAAAGAACATAAGTAATTGGAAACGCCTAGCTTATACTTTTTGTCATTCCTCACGGTAGTTGAAGAATATTAACCCAACAAAATCTAACCTGAAATAGAGTCTTTTGATAATACCTATGGGGAATTATATTATATTAGTTCAATTTTAACACTTGGCTTATGAATACCGCCCTCAGATCCTGGCAAGAGCACTCCTATTCTGGCACCCATGTTGGAAATGCCCAGTTCTGGAAATGCCCCTCCAGCAAGGCAGGTGTCTGAGGGTCCAGGGGTCATTCTCACCTGTAGCCTACGCCTCCCTTTCTAGACCATACTCCGGATGCCCAACACTCCAAAATTTTCTTCCCAGAGCTCCCTGAGGCCACTTTTAGGCCTGTGCCGGCCTTTTCTTTGCGTCTCTCTCTCAGGAAGATGAAACCTGCCACCCGTACCTGGCCCTGGGAGGCCATAGTGGCTGGCCGCAGTATGTACGTGGAGGAAAGCAGAGGGCAGAGCTTGTGAGTAAAGGCAAGCGTATCTTGTGCACGAGGCCTCCATGAGACAGGACGGAGCCCTGAATGGACTGGGAGCCTGCGTCCCCCTCTCTGAAAGCCACCATGTTCCTTGCAGAGCTTAAAGGAATCTGACACGTGTAATGTGAACCCGGTCTTCCAGATCAGAATAAGGACTTTTTGTGTTCCAGACTGGAAAGTGGAATATATTTAATTTAAAGGTTACTAGCACGATTGACACATTTGAAATATTTAGACACGTGGTAAGTGGTCTTGCCTTTGGCCTGCCAACTTCTAGAGGCATGCTTGTTGCCTTCCCCCTTCCAGGCTATTTGAGATATCGGCGAGCAGACGATACCCTCTTTCTCCAGTGCTTTGAATCGTACCAGACAAGATGCTTCACACGTGCCTGGGGATTCCAACCGAATTGAAGGAAAATGCAGAGACACGTGATCTGAAGGTAGGAGAAGCCTAGGCAAATATTTTCAGCCGTTAGACTTTTCGTCAGTCTGCCCCATTTCCCTGGCTTTCCCACCACAGAGTGGAATCAGGAACTTTTCTCCGGGCTTGGGACCTGTAGCCCCTCACAAACAAGGTCACCACAGTTTCACCCAGTATTTTCCAACCTCGCAGTCTGTTTCATATATTACCCGGGTCCCTGGAAACTTCACTTAGCGTATGATTAGAATTTCAAGGACAAGGCAGTTTGAGATCCCCTTGGCTGTTTTTGTTCCCCCCCTCAAGGAAATCAACAAAGGCTCCAGAACGTTTAACTTCACATTTTCGGACATCAAGTATTTTAGGAGAAGTTTATTGCTTCTTTTATTGAGGTTTTCAAGGACTGTTGGTGATATCCTTTCAATGCACAGTTTTTAACCATACTAAGAAAAGTGGACTTTTTCCAGTCCACTTAAGTCATTTAAGTTCAGTTGTCATTTTTCTAATAGAACCTCACTTAATCCTCATTCACCTGAAGGGCGCTCATACTATGGACATATTATTTTGCATCATACTATTTTGCATAAATTACACAATTCCAAAAAGAGTGTGTTTCTTCATCTTGAATTCACCTTGAAAAACAATGGCATTTTTTCCTGCCTGTTACTACTTATGTGTGTCACCATGACTCTGGAAATGGTCATTGTGGGCTAAGGTCATTAATGCAGCAATAATTATTAGCAAATTAAGGCACCAGGGACATATTTCTATTTTTTTTGTTATTGTCAGTTATAATCCCATGCTTATGAAACTAAGTCTTCTTTGGTTTTTATGGTAGTTCTGGTTGGGTAGCAGAGATGATGCTTTAAAAACTCCTTTGCAGATGGTTACTTTCCTACAAGGTTTGCCTAAGCTAAGAAATCATTACTCCAATTGACAAGGTGTCCCAAAGACCTCCAAGTCACAAATTTTCCTGGAATCCCTGTTTGCCAGCCAAAGGTTTGGGCAAATTTTGTAAGCTCTCTGAGCCTCAGTTTCCATGTCTGCAAATGGAGTAGTCTCACCTATTTTATAGGGTTCCTGTAGGCATTGGGGATGTTAATGGGTGTGGCATCCAGTTGGCAAGCAGCAAGTGTGACGTCCTTTGCTCTTCTGTCTCTGTTCTCCCCAGCAATATATTCTCCATTAGATATGACTCTTAGTTTGATTTTAGCCCTAAAGCTGAAGAATCAAGCTGCAGTTACCAACAACAATTTATTATTTCTGAATTGACCCCCTTGGAACCAGTTTGACTATCTGGTGTTAGGACTGATAGAAAAGTGGTTTTACTCCAAGCCTATTATTTATCATTTTTTTCTGATTTTTTTAAAAAAAAAAAAAAAAAAAATCCACCCACAAACATTTATCTCTTCTTTCCAACATATGGGAATAGCAATTAGAGGCCGTTATAATCCTGACCCTCAGTGGCAGACAAGTCCACACTGTGTGGCAGATCTGTGTGGCAGGTGATCTGGGTGTCACAACCAACGTGCACTTGTCCAAAGCACTCTGTCCTATCGGGCAATGATTCACCAAGGTAGCTGCTCCAAAGTTAACCTGGCAGAACACAGAAAGAAACACTAACACTATTTTCTCTTATAATCCATTTCCATAAATTCGAATATTTAGATGCAACCACTCCCACGCACAAAGCACTAAAAACACGAACAACAACAACAAAAAGCCACCATGCTGGTCGCTTTCCAAATCTCTCTTAACTAGTAAAAGGGAATGCCAACGTTCCCAAAGGCCCAGGTATTTCCTTGAGTGAGAGTTTACTGATATCTGACTTTCTCAATACCACCAGAAGTTTCTGTCCAACGACTTTCCCATTATGAGTTCACCTGGAAAATGGCTTCTTAGAATGGATCCTATTTCTTTTGTAAAGTTCCTCACCATTTGCACACGAAATGATGGGCCTTGTCCAGGTCTAGTCTTCATCTGAATTCCAAATTATTTCATTTTGTGTTGAGCACACATGAGTGGATAATGTTGTTTCTGGGTTTTTATGCACGATGTTCTGTCTGCCTTAGTTTAACTTAGTTTAACCTTATTATTTCGTACTGATGGAATGGAAGAGAACACTGGTCATTTGTATCTTTCCACTTCTACACAAGCTGTCAGTGGGAGGGAGGGGAATCTCCCCTTCTGTGGCTTTTTGTACACTTACTATTTTTAGAAAATGGAACTCCACTCTTTCTCCTATACAATCCTCATTTGCACATGTCTTACCGATTGACTGGCGAATTTGTCTGCACTGATGTCCCAAACAAAGTAGTCCGAAGTCTTTCTGCAGCAACAAAGGGATACATCTAAGTTGGCCCTTCTTGGTGAAGGGCCGTAATACGGAATAGAAGTCTGTGTCCCTGGTTTTACCAAGTGGGAAGAATCGCAATAATCTGAATCCCAAACTGGCTAGACCAAAACAAGCCTAGCTTTTCCTCGAGTTTCTTACCATAGGTGTTTCTGGGATATTCCTCAAGAATTCAGATTGATTCTTCTAATCCATTCTTGTGGCTTTTTGCCCCCGAGTCTTGTGGGCACACCCTGGAACACAACTACTCTGCTTGGGATTCAGCTTTCTCAGTCCTCATGCATTGCCCAGTTATAAGCAATGGAAATGTTTTTCTGGACAAATCCCATCACTTATGGACAACTGTAACCTCTTCCCAGGATTCTGTTAGGGCAAATTTTCAGAATTCCATAATCAGGTATCAGTGGCATTCCCCAAGAATGGGCTTTTCAGTCTTTAACAAGACCACATATGGGGCCGAAACATTACAATCCACATTGGAATTCATACACTGGCATGAAGGTGAGCATATGTTCCCACTTCCTTCTGCTGTCTGTGTACGGAGTTATAGCGAGAATAACGTGTACAACTCCTAGAAAATGAGGAATGGATTTCAGAGACCGTGATAGCCAAAATCCATACTTAGGAAAGAAGTCATTCTCAGAATGAAACTCAGAATTGTGCAGTCAAGCCCCTACCTGCTGACTTCTCAAGCGTGAGTCACTGGAAGATGCTCGAACCTTTGCAGACCCATCCTCTCCTACGGAAGAGAACTGGCAGGGAACTCTGGCTGTCACTTCCACATGCGGCGCCCAGTCGACAAAATGCGTTTGAGTGCACTGCTTGCTTCCCCGTGATAAAAGGCATTTTGGCACAAGACTCTACGGACAATTGGGCACCAAATAGGCCTTTGAAACCTGTGGCCATGGAGAAGCACAAATTCTATTCTTTCTAAACGTAATGTACTTGGTCACCTGTTTGCCAGTGGATCACCAATTAGAAGACTAGACATACGTATACCGTAACAGCCCAAAAATGTAGTATTCGTTTACATTCAGGCTTCTTATTTGATTTTTTTTTTTTTTTTTTGACGGAATCAAGAAATCCTAGTCCCATGAGCAGGTTGGATACTTTCTTCAGTTGAACTTGTTTGTTTGTTGTTTGTTTGTTCTTGGTCACTAGATATGCCTCGTAAGAGTAGGAACTGAAAAGAATGGGGTTGGAACAGCGATCTCTTCTGAGAGTCAGGAGCATTCTAACCTCTTCAGTGTGCTACACCTCAAAGAGGGTAGATCTGGTGAAGGAGTCGACAGACTGTGGCGCCTAGATCCAATGGGGCCGCTGCCTGTTTTTGTAAATAAAGTTTTATTGGATCATAGCCAGGCCATTGATTTGCAGGTCGTCTGGGGCTGTTTTCATAGTACAATAGCAGAGTTAAGTGTTGCTGGAGACTGTATGGATCCCAAAGCTTAAAATATTTAGCCCCTTACACAGAAAGTTTGCCGATCCCTGATCTAGTGTATTGCCATCTTCCTGGTGAAAATAGTGTATCGACTTTCTATTAAAGGTAGAGACACACACACAGGTGTTTGAAAAGATGCTACACTCGAGATGAGGTCATCGTATGAAATTCCTTCAGCTAGAGTCAATAAGAAGCCGTGTACGGACCTCAGGAACAACAGCACAGTGTTGTTCGTGTATGTGCTGATGGGACAGTCAATTGTAATTGTCTCCTCTCGGTCTGCTGTGACACAGCTACCCCAAAGAAATGTTCCTGGTTTCAGTTATACTGAAAATGGAAGACATAAGGCCCGCTGCCTGCGAATCACATTGCTTGGGAAAGAGCATTGCTTGGGAAATGTGGTTTTAAAAAAAAAAACACATTTTTTAAAGAATATGTCTCTCGAATCATCTTTCCCTTTAACTGGATTGAGAGACAGCGAGAAAGCTGAAGCAGCCAGGAGAATCTAGTTTAACAAACAAACCAACCCAGCGTGCTCTCGGTTCAAAAGGTCTGCTGCATATTCACTCTCCATCTCTATACATATTTTAGTTCACCTTCTGTAAATATTGTCGCTGTAGAGAGCTTTGGGCAGCCCAATGCGTTGTGATGTTTTGTTAATGGAAACAGAGACAACAATGCGGAAGGCAATCACAAGACGGGACCAGGAGGAGGCAGATGAAGGAAGGAAGGAAGGAAGGAAGGAAGGAAGGAAGGAAGGAAGGAAGGAAGGAAGGAAGGAAGGGGCAGACTGAAGGCAGAGCCCAGGGTGTCCAGAGAGGTGAGGCCCGAACCCTGCGTGGAGCTGACTTCTTCATTAGCAGAACCTGGAACCATGCCAGAACATTCCACAGCTTCAGGAGCTCATCGGTTTTCCTCCCCTGTCCCCCTTCTCTCCTCTCCTTCTCTCTGCCTCTGCAAACTTAGAAAGAAAAGACATAATGGTATCTCTCCCACGTTAGGAGGCTCTCCTCTGCGTTGAAAAATCAGTCGCAGAAAAATGGCGAGTCGCTTTTAGTCCTGGGTCACCACAGGGTGACTTTCCTCGTAGGCATCTCCTCCGGTGACTTAGCAAGAGTCGAAGCTTTAAAGCTCTCCCTGTTCTCATGATTCCCTTCCACCACGGCGAGTGCAGCGGGCGGCCCTTGGACGTGGGTGACTGTCTCCCCGCTTCCGGTCACAGCTGAGCAGCCCCGCTGGCTACCTGGGCAAGGTTTCTGGGCCACCACCTGTGTGTCCTGTGCGTTCTCACCCCCTTTTATGAAAGAGCAGCGCTGCCTTGGCGTGGACCGGGAGTGTATGCTCTTCCTTCCCTGCCTCCCTGATCCCTTCTCCTCCTCCCTCTCCCCCCCCCCCCCCCCGTTTGCCATACTCCTGTTGTTGCTGTTGTTGTTGTGTTTCCCACAGCAGAATCTGCCCTGGGGACAGCCCAAGCCCACGATGGCGGCTGGCGTTGGCGGTGCAGGTGCGCGGAGCCCTCCTCTGCGTGGTCGCCACAGCAACCCGCCGCCGCTCTAATCTGCTGAATATGAAAGGCAGGAACAGAAAGAGAAAAGCCATCCACCCCCTTCTGCTCCGTCCCGGAGTCCAAAAGAAGGCTGCGGGCTCCAAGCATTCCCCGATCATCCCCAGCCATCGCCCGGGCAACAGTCACAGGGAGCTGGCGGGCCTGGCGGGAGCGCCGTCCCCTCCCAAGTTCTGACCTCCTCCCTCCCTCCCTTCCCCCCCCCCCCTCCTCTGCTTCTCCCATCCTGGGCCTCCAGACGCCCACCCGCGTCCCACTCTGGCCTCCCCGCCCCAGCGACTCGCGCGCGGCGTGATTTCACCAGCTTCTTCTCACTCGGCCCCAGCAACACGCGCGTGGGGGCGGGGGCGTGGGGGTGTGTGCGTGCACGCAAGGATGGGCGCACGTGCATTCGTGCGTGTGTGTCGACGTTCATCTCCAGTCGCTTTGCAGCTGCGCCGTGGTCGTGTGCTAGAAAGATCGAAATGGACAGAGCCGGTAGGTTGAGAAAGCGGCCCCTCGCTGCGGGCCTGAATTCGTCCATGCCCGGATTTGCGGGCCAGTGGCTCACTAGCCCCAGATCCAGCAGTGAAAGCTGTCGTTTGTCTCGCCACCGGCTTGTTGTCGCAGCTGGGTTTGACACCGCTTACCTCAGCAGTTTGTTGTGGTGGTGGCGGTGGTGGTTTTTGTTTTCTTGGTGTTTTTTTTTTTTTTTTTTGGTTGAAAGACAGAAGGCTTCCTTGTGATCCCAGCCTTTTCCTATCAAATGACACTCAGCCATGGTTTGGGTGACTTATTTACTGGCACTGGACCAGGAAAAACAAAAATGAACGTTCACAACTAATAAATCTTCCAGCCTCGATAGCCACAGCAACAGCGGTGGGAGGACGTCAGAATGTTCCGCCTGATACCCCAGGGTTCCTTGGCCGTGCGGAACCTCGCAAGTCGGGGGCAGGAAAAGAGGGTAAGACTAGAGAGGAACAGAGACGCGTTTTATATGCAGGGTCTTGAACAGACTCAAAAACTTTGGGCTTGGATCCTATGACGGGCTTTCCCAGCGGAGGATCCTAAGTGCGGGAGGCGGATGCAGTGTGTTTGAGTCCTTGGAAGAGGACGTGGCTAAGCTTGCCACCTTTTTCTCTTATCCTTGGGAATGAAGGCACACCTAGGCTCACCATGATGGACAAGTCCAGCCTACATCGGCTGGGCGGCAAAATCACAGCTTTCTCAGCTGCACTGAAAGAAACTATTTTTATAGAGGACCATAAGGTCAAGAATGTTTAGCAAACAAAATTGTATGTCAGCCACTCCTAGATGGTTCTCCAAGGACCCTCCTCCTCCCAGGCCCTTATTGAAAGTGAGGGCATCTCTGTAAGGCTAGTGTGACAATGTTTTTATTTGTTTTGGAATGGATCTTCTGGACAGAAGCACATTTTTTTTCTCATTAGTATAAATCCAGAAAAAGTCAACCACGAAACCACCGACTTTGGTTAAGATTGCCTCGTTTTCTCCCCCTATGACCACCTCTAGTTCAACAGATAACTATACTTTCTGTGCTGATCAGCTCGGTTAATTCAGCTTTTGGAGGCTAATGGCTGAGACTTTCCAGACAGGGTTCAATCTTTGGGTAGAAATGTGGATAAAAAGTGGGGAAAAATTGAACCATCACCCAGATGTTTAGTCTACATAACGCTAAATACTTGACTATTTGGAAAGATAAGTATGATTGATTTTGCTCTTCCTTTTTAATTTTGGCTTTGTTTCCTTGACCCTCGGAGAAACAGTGAGGGAGGGCACTTAACTGAAGACAAATGAAGCCACACCTACCCACAAGTTCTGCTCGTTTGTTATAATGCAGAAAAAAAAAATACTATCTTTGTTTTGTTTTTGCATTGTGATACAACTGGGCTCTGATGTCATATAACTACCTGAAACATGCCTGCAGAAAGTAGGGAACATGATCATCTCGCTTTCCAAAGCACCTGACAAAAAAGCATTTTACAAAATCCTTCAGAGTTTTGAGGAATTATTATCTTTGAAACTTGTTCTTTGCCACTCTTTAAAAAAAAAATGACTGGGATAGAATCAGATGAAGGAAATGTACAAAGGTTAATTCTGCCATCTTAATGCGTTTAGAATGCTCACTGTCTACCAATGAAGTCGTTGCTCAAATTCGTCTGCCAGTTCACAGGAAAGTAATTGAATCTCTCTGTGATTGAATCCAGCTAAATTATTCTCTCTGTCATAGAGATATTGTCTATAGTCATTGTCTCCTAGGAGAATCAAGTATTGTCTGAATGCTATTTTGAAATCCTTAGGAGAAAAGGCATTATGTGATCAAATCAACTTCAAATTCTGTTTAATTCCTAGAATCTTTATTTTGATTACTTTTTATCCGTTATTATGCCAATATTTTGGAGGCACCTAATATGTGCCAGATACTATGTAAGTTCTTGGAATTCAAAGAGCTTGTGGCTTAGAAGGGGAGATAGGAGCACAGAAATCATGGCCAGCTTTTATTGAGTGCTTACTATATGCCGGGTACTGCTTTAGACATTACAACTCTAGGAGGTAGGTAACATTATTTCTTCTGTCTTTAAGAAAGGGAATGGAGACACAAAGAGGTTAAATTACATGCCCCGAATCACATGCTACCTTGTTTTTAAAGCAATGGTCAGAAGATACATGACTGCTTCACGTTTGTAACCCACTGAGTTCAGTATCCTCGGTACACAGTTAATAAGCGAAAGCCTGCCAGATGGAAAAAGGGAAGGTGAACATATTAGTAGAAGGAATTTAGAACCCCCGAATTAAGTCCTGACATCATCCCAACCTCTCAGGGTTTCTAAGAACTCTCACTTAAGTGATGGATAAGATCTTGCAGTGAAAATGTTTTTGAGGGTGTCTCTAGGTAGTGCCATTCATACATGTTTCTACTTCGTTTCAGGAAAACTTGTTTTAGGCTGTTTCAAACTTAAGTAGTATCTCTGAAGTGCGCAGGAGAGCACATGGTATATGGTAAATTTTTGTCAAATAAATGAAATTACTTGGAATTTCTATGATAATTGAAAAGAAAAATTAAAGTTTCTTTATTTCCGAGAGAGAGAGAGAGAGAGAGAGAGAGAGAGAGAGAACGAGTGGGGGAGGGGCAGAGAGAGAGGGAGACACAGAATCCCAAGCAGGCTCCAGGCTCTGAGCTGTCAGCACAGAGCCCCAAGTGGGGCTCGAACTCGCGAACTGCGAGATCATGACCTGAGCCGAGGTGGGATGCTCAACTGAGTGAGCCACCCAGGCGCCCCTAGAATTGAAAACAAATTTTAGAGAAGAGTTGGAATGTGGGCGGCACTATGAAGCACTGAGAGACACCCCACCCCCACGTGAGAATCAGGAAACAGAAGGGGTAACACTGGTGGCCACAGAGTTTTCCCCTAAGTCAGTGAAAGCTTCATCTACAATACGTGGGTGGGAAGGGCTAGGGGGTCTCAGGAACCCCGAAATATTAAAGCTGGGCTGTGACACAATCAGATCTGTGTTTTGCGTAGCGAGATCACTTCTGTTACAATGCAGAGGATGACAGAGGAGGTTAGACGGTCACGTCAGATGGGCCAAGCCAGATCCTCGCGCAAAATCCTGTCGCTGCTGAGGGGGCAGTGGGGCTGGAGATGGGGACATTCGGACAGATATTTAGGAAGTAGAATCTCCAGAACATTGTCCTTGATCGGATGATGAAACGTGGTCCCTGATGATGTGAGGAAATATGGTTCCCGCTAGTGTGAGGAAAGGTAGTATGTCCTTGACTGGGTGCATGGATGGCGAGTTTAAAGATGATATTCACTAAGAGGGGGATGCTTAGAAGGCGAGGTGTTAAGTTAGTTTTGGACATGTTGGGTTTAAAGTACTCAACAGCTGGGGGCGCCTGGGTGGCTCAGTCGGTTAAGCACCCAGACTGTTGATTTTGGCTTAAGCCGTGATCTCACAGTTCGTGAGATAGAGCCCTGCGTCCAACTCTGCACTGACAGTGCAGAGCCTGCTTGAGATTCTCTCTCTCTCTCTCTCTCTCCAAATAAATGAACTTAAAAAAGATTTTTTTTTTCAAATAAATAAAGTGCTCAGCCTCCGAGGGTGCATACAATAGTCCCTTAAAATCATGGTGTGATTCTTGAATAGATAGATTTTAGAGTCCTGTGCACAAGGCTAAGTATTTTAAGAGATGGGAGTATCTGGGAACACCAAGGGAAAACAGAGATGGAGCGAAAATATACGGGGTCAAGGACAAACTTGAGAACAACTCGGAGAAAATCCCACGGGGTCCATTTCAGTAAGATTTTTAGACAACGAAAGAAGCTGGGTCAGTTTTCTCAAAACGGATTCAAAAGGCTTTTCGTAACTCAGAAGTCCTGTTCCTCCATAATTTCTTCCTGTGGCTTCCAATCCGTCGTCAAAGCTAATCTACATTTTGAAATCATCAACCAATTCATGATAACGTTGGTCTTGAAACTTCACAAGCTTCGACATCTTGGCACCGTCGGGCTTTTGAGACATAACTCAGTCCCTCAACTCTGTGGAGGTCACTAAGAACATTTTCCTGCCTGAAAGCTGTGGGCGCTATCAATCACTGATGAAAAATGCCATCTCTTGCAAAGGCTCGCTCAGCAGAGGGGCTGAGCACAGTCTTGATGAGGAGAGAAAATGAATCCTAATTGCTACCTTTGTTCTCCTGAAGTTGGTTTCAAGAAACACAGAATGGCTACCTTCTGTTTACTCACCTCTCCTTAATTCTTACAGGAAGGTATTTAGGCAATCTATTTGTCGAATCACTGCAGGGGGCAGCATGCTTCTCTTACCAGTGATTATCACTGAGAGGCATATTCAACCTCCCAAGGCACAATATTTAAAAAAAAAAAAAGAAAGAAAGAAAGAAAAAAAAGTAACATGCAGCCTCTGTGTGATTTATTTATAATAGGCCGAATTGAAAAGTGCTAATTGGGATATGACCCCCAATAAAACTGTAATGAAATGAGATTCCTATCAGAGTTTTTTTTTTTTTTTTTTTTTTTCTTTCTTTTATCCTCCCTAATAGAAGCAGTCATGTGTTCTGGCTTAAGGTCATCACTTTGGAGCAGGAATTAAGTGACCCTTCTTTGTAATTTCTGCCTTCTTAGTTTTGTAACTATAAGGGAAGCAGGCTGTGGGCCTTAGGGATAAGATGAATGTGACCTCTTGTTTAACTTAATAAATAAGCCCTTCTTTCTGTTATACAACCTGCTGGGGAGAAAACAGGCAAATCCGAATAAGGAGAGAGGCCCAATAAATTCTCAATCTCGCCTCCTTAAGACTGAGTTATAAGAATGCGTGATACAGACTAGGATAGCCCTTACTCAGGACCCTGAAATAAAGATACCTTAAAGTAGCAGGGCTGATTTTGTCCCCTCGGAGACATTGGTAGTATCTGGAGACCTTTTCCGTTGTCACAACTGGGGAACAGCACTACTGGAACTTAATCGGTTGAGGCCAGAGATTTGGGTAAACATTCTGAGGTGCACAGGACAGTCCCCTAAACAACAGATTATCTGACCCAAAATGTCAAAAGTGCTGATGTTGGAAACCCTACCAGAGTGGTAGAGAGACACAGAACTGCCGGCCTACTCTTCGTATTGTCAGGAGAAAGGGAGGAGAACGCTGGCGTTGGTCCATGAGTGGCATTCTCTGAAATCAGTTTGTTCCAGTTCTTTGTGACTGGCAAATGCCCTAAAGAAACAGCACCTCTGAGAATAGAAATAAATGGTGACGAAGGCCCGTCACAGCGGTGTGCGTATACGTCGCTAACTGAGTACGACCCAGAAGACCATACTTCTTCTGTGTTCTGCACACAACCTCTGAAGATAACTTCGCATCTTGGCCATGAGACAAAAACCTTCTACTTTGGAATGACTTTGTCCTCTGTGAAAGTTGCTGGGCTATAGAACTGGCAATTTTAGATCTTAGCCAGTTGCCGAATGGAGACTCTTCTTCACTGCAAGTAATGCTAGAAGTTGGGGGCTCATCCAACATCAAATAAAAGGAGTCAAGACCCTGCTTAAGAACCTTAAAGGAGCCACTTGGCTTCATACACTGCCCTTGAGGCCACTTCTGTTCAACAACCAGTTCTGCTCTATTGTTCTGAGCTCACCAGGGGTTGGATTGAACCAGTTTGGAATCTCTTGCTGCCTCCCACATCCTCACACCCACCACCAACTTCCAGGAACATATAGAAGGAAAAAAGGTGAGGTCTACCATATGCATGCTGAGGTGGAACCTTACATTATATCCTCTGACCCGACAGAAGGATGTTATCTTTTCCCGGTAGGGTAAAGAAGGCTAAGGCAATTACAGTGGGCATGACTTATCCTCTACTTTCATGTGAACAAAACCCAGAATACACGATTTCAAGGTATGGGAGGCAAAAGTGAATCTGGAGAACATTTGGCCCAGTGTTTCCCAGGATGGCACGTATAACCCTGATGGTATAAAAGACAATTTTAGGTGGTACATAGTTACGACTTTCAACAGCATGCCGTCCGTAGTAAGATAGTTAATACATTTCAGTTCTATGTCAATCCTTCTAATTAGGGTCGAGTCTCTTAATACTGAGTGGTCAAAGAGAAGTTAAAACAAAATCTCTGAAATTGGCTTTGAATTCTGACCCCGCAACTTATAAATTGACTCTGTGATGCAATTTTGACCAATGAAAAAGTGAGTGGAAGACTTTTGGGGAATTTTTGGGAGATTTTTTCAACTCTGAAGTTTGTACTTTCAGCCTCTTTATTATATTGCTATAGTGAACGAAACAAACTCTGTGAGGGCAGGAGGACTCCAACTTTTCTTTTCTTTTCTTTTCTTTTCTTTTTTTTAATTTATTTTTGAGAGAGAAAGAGAGAGAGCGCATGACCAGGGGTGGGGGGGGGGCGCCGGAAGAAGAGGCCCCCAAAAACCCGAAGCAGGCACCAGGCTCTGAGAGGTCAGCACAGAGCCGGACATGAGGCTGGAACCCACCAACCCCAGCCACTCGGGTGCCCAGACAGACTCCATTTTGTCTTACATGTCCAGGACTTGGAATTCCCAGCCGTGCTGCCATCCACAAGCATTTGATACGTATTTGCTGGATAAACAAATACAAGAATCATATGAAAAGCTAGAGATCCTTTTTTCGTTGTAATGATGGCTTTTAAGGGTACAGATTTGCCCCCAGGCTTAATGTGAAATCACAGGGTAGACTCAGCATCTTCCTACTAAATTTTTGTTTTTTAATAGATTTGTTTAGGTATGATTGATATAATATAAACTGCAAATATTCAAAGTGTGCAATTGGATCAGCTTTGACATATGTTTACACCTGCGAAACCATCTCGATAATCAAGATAATGAACGCATCCATCATCCCCAGTGTTTACTTGTTCCCTTTTGTAATCTCTACCTCTTATCTCTCTACCTCTCCTCCCCAAGAACCACTCATCTGCTTTCTGTCACTACAGAAGCATCTGTATTTCACAGCATTTATAGAAATGGAATCGAAGGGTATATACTCTTTTTATCAGGCTTCTTTCGTTCGTGGTACTTATTTGTTTGTGTTGTTGCATGTATCAGTAGCTCATTCCTTTTTGACAGAGAACAGTATTCCACTGTGTAAAGATATTGTGATTTGTTTATCCATATTTACCTTTTGAGTTTTGCCCAGTTTAGGGCTCTCAAAAATAAAGCTTCTATGAATATTCATGTACTTGTCTTTGTAGGGATGTGTGTTTCTTTTAATTTTTATTTTAACTTTATTTATTGATAGAGAGCATGGGAGGGGCAGAGAGAGAGGGAGACAGAGAATCCCAAGGAGGCTCCACACTGTCAGTGCAGAGCCCGATGTGGGGCTTGGTCCCATGAACTGTGAGATCATGACCTGAGCTTAAACCAAGAGTCAGATGTTTAACCGACTGAGCTGTCCAGGTGGCTCTGGATGTATGCATTCTTTTCTCTTGGGTGAGTCCTTAGTAGAGAAATGGCTGGATAATATGGTAGGTATATGTTTAGCTTCATAGAAACTGCCAAAATGTTAATCACTGGTGGCTGTCCAATTTTCATTCCCAGCAGCAGTGTTTGAGCGTTCTAGTTGCTCCAGATCCTTGACATCACATGATGTGATCAAACATTTTAATTTAAGGCATCCTAGTAAACACGTAATGGTATCTTATTTTGGTTTTAATTTGCATTTCCATAATGGCTGATGATGTTGAGAGTCTTCCCATGTGCTTATTTACCCCCTGCATGTCCTCTCTGGAGACGCGTGTCTTCTGATCTTTTGCCATCTTTTCATTGGACAGTTTGTTCTTTCATTACTAAGTTTTAGAATTCTTTATATATTCTGCATACAAGTCCTTTATCAGGCACATGCTTTGCAAATATGTTCTCCCAATCTGTGGTTTGTCTTTTTATGAATTTAATGTATTTTTGGAAGAGAAGTTTTTAAATTTGATAAAAGTCCAGCGTATCATGTGTTTATTTCATGGATCACACCTTTGGTGTCATATATAAGAAATCTTTGCCGAATCTGTGGTCACAAAGACTTTCTCCTATGTCTTCTGCCAGAAGCTTTATACTTTTAGGTTTAAAATGTAGGTGTGTAATACATTTAATTAAGTTTTCATGTGGTGTGAGATATGAAGCCAAAGGTTTTGTTTGTCTGTCTGTTTGTTTTTGCCTATGGCTATCCAACTGTTCCAACATTATTTGTTGAAAAGACCATCCTTTCCCCACTGCATAACCTTTGCATCTTTGTAAACAAACAAACAAACAAAAACAGTGGTCCATATATGTGTGGTTTTGCTTTTGGACTCTCTATTTTAGTTTTCAATCTTAATGCAAATACCACACTATCACTACATCTTCCCAATAAATCTTGACAGTAAGTAGTATAAATCCTCTCACTTTGTTCTTTATAAAAGTTGTTTTGTCTATCCTAGGACCTTTGCATTTCTATATGAATGTAGAATCAGCTGGTCAATTTCACATTAATTAATTAATTAAAACCCAAATAAAGCCAGCTGTGGTTTTGATTGGTATTGTGTAGGACCTAAGATCAATTTGAAGATGTGAAGAAACTGATGCCTTGCCCAAGGTCATCTGTAAAGTGAACATCACTGTAGGTTATAATGGGGATTATGTAAGTGAATGTATCTAGACAATGTGTGGCATATGGTAAGTGCTCAGTAAGAAATCCTATTACTTCCTTTCTTTCAGCCTTCAAAGGCCAACTCCATTGTTTAAAGAACAAAATCCCAAATTCTTAACATTTCCTCTAACATGCATTCTCACCTGGATAATATTTCTTTTCCAGACTCACTTAGCCTCAAGCCCATGGAGACATCCATTGAACACTGCCTCCAGCCCACACCAAAATACTATCTATTCCCCAAACATTCCATGCTATTTTTGGTCACTGTTCCTTTTTTACATACTGTCTCAACTTCCTAGAAAGGGTTTTGTTTTTCTCCTTGTTAAAATTCAACTCACCCTTCCAGACCCACATTGAATATTGCTTACTCCATGCAATTGTCGTAAGGCAGAGTAGTCAGAGCTTACTGTTTCTCTGAGCTACAATAGCAAACACTTTGCATTATGATTATATATTTGCATACCTGTCACCTCACTACACACATTTCCCAGGAAAGAGTACAAATAGTTTCAGAGTAGAACCAAGTAGTTATTTATTTTTATAATCTTTGGGCCTAATACAAGATCTAGTACACAGTAGGTACCTAATGAATATATACTGAATAATATACAACCGAAATCTTCTTTATTAAGCATTCATGCTTGCTGTTTGCATTGGTATTGCCATTTATTTTTTAAATAAAAGCAGTAATATTTCTCTTTTAGTCATGTGCACGATTTTTGTGTTTTTGTTTTTGCCATTAAAGTTCAAGCTTGAGAAGTGGTACCCTGAGACAATAAAAACTCCTGATTTCTTCCCAGGAGAAAAACAAAAACAAGGCAGAACTATGCAAGTGCCTGGCACAAAGCAAAAAGGGAATCCCTCTCTTCGGCTCTCTTGGCTCCAACGAACATGGGGGTATAGACAGGAGGCAGTTCAGCAATAGCCCAGCCTAGCGCATTGCCAGAGAAACCCTTAACAAGAGAATGGGCTCCTTGTTAGAGCAATGCTAAGGGATATGAGTGAAACTGAAAGGAGGCACTCAAATAATTCCCTGTGCAACCTCAAAGGGCCACCACAATTCCCCTGTGTTTAAGAGGACCCCCACATCCAGGAAAAAAAGATTCCAGCCTGTGGAAACCACCCCTAGCCAAAGGCCTGAGCCTCCCCCTGGGAGGGCCCAGCAGGAAATGCCTCTTTGCCTTGCAGGGGAGTTCAACACTTCAAGTTACCAGAGATACGTGTTTGTGGTTTACATAAAGGTGGGGAAATTCTACTTTGGACCCACACCTTAAATGATTAGCTTTCCCAGTGGTAAATTTTGCAATTAGACCAATATGTTTACAGTCAAGTATATGGCATATGTATTTGACAAGAGAAATTTTCCATAATTCAGGTCTAGAAAAATTATCCTTAATCCAGATGTGGGAGAAAATAAATTGAGAACATAAAATATTTTAGGTCTAGTCCCATGATAGGCCAAACCCAATATTATGGTGAGCCAGGGCCCCTCTTTGGAGCAAAGTACTTTCCTGCACGAAGTAAATAACTTCTTCCTAAGCATGAAATGTTACTCTCCAGAGGGTATTTTAGTTGCCTGGAGTTTCTGTACTATTGAGATTGTTTAGTAAATTTGAGCCGAGTCCTGTTTCTTTTTCCACCTCTCAGGCTCTAGTCTAATATTTAGTTAATGCTGGTTTTTTTTTTTTGTTTGTTTGTTTTTTTGATAAATCCTGTTCAATTCGATTCTACACAAATGAGACAAATGATCTCAGTGGAACAAACAAGCAAACAAAAGGTAATTTTTTTAAGATAGTCAAAAGTTGGGGGTAAAGTACCCTGACTTTAAAGGAGATATTATAAATGAAAATCATTGCAAATGTGTTAACACTTAAAAAGTTTGGGTTTACTTCCACCTGCTGTGTCTTACTGGGAGGCAGACTAAAGGAATAGTTGTCTAGAGGGTGAAAAAAGGCTATGCTAGAAACTTCCCACTGAAGAGAACATTCATCAAACTCCAAAGAAAGCATTATCCACTCATTTGCTTATGCTGTTTTGCTAAGGGATATACACAGTGACTGAAGAGTTTGTAACCAGAATCTTAACATTTATGTGATAAATAAATCATGAAATTAATGATTTATGTCAAATTGAAATACAGATTTTTATATATTTAGTGTGTGGATGAAATGGAAGGAAACTAAAGAGTTGAGCACATAGATGTTTTATCCCCAAATGTGAATAACAGGATAAACCTAAGAAAATAGTATTCTTTTTTGTCCTAATAAAAATTACTTAAACTGGTATGTTTTCATGTTTGTAATAGTTTTCAGAAGGCTTGGATTCAAATTTGAAGATCATCAGATGTGAAGCTTACCCAACACACATTAATCACATTCATTTATTTAAGTATTTTAAAACTTTTTCTGTCCACTCCATTTGTCAGATATTGGGACATGTGTCAAACTCTTGAACTAGAATTGTGGATTTTTCAACCACTCTGTATAATTTTGTCAGTCTTGCTTTATATATTTGGAGCTTACATTATTGGGTGCATACAAGTTCTGAATTATTACAGTTTCTTAATAAATTAATAACAGCTGACTCATACAAAGTACTTACTATGTGATACACATAATCTAAGTTTGTTACATATATTCACTTATTTTAGTCCGTACAGTAACTCTAAGAAGGAGATATTATCTCCATTTCATAGTTGAGTAAAGAGATTAAGTTTGAAGACCTTAAGTAATTTATTCAAATTCACACATCGGTATGTGGCAATGTCAGGATCTGCAACTAGATATATGGCTCCTAAAATTGTGTTTTTAACCAGTGTAACGTACTGTCTTTCTGCTTTCTGTTATTATCTAGTGGCCCTCTTTATCACTAAGAACGAATATGGATAGTTTATACTGTTTGATATTATTGCAGCCATGTAAGAAAAAGTCCAGAATTTGGCAGCTGAAGGGCTGTTCAGGGAATCACATAGGTGTCCGTAAACAGACATATTTTACTTTTCTGTTCCACAGCTTGTAATTTCAAGAAAACTCATGGTCTAGGAAAGCTGCTGAAGCTCCAGCCAACACAAATATATTCCATCTCAGAAGGAAGAAAGGCATAAGGGCAAAACATGCTTATCTATCTAAAACTGTGCTCTCTAACACAGTAACTACCAACTACATGTGGCTACCGAGCATTTGAAATATGGCTAGTCTGATCTGAGATGTGCTGAGTGTAAAGTACACACCAGAATTTGAAGATTTTATACCAAAAAAAAAAAAAGGGTGTAAATTATCTCAATAATTTGTTTTATTGATTTTGTGTTGAAATGATAACATTTTGGATATCTTGGGTTAGATAAAGTATATAATTAGTATTTTTTAAGTTTGTTTGTCTATTTTGAGAAAGAGAGAGAGAGAGAGAAAGAGAGAACACACAGACAAATGGGGGAGGGGCAGAGAGAGGGAGAGAGAGTAAAAATCCCAAGCAGGTTCTTTGCTGTCAGCACAGAGCCTGATGCAAGGCTTGATCCCATGCAATGTGAGATCACGACCTAAACCGAAATCAAGAGTCAGACGCTCAACCAACTGAGCCACCCGGGCACCCCTGATAAGGTATATTATTAAAGTTAATTTCACCTGTTCCTCCTTACTTTTGTAATACAGCTACTAGAAAAATGTAAATTACATATGTGACTCTCCATTGTGTCTTGCCTTGTATTTCTGTTGGAAGTGATGATTAAAAGAGCTTCCTTGGAATCCTCACCCAACAATTTCTGCCTATATTTTATTGGCAAGTATTTAGCCCCATAGAAAACTAATAAGGGAGGTTGCGTTATGTAGTCTTCTGACTATACTCTTCCTGTCACCTCCAGCTATTATTAAGGGAGCATCAGAAAATGGATACTTGGGGAGACGGCTGGCAGTCTCTCCCTCCTCTCAGAGAAACTACAAACTGTCCCCAGAGCAACTGTCATATTGAGCATCCCACATCTTCACAGCACTCAGTATTGCCTGTCTTTGATTTTAGCCAATCCTAAAGTTATGTAGGGGTGCCTGGGTGGTTCAGTAGTTAAGCATCCGCCTCTTGGTTTTGGGTCAGGTCATGATCTCACAGTTCCGGAGTTCAAGCCCCACATCAGGTTCTGTGCTGAGGGTATAGAGCCTGCTTGGAATTATCTCTTTCCCTCTGTCTCTGCCCCTCCCCTGCTCACACACTCTCTCTCTCTCCTAAAATAAATAAATAAACTTAAAAAAATTTTAAAATAAAAGTATGTAGTGGTATCTCATGTGGTTTTAAGTTTGATTTCCCTAATGACTAATGATGTTGAGGTTCTTTTTATATGCTTATTTGACATCTGTATCATTTCTTTGGTGAAGAGTCTTTTCAAATCTTGCTCGTTTTTTTAATTGTTTTCTTTTCTTCTTATTTAATTGTAACAATTATATATCTATTCTGGATACAGGTCTTTATAAGATAAGTGCTTTGCTTATGTTTTCCCCCAGTCTGTGACTTGTCTATTTATTTTCTTAATAGTGTTTTGGTGAAGTTTTATATATTTTTAAGAAGTTTAGTATATCAATACTTTTGTTCTATAGTTTGTGTTTTTTATGCCTTTTCTTTTTTTTCAACGTTTTATTTATTTTTGGGACAGAGAGAGACAGAGCATGAACGGGGGAGGGGCAGAGAGAGAGGGAGACACAGAATCGGAAACAGGCTCCAGGCTCCGAGCCATCAGCCCAGAGCCTGACGCGGGGCTCGAACTCACGGACCGCGAGATCGTGACCTGGCTGAAGTCGGACGCTTAACCGACTGCGCCACCCAGGTGCCCCAATGCCTTTTCTAAGAAATCTTTCCCTAACCCAAAATCACAAAGATTTTCTCCTATGTTTTTAATATATATATATTTTATACTACATATATATGTGTATATATATATTTTATACTATATATATATATTATACTAAGACTCACATGTAGGTCTATGTATTTTGAATAAAAAAAATGTTTTAATGTGAGGTAGGGAATCACAACCCAATGGTTCACCTCATCCTCTTGAGTCGAAAATGTTGTGGAAGGTTTCTTCTGTGCCCAAATGTTGCCTCAAGAGAAAAAAAAAAAAAGAAAAGATGGGGAAGAAAAGCCTAACAACTAAGGATTTGCCTTAAAAGGCTGATTATATGGGAAAAGTCTTACTTAAAACTCAAATTAAAAATGACTAGTTATTTGATAGGGAAATTTAAACTTCTTTTCACAACTAGGTAGGAATAGAAGCTTATGAACAAGTTCTAGCAACAGAAAGTGAAATGCTCTCTCTCTATATCTGTGTTATGAAGCATAGATTTCTAACTTGCTACAACTGAATCAATACATGAAAAATAATATCTGTTTGTAAGACTTGAGTATTCTTAGATCTTTTAATAAGCATTTAAAAGGGAAATGTTACTTGCTACTTTTCTTATTTAAATTAAAAATAATGTAAAATTCAGAACTCTTGATTTTGTCTTCTCCTGGTGAGCAGGAGAGTTGGGCAACATACTTCTAGGATTGATCTGTCTCTCCAACCAATGTCGCCACCATCATATTGGCCACCAATGGCAAAAACTCTCTCCTTAACAAGAGACAGATGATCGTTCCTTTGATTTCTCGTAGCTTATCTAACACAAGACTGTAGCATTTAATGTGACTTTACTAAAGGCTTCCATATAGCAAAAGGAAATTAACAGCAGATTAGTCAATCTGGGATACATAATAGGACTAATTTGTTGAAGCCAGGTACCCATTATAGACGCTCTTTCCTTGTTGGGTTCTTCATGTGACAGATATCTTTTTGAACCCCTCTAAGGAAGAATGCCTTCTTGGATGTACAGACTCTTGAGAACAAGAGAAAATAGCTAATCTTTTATTCTCTCATCTCCACAGATTTTGCCCCTCATGTTTGGTTCTGGTTGGAGAGTTTGTCCCCTTCATCAGTTCAGAAAGGCTGAAAATGGTCTTACTCCTTGGAAGCCAAAACCAACTCCATGAAGAAATGTTCTTGATAACCACATATTTATAAAGTAGCTCAAACATTCCTAAGGAAGGAATTGTTTTTTCACACTAATTGTGGACAAATGTTGCTTGGGGAATGCAAAGATTTGGAAGACCCAGTTCTGGTCCACAAGGAATTTGCAACCTAGTTAGGGTTACAAGCTCTGTAAGCAAGATAAATCAATAATCCATAGTGATATATTACTTCATAGCACTTCAGAAAAAGTAAAGATCATTGTGGAACAAGGGTGGGTTTAAATTAGACCTCGAGACATCAAACTGAAGAAAGGATACTCCAAGCAGGGACACGGTAAGTAAAGGTGAAGGCAGTAGAACATGAGAGATTTTAAAAGGTTGCTCCTGGCGAGTTTGGTTAGAGAGGTACGTTGACATGTGAGAAGAGCAGGGAAAAAGCTAAAGGTTGGAATCCCTCCTTTAGGAATTGGGTGCGAACACAAAGCCTAAGCAGGGAGAATTTATGATGTCAGGCATGATTTTCAGATAACTAACTAACCCAGAGGTGAAGATGGGGATATATTGGAGGGGTGACCTTGAAGGCGGTGAAGCCCGTTCAGAGGCTGGATGTTGTAATGATGATACATTTCTGAAATGATAAGAATTTGACCTAGGGTGATGATAATACATATAAGGAGACAGAAACCAAAGGAATTAGAAGGAAAACTGGCTAAGATTCATCACAATTGAAGTATTTGACTGTTAAAAAGCTAGGAGGTACTTGTTAACATAAAAATTATACTCACTAGGGGCGCCTGGGTTGCTCAGTCGGTTAAGCTTCCGACTTCGGCTCAGGTCATGATCTCGCGGTTCGTGAGTTCGAGCCCCGCGTCGGGCTCTGTGCTGAGAGCTCAGAGCCTGGAGCCTGTTTCAGATTCTGGGTCTCCCTCTCTCTCGGTCCCTCCCCCATTCATACTCTGTCTCAAAAATAAATAAACGTTAAAAAAATTTTTAAAAAAATTATACTCACTAACTGACCCCGTAGGAGGTGGGTGGGGGTCTTTGGAGTTTGTGCTATTTTTGTGAATCCTCTGAAACCGATTTAAATACAGAAGTCATCCAAATGTATCAATTGGATCACATCTTTGGGCGCTAAGAGTGAAACTGAGCTAAATGACGGTGCTCCAACACGAATACAATACAGTACAGAGCCATCTGACACTTCCCCACCACCCGTTCCCTTTGCTTGAGTTCATCTCAGTAAAATGCAGTTCGAGAAGAACGTTTAAAAATAGTAAATTTCCTCCAGGTTATCAAAAAGTAACTCAAGCTCTTTCCCAGGACTGATGGGTCAGTTATATCTTGGCCAAAGATGAAGTCTTGAAGCATGCCTCCTTGCTACCGACAAAAAAATTGGATCTGGCCCCAAGAGTCAGATATTGAAAGTGCTTTCAGCTATGCCATACGGGTCCTGGGCTTCAGGCAGAGGCTATGAATGTGAGTACTTGGCATGGAATTCTCGCCATGTGCTCTTTCACTCTTTAGTCATTGGAATGACAGGTAAGCTGGTTTTCTCTCCTGGCATTTCAAAGGGCAGCAGTTAATTTCCTTTCAGGTGGGACTTCTTTTTTTTTTTTTTTTTTTTTTTTAACTTGGCTTTGTTTTGTTTTCAAGACATGTTTTGCTGAAAGTGCTTTTATGCTGGTGCAAATCTAGACAAAGAAAACTTTTATGCAAAATAAACAAAATAGAATGTCCTGAGCCAGGGTTTCTTTGCAGGACATGTTCCTCGGGCTATTTCTGAGAGGTTATTTATGGACGGCTGTTTATCCCCTGGAGCCTGACTTCATCTCTTGGTGAACTGAAACGACACTGTGTTTAGTACATTGGTCTGCCACCCCTGGGAATGGCTGGATGTCAAATATTTACCCCTGTGGGATCGAACAGAAATCAGAGATGCACAGAGAAAATAGAAATCAAACCCAATGCCTTTGGGAATTAGTAAAATTTTAAAGTAAGTGAATTTTTAAAGAAAAAAAAAACATTTGAAATAAAATGATAGCACAGTGTAACTTACTTTATTGGAAGCGGGGGGGGGGGAGGGGCAGGAACCCCTCTGAAATATAAGGTTACTTCAAGCACAAGTGTATTTTCTTCTTATTACTTTCTCAGTGACTACACCCATCCCATTCCCTCACCTGGCTCAGTACCAGGCCCAGAGGGTGAGGTTTTAAATTTTTATTTTTTTAATTGAAAACGGATGCTACACCTTGTTTTTCATGCCTGCGTTTTTCATCAGAAAAAAAAAAAAAAAAAAAAAGAACACCTAGCCAAGTATTAGTTTTGTACTTCTGCAGCCTTATAAAACCTAGGAATCAAACCTTGGCGTTCAGCTTTTATAGATAGCCACATTGGAAAAATCGAGAAACCCCCAAATTAGTTTACTGTCTTCCCAAGACTTCTGATTTCAAATCATGTGTCTGTCTCCTGCACCGACCCCCACCCCCAAGCAGAGTTTTCCTTTGGCATTATACTTCCTGTATCCTCAGAAACAAAGCTACATTTAAAAGGTTAAGTCAAATAAACCCAGCTACAGAAAAGCTTATAAAATAATCAGTCATGAACAGCAAGGAAAGAGGACGGTCACTAAAACCTTAAAGGGAATACTTGGTGGATGGCTGTGCTTTAAATAAAGTCACATGAGCTATGTAACATTAGATGCTTTTAAAACTCAGAGGACAAAGTACAGACATGTTTGTGCATTTCACTTTCATCTGACAAGCCTTTTCGAATCAGGTCTGGTCTACATACTCTGCTGCTTGCACACACTGATGTGTGTTCTTCCCTTTCAAGCTTGCTCACTATCAAGAAGCAAGCACGATTCTATCTCCCTCTTAAAGATGGAAGTGACACCAAATTCTGGCTCGACTTGCTCAGTCTCCGAAGCAGCCTCCATGGGAAATATTGTCTGAGCAGCTCGCTAGAAATTGGGGAAGCTGGTAACGACAGGCTGCCCTACCCTCTGTGAGACTGACAGCATTTGGAAGGCAGCTTGGCATACGAAATTTCAAAGTAAATGTTTGGCAGCTTTGGAGGTCCTCAAGTTTGGCAAGGCGCGTATAATCAACAAAGGGGCATTACTTTTAATTGTATTTAAAAATATAAGTCCCTGCAGACTGGAGAACTGTGTGCTCCGAGAGGCTCTTGTGCTGTTTGCCCCTTTGCACCCAGTGGGGATGGGGGGGGGGGGGCGGGTTGGATGCAGCTCACACAAGCAGGCTTTGTTTTAATTAGTGCAGCAAGCAGCCCTCCCCACCACTCTCTCTTTTCAGTGCTTCTTAGTTTACAATTGTCGCTAACCCCCTCAGCTAAAAATTGTTACTAAGAAAAATTCCACAGAAACCAAAAGAAAAGCGCCAGGCAGAGACTGTGCTTTTAAAGAGTTTTTCCAGACTGACTCGGCAGAGCTCTCTGCAGGGAATGAGTCGCTGAGCTATTATTACTTGAATGGATTTCAGCTCCAGGGATGTCCCCCAAGGTTAACAAGATAGTTCAGTTAAAAATAACATTAAATTCTTTACCCTCCCCCTTACCCCAAGGAGGTGGGGGGGGGGTCACATTTAAATTACACGAAGGATCTGGTTTGAAGTGACAAAAGCCAAGAAATTCACAATTAAGGAAGGATAGAGTTCTATCTGTCTCCAAGATCTGTCTTCCAGTGTGCAAAATATAAAGCTTCAGTGGAGTGATAAAGGGATGAAGTGTGGACTTTCACTCAGCATTAGGGAGATTTTGTGCTTTCAGAGGCAGACCCTTCGGTGGGGGTGGGGGCGGGTATCGAAGCAGTGGATATGAAGGAAAGGTGTTTAAAGGGAAAAAGAAGTTAAGGTGGGCATGAGAAGTACAGTTATGAAATGATAGCCCCAGAAAAACGTTGATTTAGATTTAGTAAAGAAAAGCATTTGGTTCTCAGACCCTCGGCAAGAACTTTGTCATCGGATTAATTGTACTTGGGGTTCTCTGTGCTCTATCCTTTCCCTTTTTATTTTCAACACTGCACACACACACACACACACACACACACACACACACATTTCCATTCTTCATTTTCATTGAAACCTTTTTCTTTCAATTAAGATACAGGTGCTCGAATGGAGTGGCAATTTTGGTAAAGTATTTGAAATTCATGGTTTATTGGACCACTAGATTACAACAGCTGTGAAGATGTCATTAGAGGACGTGCGTGGTCAATGGCTGAGTGTAAATCAGTATCACCCACTAATTTGGGGAAGGAAAGAGGCTGGCTCTGGACCTAGGTCTATGGTTTCCTTCAAGGTATACAATTATTTCGACCAAGTTCTCTTCAAATGAGGATTTTAAGTTAACGTGTTTTCAAGTGAAAACTTGCAAAATGTTTACAGCGTCAAGCTATTTTGATTCCATTATATTTGTGCATATTTTTACAACCAAATGCAAAATTTAAAGGTTTTTGAGAAGAAATGTTATGTGCTATGTTATTAGTGTCATCTACATCCTCGTGCGACATCAGAGAAGCGTAATCTTTTTTCATTTTGAAATCTACTATAATTTTCAGGCAATTACCCATGTACTTTTTGTCTGTATATGAATAAAAAGGGAATTTCTGTTTCTTCTTTGCCTCACTCTGACTCTAGTTTGTTATAAACACCTCAGACTGACCTTTCAAAGTCTCTAATCTTATGCTGAAACTAGTATTTCCTTATTTCTAACACTGATTTGATATTCATGGGACTAAAGGGAAAAAGCCCATTTTTCTACATATTTGTTAGTGGGCATGTTAATAAGTTCACCCATTTTCATCAGTGGGCCAGCCAGCATCTCCTCATAGCTTGTTTGGTGCTCGCAACCACATTTGGTAAAATGTAATAACCAGAATTTTCCAAATGTGTATGGATGGCCACAAGAAACGAGCTATCCTACTAAGGTCGTGTCATAAACAAACAGAGCTCTGTGCCTGACCCTCTGAGTTCCTCAGAGGACTTAACTTTGACATTTTTTATAACCCTGTCCCTCTCACGCAGAGACGATGGCATTGACCTTCCGTCGTTTGAGCGTGTGTACTTTTGGTGGATTTCACAGAGCCATCTAAAATGTTTGGCTATCTAGTCTCATAACAGCACATTTTCAATGGCGGCCAGCTGGCTGAGATTAGAGACCCATTCTGTGGCCAGAGGGAAGAAATCAACAAGCCCACACACGAACTACAGGACTGATATCTGCCTTCACTGATGCCATTGATTTAAATACTAACCAACTTTATCGATACAAAACCTACTGCCATCTTAGATTTTGAGAAGAGGACCCTATTCTGAAGTTCTGACAGTTAGTAATGCAGATACTAAGTGTGTGAGTTTAGGAGGGATGACATAGGGGGGCTTCAACCTCTGGCGTTGTTGCATCACTAGCTGAGTGACCTAGGAAGGGCCAGATACTCGTTATTCCTTTAAGCCTCATTTTTGTCATCTCTAAAATGGGGATAAGATTGGGGCACCTGGGTGGCTCAGTCAGTTGAGCGTCCGACTCTTGGTTTGGGCTCAGGTCATGATCTCACGGTTTGTGGGTTGGAGTCCCGTGTTGGACTCTGCCCACGCAGGGCAGAGCCTGTCTCTCCCCCTCTCCCTGCCCCTCCCCTGCTCACTCACTCTCCCTTTCTCTTTCCCCAAAATAAATAAACTTAAAAAAATAAAATGGGGAGAAGACCTACTTCTTAAAATAGGATTATGTAAAATTGTGAAAATGTGTTTATTGGGTGACTGATGAAAAACGCTCAGTAAATGGACGCTATAACGATTATTGTCACTGTTCTTACTATTTTGTTTTGTGTACTCTGCCTATATTTTTCCTCTCCCCAGTTGAAAGCAGCAGTTGGCCTTTTAAATTCCCCACCTGGGGAATTTTGAAAGCTTTAAAGGCAGAAGCACCCTGAAGACACTGGTTCTTCCCATCTTTTGTAAAGTTGAAATCCATTCAAGAAAGCACTGAAGCATCCTGATGAAGAAAGGAGGGAGACTTCTCTTTAGAAGCTGTAACCTGCCAAAGGAGATTCTAATAAGTCCTAAGAGCCGTGGGTTCTGCTCTTGAGTATCTCTGATGCGGGAAGTGGGGAGCGTTATCTGTTCCAAATAGGTAAGGGAAGATCCTGGGTAATCTGGCTTTCTTTCTTCCTTTTTTCCTTTTCTTTCTTGGTTTTTGTTCAAATGCCAATCTCAAGGAGAGCAGAGCAGAGCAGATGAGGACGTTGAAGAATTAGGTTTAAATTCTGCATCTTTAGTGGCTGACTTTGTGACTTTGGGCTCCCACAGGTGGACGCAGGGTCACAGTGACTGAAAATGAGACGTCCTCCAAGGGCTAGTGGCAGGTCATTCTCCCAAGCGTGTCGGCGGCTCAGACAGTCACCTCTAACTCTTCCTTCCCAGAAGCAAAGGGCCAAGAAATCTTGGATGGAGACTAACCATAACTGTATGGTCCTGAGCATGTCCCTTAACCCCCTTGCTTTGCCCTTGAAAAGGAAGTTAAGAATGCTCAGCTTTCTGAAGACACAAGGGTTGAAGTAAACGACCACTTTAGGTCTTTTTCAACAATAAAATCATTACAAAAATGTAGTGTTTGTACCCTTCTTGTTGTATTCAAGGCGATAGATGGGAATAACTTCTATTTTTCAACTCACATATCCTATCGACAGATGTTAAAATTATCACTATGCTGCACATCTCTATGTTTAGGCACAAAGAGAAAGTGGGGCTGTAACTAAGTTGTGAGTTTTCTTCCTCCACAACATAGTGATCAAATCCAATGAACTAAGCTGAATCAGTCTCTGTCTACATCCAGGCCTGCGAGTAAAAATATGTTTTGATCCTGTAGAGAATCAGGTTTCTGACAGAAGTAAAATGGAAACATTGAGGTACAACATTGAGGTTGTATTTCTTACTATCAACTTGAAGGCTTTAGTCTTAATTCTGGAAACATTTCCCCCCAAACACTCCATTTTCCAAGACAGACCTTTACCGATTTGTTTTCCCCCAAGTCATCTAATCGTATAGTTTATAAAGTGTTTCCTATGGGACTCTAGTGCTGAAGAAATGTTACAAGAAAGTATGTGAAGAAAAAACAACAACAACAAAAATTTTTCTCATCAAGGTTGGTATATGTTGGATAAACAAACACACTTAGTTTCCTACATTATAGCACATCTTGGGAATAGACATCTTCATATGCAATACGACTTTTAAGAGGAAGATATACTATGCAGCATTTTCTCAAATTTATTTTATCAAAGAAATATTTGTTTCAAAGCGTGTCTCCTAGAAACTCAATGAGACAAACTGTGGAAAATTCTGGTAGAGACCTAAGCATCTTTTTAAAGGCTCAAGAGACATACAGCTTCTGGATCGAGACATCAGCTACAAAAATATACCAAGATGATATCTGCTAGAGCGAACTTGAAAAGTTAAAAGAAATAGCCAGTTTCCACCCCCACAAAGGGGAGCTCTCTGAGGAGAGTCAAACATTCACATCCTTTATTTTTTAATATATAGAAGCGATCGATTCTCAATGTGGAAAGTTTGAGAAAAAAAAAAAAGTAGCATCAACAAAATAAAAACTATCTGTCCCTCCACTACTCAGCTATTTGGTTTATATCCTCCCAGCTTTTTGTCCTTGATATGTATGGACACATACATCTTCTGTATGTCTTGTATATATCATGTTTTAAAATGTTTTCCCATTTCATCTTAGCTCGTTAGTATTCTCCCATCTCAAAATCTTTGAAATCACAGCTTAGAATGGTTGCAAAATATTCCATCATATGGAGGTACCATGATTTCTGTTGTTGGACATTTAGGCTGTTTCTAATTTTTCGCTATTATAAATAGAGCTATTGTGAATATCCTTGCACATAAATCTTTGTCTGTGTTTGTTTATTTCCTTAGGATGAGTTCCTAGAAGTGGAATTATTGTGTCTAATGGCATGGGATTTTTTTCAAGGCTCTTTATCCACTAAAGCCTAATAGCTTGCCAGGATATTTTTATCAATCTATACTCCAATAGCTCATGAAAGTGGACAGTGGAATAATGACTCTTGTGGTTTAGGTATCTCTGAATAAAAAGTACCTGAAAGAATTCTTTACCCTGAATTTTATGAAGATAAAGAATTTCTCCAGAATGACCATTCTCATACTCTGTTCCCAAATTCCATCATTTTAGCCATTTGTCATTGTGTAGATAATATCAACTTACGGTTCTGCCACATAGGGCGTTAATAATCTGCAAGTAATTAAGATGAGGACCTAGTTGTCATGCTGACATTTACAATCTTTGCTTCATGAAACTTCTTTCTCCAGAAGCTGCTCTGACCTGGAGTTTCATATCCTATTTTGAAGCCATTATTACTAACTTTTGATTGTTATTCGTGAACTTGTGGACAATCCAGGCTTTATTGTCACTAGCTGTCAGTTCTAAATAGCTGGTCTCTCCTCTGCTCACTTTCCTGAGCTGATCCTAGAGCACACTTTTGTACTTACTGTTTTCTCTTCCCAGAAACTCTTCCTCCATTTATTTACTCATTTAACTCTTACTTTATTTATATCTCTGTTCGCATATCACCTCTGAACGAGCATACTTCCTCTTTTCCTGTCGTCACATTACTTAATTTTTCCTAATAGTTATTATGATTTGATTTGATAGTATTTATTTTTATTTTGGGGCATTGTTGTTTTTTTCCCAATAAGAAAGAAAACTTCATGAGGACAGGAACCAAGCCCTTACTTTATTCACTACAGTAGCCCTAACCTGTCCAGAGTGTATAATAATAGAAGCTCAGTAAGGATTTGATGAATGATCGAGCACAATAAATTTTCCCACATCCATCTTCCTTTGACAAAAGCTGTTTCATTTGCCAGTGAAATCTTCTGCGTGATTTTACAGCCTTGGCTGTTTCTAAGTCCACATTCTATGCCTGCCTTCTTCCTGGACGATGTATTTTTTTTCCTGTGGGATCAGAGGTTTTAGTCACGGGCAGTGCTGAAAGGAAGAACACTTAGACACCATTTCATGAGAAGAATCATTTCCTGCTTAACATCTAATCTGTAAATTGATCTCCCACTGAGCAGGAGTATGAACACTAGAATGCTCTCTGTTCAATGCTTTTACATCCGCCTGAGCTCAGGGTCCTATTATTTACTTAAACCGAATAGCATGAGGCTAGACAAGAAGATAGTCCTAGAACAAACCTGCAGTTACAGATATACTGAGAAGGTGGGCAAGCATGGAAAGCTGGTATGAATAATATTTATTGTATTTATAACATTTATCTATTTAATTTCTCAGTATTCTTGCCGTTTTTTTTTTTTCCAATTTTTGCTCATTTCTTTTTCTCTCGCCTCATCTCAAGGATTGGTCTTCTACTTCCAAGTTGGTTTGAAATTGACATTCAGCAGGCACCCTCATTCATGATTAGAGATGGATGAAATGTGGTATAAAGTAATGATGTAGGGTCTAATTTATGAGTCCTACTTTCATTGCCTATACTTGGGAAACTGGTAAAAATCACTTAATTTTTCATCAGAAAATGGGAAATTGGGCTAGATGATCTCTGAGTTCCTATAATTCCAATATCCCAAAATTGAGAGCCATGGCAAAGCTTCCTAAGTGTTTTCCATGGAATTATGAACACCACAAATATCTGCAGAGAGCAGAGGGGGCCCAAGAAGTTCCAATGGACCAGGACAAAGAAGTCAGGGAAAGTCAGAGCATCATAACCCCTTAAGAAATACAGATTACATGCTAGCATATTAAGTGCTGATCTATAATTATGTCACCTCCCCATCTTACATACAGACTAAAGATTCTTAATTTTTTATATTTGTTCTAGAAAGGAGTAGCACCATTTCCTTGATCATTTTACTTTTTCTTTTTTTTACCTCCATTTGTAAGATGACTTACAAATTTCTTGAAATTCATTGGTTGAAGCTCTACATTTATTTGAGAAAAAGATACATTACGGTTTGGGTACACACAGAGCAATGTTTTGTATCTCTTTCTTGATTATGATCAATATGGTATTATGTCGTTCTGTGTTAGCAGAGTCAGCAGTTCACGGAGGCAATGCCTTTGGACATCATCTTCAGACATCTCTCTGAGAAGGTTCTTCCTTAGATCTGCCTGTGTTAGTTTTCATTCTGCATTTAGAACAAACAACCGATGCCCTCTTTCACCTAATATCCCTTTTCAAAAATGGAGGTTACCATTAGAATTCGCCCTTGTTCGGAATAAATATCCCTAAATCCTTTAGTTCAGAGGTAGTAAAATGTTGGTTTATGGACCAGGTCAAGTTTGGAAATAATTTATTCATTGCACATATTGATTGTTGGTGTCGTTGGCTTGTTTATTTACTGGGCCAGTGCATAAAAACTGGGACAATTTTGCGTGCGTCCCCAAATGTCAGTATTCACTTGTAAAAATGAGTTCTGGTAGCACTGGGTAAGCATTTGTATACTGTATATTGGCCAGAGGAGGGTGGTGCATGCCTTGTTAGGATGAGCCTAAGTTTTCTAGTGTGCCACAGTCCTATCATGCTCTACCGTGGCACATGCCCCAAGGCAGAACTCCAGGTTTTCTTTATTTATCATCAGGCTTACACTGATTTTTTTCCCCTGGCAATAGAGAAGTCTTTCTCTGCTCCTATTCCATTTCAGTTATTTATATTAGTAGCCTGGCTACTATAAGTGTTTGAATGAGCAACTCGTGCTTTAAAACTTACACAGATGACATGATTTCGAATCTTCTTAATTTCAGTCTCTCCTGAATGAGGTTTATAGCCTCTCTTTGCTTGAAATGTGACCCATAAAGGATACACTGTTCTTGGAGTTGTCTAGCCAAGGTATAGAACAAACATCAGCAAAGATTGTTTATATGATATTGAGTAAGGAGTAGAATGGTAAGTCTGTGGAAAAGGCTGAGTTAATCTTCAAACACACTGCTCTGAAGCTAGGCCTCCCTTATCCCAGGACTTGTATAGTTGGGGTTGAGTCCAAAGAGCAGTATCTTACTTATTCTGAGTCAGCTCATAAGATGGTCATCATTTCAGCAGCGAGGAAAACAGGAAAAGGCAGGACACACATTCAGAAGAACGGCAATGTGGTCTGGGTTCTTCCATTCATCAGCGGTGTGGTCTTGGTGATATCTTTGTCTTACGGGGCTCCATCTCCACATCTTACAAAAAAGTGTGCTCCCCTCCTACGATCCAAAATGAAACAGCTTCGTCCCGTAAAGCTGTTTCAACTCTAAAAATAATTTTGTTACTTAATACAATTACTTAATACTCAATAATTGTATTCTTTTATGTCTGCCTCCTGATTTTCCAGTGCTTCAGCACCTCCTACAATCTAGCTTCTCTGATACAGTCATAAAGGCCTGTGCCATTTCCAAAGTCTTCCTGGTCAGAAGCCTTCCTGGTTAGCTTTAACAAACAGACACTCTTCCAGTTTCAAGTTATCCAAGAAATCCTCCTGCTTAATACGCTTCTGCTTCCCTTCCTTACTGTGATCACGTACGAAAAGATAATTAGGATTTTTAATTTTGAAATCTTTGCCTTACCATCTGCCACTTTTATTTTCGAGATATTTTTAGGCCCGATTTCGTGTTTACTTGTGTGTTTGCTTTGCCTTTTTCATTCTTACCCTCCTCCTATCTGGCATCCCTATCTCATGATGCTTAGCCTTTCTCTCCCCGAATTATCAAGTTACTAAAGGTTACATGGTCACGTTATCCTATTCTGCCAACAAGAGGATCTAAACATTCACATCATTATACTTTCTCTACCCTTTGGGTCTAGAAATCTTAACCTAAGGAAGTCAGGAACTCGCCAGATGCTTTGCTTTTAGCCAAATTAGATTTCCGGTAAATACTTCTAATCTTTCCTAGACCCTCTGATTTTAGTGAAATGCTGTTATGTACTCAATGGCCGATCAATATAAGCTTTATGATAGTTAAGAGAAAGGAGAATTAGAATCAGAAATTGTAAGCCAAGGGCCTCCGTTTAAAGAAGAGACTCAGCATGCGAATAAATGGAATTTCTACTTCATTCTCCTTCATTCTAAGCCCCAGTCAGAGTAATGGCAACTTAAATTTTGCCTGACTACAGAGGCAAGAGTTGGTTTCATGAAACCCTAAGATGACTAGTAAGCCAAAGTTTTGACTGTTTCTTCTTGGGTTCCTTCCCTCCCTGTCCACCATTTGCCCTTGTCTGTGGCAATGGAGAAACCAAGTGCCAGAGTTTGCTGGTGGGTGATTGAAAGTAATGTTTGTGCCAGAGCAGAAGCACAGGGAACTGGGCGTCACAGAGGAACTCACAGAATCAGAGATCTACTTCTTTTGCTACTGAAATGATTTAGATTTGGGAGTTTGGATGGTGCTGCGGACTCCTCAAACTCGGCTCCTTTCCACCCTTCTCCGTGCAGTGAGCCTCCTCTAAGGTAGAGAAAGAGACTGCAGCCAAGAGAAAGCCTCCCGAAGACAGAAGTCCATCCTGGAAATGTCACTTTTTGTGAATTTTAAAGCCAAAGATGTGATCAGAGAGGGCGTACCTCTGACTTTCTCGTTTCTTACCTTCTTATCGTTTCATGGCATTTTCTTACCATGACTAGCCTAGCTTCTATTATTCTGCTGCTCTAAGTCCCCAACCATGACACCAGCCCTTGCTGCATGGCCCAAATGCCTGCTACTGGTCAGTGGGATACACTCGTGGCTGCTGGGTTCCTCCTCATCTCTGTTCCTCATCCCCAAGGGCAAGTACGTTTAATGTTGCTGATTAGGACAGACCTTCCAGTGACTAGCAGACAACAACAGTTCGTGTTGTAAAGCTGCTTTTTTTTTACAAAAAGCACGACGTAGTAGACAAAGTAAACGTCTCTCTTCTCCAAAGAGAACAGTGTGGCTCCATGGCCTTGACCTAGTGTCAGGTTAAAATCACTGACAAGAGAAAAGTAGCTGGAATCACATCATGGTTGGCCACACCATATTAGGGAGCTCAAGAGTAAAAGCAGAGGGCTCTATAATTCCCACCTTGAAGATAAAAACAGCAAGCAGCTCCACGGCATTGCATAGTAAAATATTAATTATTTGCTGTCCTTAGTCTTAGCATATGAAACAAATTGCCTAGAATAATTTAAATATGCTGCATATATTGTATATAAAGAAATCTAACATTTTATTCCTTGTCAACATCAGCCTATTAAATTTCAAAGTAAGCTTTCCTTTTCTCTAAGGACATGCATGGAAGATGCTACGTGTGTGTTTATCAGAAAAAAATGTGTGCCTAGGTGGCTCAGTCGGTTGAGTGACGAACTTCAGCTCAGGTCATGATCTCACAGTCTGTGAGTCTGAACCCCGCGTCGGTCTCTGTGCTGACGGCTCAGAGGCTGGAGCCTGCTTCGGATTCTGTGTCTCCCTCTCTCTCTGCCCCTCCCCTGCTCATGCTCTGTCTCTCTCTGTCTCAAAAATAAATAAAAACATGAAAGAAAGAAAGAAAGAAAGAAAGAAGAAAGAAAGTGTGTTTTTATGTTACCTTGACTGCACTGCTACTCAAATTTGAAACAAATTCCTTATCCCACATTAATGTTCCCTTCAAGCATAATATTTTGTTTTTGTCATGAACTAATGGGAATGGGCATATTTAAAAAATTTTTTAAATGTTTATTTAACTTTGAGAGAGAGAGAGGCAGACTGCAAACGGGGGAGGGGCAGAGAGAGAGGGAGACACAGAATCTGAAACAGGCTCCAGGCTCTGAGCTGTCAGCACAGAGCCCGACGCGGGGCTCAAACCCACGAACTGTGAGACCGTGACCTGAACTGAAGTCGGACGCTTAACCAACTGAGCCACCCAGGCACCCCCAGGGAATGAGCATATTTTTAAATTTTAAATTAAATCCACCAAATAATTCATATGGTCATATTCTACAATCCAAGTTTTTGAAGCTTGTTTAGAAAAAAATCGAATTTGAAAACCATTTTTAACATATGCACTGGATTAAACCATTTAAAAGTTTGATGACTTCTTAGACATGTTTCACTAGGCTTTAGGGCAAGACCCCTTCATAGCAGAGATTTCAGAGTTTGGACCTTTATCTGCAAATGAGACTAGATTTAACATCGGCTTAGCGGATCATTTGTTGTTTAGCCATGTAAAGTTTTAGCAAGAATCATGGCTCATGGAACCTTGAAATATACTTAACACAACATTTTGAAAGGTAGAAATCTTATTTTCCTCCACGGGTACTTAGAAGTTATAGTTGAATGAGTTCGCGAATATAAATAGGACTTGTTCTCCTAACTAGAGGTGCTACGCTGCATCTGGCTAAGTTCCCGCTCAGGTAATTACACTAGGCCTTTTGAAATTACCCCTGAAGTTCTAATTAGACACAATCTTCCTTGCTTCCTGTTGTAAACTGCTGCCTTGAGTCTTGCTCTGAAGCGTGTCTCGACTCCATGCCCACTCCCATCGTCCTGACTACTCTTGCGATTTTGCTAATGAATGTTCAAAATAACGGCGTGATCTGAAGGGGACCGTGGAAATGTGACGGTCTTATCGTCAGCTTCTCCACTGACGTTTCACAAGGGCGTTGGCAATGAAACAAAGTGAAGTGGAGATGGAAACAATAAACAGTCTGTGGCAACTGCTGCGTACCATTAGTCATATTGCTTATTTTTCCCCTGAATAATTCTCTAGCACTTATCAGGCCCCCTAGAAGAGGGAGCTTTGAACCAGATGCTGAATCACTTTGCAAGTGTGAATGATTATGTTATTAACAGTTCACTGTATAAGGGTAACACCTGCAGCAGTGAATTCTCTTAATCAACTTAATAGAAAATGTTTTAAATTGTCTCAATGAGGTACCAAAACCAAGAGAGAATTTCTCTTGAAATGTGAGGACGTGGGACAAAATCAAGAAATGTGCACGTTCTCAAATTTAAAATGATTTGACTGCGATATATACACATATATGTCCATGAGAGATATGCAGGTACAGGCTTTCCTATTCTGGAAACTTACATGAAAATTTCTGAGAATGTATAAATTCAGTATGTAATCCTTTGTATGTATCTTTCTTAGGTAATGACTTTAAAACAATCCCAATGAAGAGTGTGTGTATATATATATATATATATATATATCCCTCCATCAAAACTATTGAAATTTTTTTCTAGTTGAAAAATAACAAAAAGTTACCCAAATGAAACAATGCCCTCTCTATGTATTTGACAATCTAAGAAAATACGTTATTCTACAAAATACTATGTGTCACGTAAGAAAAATTGAGGGAATTTGCATGAGAGACTTTGCTCTTGTGGAAATTATATTTCTTTGAGATTTCTTAGAAATGGTTTAGATTATAGGGTTGATATAGGTCAAAATAAGATTTTTTTTTTAATCTCTGTCTTTGGTAACTGGCAAGGGTTTGAATTATTTTCAGCTACTTTTTAATGAGTTCTAAGTTTTGGACACTGAGCATTTCTATATAACATTACTGGCAGAATTAAACGGCCACACCACAGAAGGAGGAAATTCAGCAGTTTAAACTCTTTTACAGGGATAATGAAGTGAGAGTTTCTGGAAAAGTGTGTGATGGATTATTCCTTTTCCAGAAATCTCCTGCTTGGAGAAAGAGCTAAACTGGTAGAGGTTTCTGTTTTTCCTTCAAATATGTGATTCTTTTTCTCACTTTCTGCCGAGGAGAAACTGGTGGGCTGGTCCTTAGTCTCCAGAGGTAGTCAGTAGGATTAAAGCACAGCAAGGTCAACCCCGACCATCTGACAAGGAGAAAGTTGTAAATTACGGATTCGGGTTCTGAGAGGCTGGTGTTGGGCATCACGGAGTTATTACCGACTATATTCTGGGCACGAAGGTAAACCCACGGAAAATAAGAGGGGCCAAACTTCTGAGCCACGCTATGCTGTTATCAAACACGGAACGTTTGCTCTACCTTCTTCTGCCTCCAGACCCCAGTATTTCAAAACCAGGACAAGAACCGCCTGGTCACCCTGGTGATCTGGCACACACATTGTAAATATTTACATCATAAAATTCAGAGCCTAACATTTAGCTATGATGTTGACACTCCAAAAGTTCCTTCACATGGGATCAAGGCAAGTAATCAAAAACTAGACACATGTTTGAGCAAAAAAAGACATTATTGTAATGAATTGAAGGCTTCCCAGTGCCTACCTCAGGCAGGGCTTTAATTCACAATGTTAAAATATCTGGGCAGTTAAGGATCCCACATTTCCATGGAGAAGGTGCTCGTCTACTTGGGAGGCAGCATGATGTAGTGGAAAGAACATGATTTAGAGGCTCACAGACCTGAATTCACATCCTCGCTCATACGCTTAATAGCTCTATAAACTTGGGCAGTTACTTCTGTCGGTTAGTTTTCTTGTTTTAGAAACACCTACGTTGCCGTGTCTTGTGAGGACCGGACATGGTGATAGAAACCCCACAGTCTTGATGGACTGTGGCCATCAAGAATAACACCAATATGGATGTTTTCTGTTGATTAAAATGGAATTATTGTACCTCATTGCTTGAATTGACTTTGTTTAGTGATTTCCGCAAGATAGTCACACTTGTAAATAACATACCTTAGTGACAGTACCTCACGTCGTATTTAACATGTAACAGTCTTTCAGTCAATATCCCCTTTTAATCGATATCTGTGCTTGCCTGATTTGGGGCTTCACATTCCAGCTTTCTTCCTCTGTTCTCGGTATATGCTATTTAATAATAATCTGATGGCCTTACTAGATGATAAGCTTTACAAGGGTGAGGACTCAGTCAGTGTCGCTCACACTTAACATGGCACAGTTTATGAGTACTTGCTGAATAAGCAAATAAAGAAAGGCATAAAAAGTTCTCATTACCATCATGCAATATACTAGCCTAAGAATACAACCCATTGCTATATATGCAAGGACTAAAACTACCTAGATCACATTAATTTCAATGACTGTAGGAAGAATCAAACTGACCAAATTATTTATCTTCATATCATTTGAATATATATATAAAAGTAGAGGGAATTGTATGATAACCTCTAAGTATGCACCATCTACCTTCAGGAGCCAGTATCTTCCAACTGATTTTGTTTTATCTATTCACACTTCAAAACACAAAACACAAAACCTCTCTAGACAAACACTCTCTCTGCTTGGGTGGTCCAGGTATGAGCGCCCCTCTTAAAATACAAGATCTGTAAGATCCCAATCAACTTGAACATGAATTGACAGATCGAAAGAAATAAAGTTTAGATGCCCAAGAAATTCAGTTCATAGCGATTGCTTTTAAAGATTACAATATAACTATATGAAAATTATTAACGACATAAATTAAGGAATTGAGAAGAGTAGCTTGCAGGATACAGCATTCTAAGCTACTGGAGCGAAAACAAGAAATGGCTGTGAGGGAAAGCGGTCCACGAGTGGAGCGGAACCATAGCGGCAGTTGCTGACAATTTTCAAGAATTAACAAAAAAGAAGCACTCGCATAGTTAAGAAGTGCAGCAAGTTATACAGAATAAAAACAAATCCATACCCAAAACCATTTTACTAAAATGGCTGAGCATACATAACAAAGGGAAAATGTTAAATGCAAGGAGAGTAAAAAGATAAATTCCAAAGGAACGTGAATTATAGAAACAGACTTCCCCACAACAACTATAGGAGGCAAATGACAATGGAGTCATTTCTTTATTGGGTGGAGAAAAAAATAATTGTCAGCCTGGAATTCCTGGCCAAGAGAGAGGGCGAAATAAAGATACTTTTGTGTAAAGGCTTAGAGGATTGTACTCAAACCCTTGCCGAAGAGACGAGTCTACCATCGAATTCAGAAAGAAGAAATGTAAACTCAGTAAGGTGTGTCACACAGAAAACAGTAGTTATACAACAAAAAAATGATAAGTGTATGGGTCAACTTAAATAAGCAGTGACTACATAAAATAATAATAATATTAAATTTTTTTAATGTTTATTTTTGAGACAGAGAGAGAGAGAGAGAGCACAAGCAGGAAAGGGGAAGAGAGAGAGGGAGACACAGAATCTGAAGCAGGCTCCAGGCTCCGAGCCATCAGCACAGAGCCCGACGCGGGGCTCGAACCCACGGACCGCGAGATCATGACCTGAGTTGAAGTCGGACGCTTAACCGACTGAGCCACCCCGGCGCCCCTAAAATAATAACAATATTAAAAAATAGTTTGGGGGAATTAAATTAAGATGAAACCAAAATACTGAAAAACAATAAACTTCATGTCAGGAAGGAAGTAGTCAGAAGACAGCTATGTTAACCACTATTCAACCGATGCTCCGGCAAGAGGGAGTAATTGGTGTTGAGGTATTTAATATACCACTGTGCTGAGAAAGGGTTGTGCTTTATTTGCTGTTCACCCTACCTGATACAATCTCGACTCTATCTACCCTCTGCCCAGGAAGGCTCACCCGGATATATGACATCATCCTGGTTCTGAGCTTCTGGTTGAGTTTTGCCAATTGGGAATCTGGCAGAAGGTCAGAGGGAGGGTGGAAAGTGAGATCAAGTGTATGTATTCTCCTTGCCCTCTTTCTGTGGGTTCACCGAGGACAGACCATCTCCTTCAATGAGGTTACTGCTGGAATCAAGGAAATGGAGGCACAACTCTTTCAGGTTCCCATACCTCTTCCCTCTTTTCTCTGCTTTGAGACTAGAAATACTGACACCCATTGCTTCTTGACCCCTGTTTCTGCACTCTCCAATGTGAATCCTCTCACCCCCCTCATCTCTGTAAATAGGCCCTTGATACATCAACCCTCTTCATATTATCTTACTTTGCCCCTTGACTGAACCAGAAGGAAAATGTATTGATTGAGTTTATAGTTTTTACAGTTTAAAAATAAACATTTAATAGTAGTCACCAAAAGAAAAAACAGCAAATGCTCAACTTGCAAAGAAGAGAGGAAAACAAAGTTGGTTAAGAGGTAAAAATGCAGGGGCACCTGGGTGGCTCAGTCGGGTAAGCGTTCAACTCTTGGTCTCAGATCAAGTCGTGATCTCACAGGCTCATGAGTACGAGCTCCGCACCAGGCTACGCACTGTTGGTGTGGAGGCTGCTTGGGATTCTCTCTCCACCCCTCCACTCTGTCTCTCACCTGCTCTCTCTCTCTCTCTCTCTCTCTCAGAATAAATAAATAAACTTAAAAAATGTTTAATGTTTATTTATTTTTGAGAGACAGAGAGACAGAGCATGAGCAGGGGAGGGGCAGGGAGAAAGGGAGACACAGAATCCAAAGCAGGCTCCAGGCTCTGAGCTGTCAGCATAGAGCCTGATGTGCGGCTCGAACTCATGAACTGTGAGATCATGACCTGAGCTGAAGTTGGATGCTTAACCAACTGAGCCACCCAGGCACCCCTAAACAAGTAAACTTTAAAAAAACGAGTAAAAATGCAATAAAATGCAAGAAAGGAAAGGAAAAAATGTAGTAAAGAGAAAAAACAAAGTAACATTGTGGAAAATAAATAAGCAAGAATTCCAGTGCTGGTCACGGTGAAGTAGCTTATATTAGACTTGCTCTTTACAGATAAATTTATGTAAGTTGGACCCCCAAAATAAAAACAAAAGAAAAGAAACACAGTATGACCCAACCCTTGATTTTCTGAAGGCATCAGAGAACATCCAAAGTAGCCAGAAACTGTAGGGAGCAGAGTTCTTGAAAGAAGGTATGTTTTCTGGGGGAGCTCCCCATTTACCTCTGAGGGCACTCCCCAATTCTCAGCAGGCCAGGGAGGCATCTTAGTGTACTGGAAAGACTAGCGGTTTGGGGATGCCAGAGAGACTTGAAATAAGTGGGGAGAAAACCCTGAAAAGCACAGAGTCAGAGGAAAAAGCCATGTCTACATACAAATGCTCTCAAACCCTGGCTGACTCCTTGGCTGTCCCAGGGCCAGACTTTGAGGAACTGAGTGGAAAGCATTAACTGGAAGGCTAAAGGGCTGAATAGAGATTTCGACAGCTGGGAAGACAGAGTTTAGAGTTCAGGTCTCAATAAGGTTAAAGAGCATGGCAACCATTTCCAGCATTTTACTGGGATTCCGGAAGGCCATATGCTAGAAGTAAGGGGGAAATTGCAACACGCTAGCCATTACAAATCCTCTATAGCGAGGCCTGCCAACTTTTTTTGTAAATAAAGTTTTATTGGACCACAGCCACCACATCCAGGGCTTCATATATCATCTACGACTGTTTTCATGCTACAACAACAGTTGAGTACGTATATGCCCACTACCCCTGCCCCTGGGGGAAACAAAAGCCTAAAAGGTTTACTCTCTGACCCTTTTATTGACCCCTTCTTTGTAGGAGCTAAGAGATCCGCTTGTGCTGCATTTGCCTGCAAGAAAAATTAACCTCCGCTGGAAGAAAAGAACATCTTCAAGGGTCTTAATTTTTCATCCACGTTGACATTACATCAAAAATCATGAGGCATGCCATAACAGTACAATTTGACTGGAAACCAAGAAGAACAATAAGAGAAACAGATCTTGTTTCTGCTGTAATTTAGATTTTTTCAGAAGACAAGCACATAATGTAGCCATTTTGCTTCCCAATATTATAGACTTAGAAACCGTTGCAAAAATAGTACATTGAAGTCCAGCCTTCCCTTCTCTTTGGTTAGTGTTACCATCTCATCTTATATAATCAGTGTAATTTTCTAGATCAGAAAATTAATGTCGATATGGGGCACCTGGGTGGCTCAGTTGGCTAAGTATCCAACTTTGGCTCAGGTCATGATCTCACCATTCATGAATCTGAGCCCCGCATCGGGCTCTATGCTGACAGCTCAAAGCCTGGAGCTTGTTTCAGATTCTGTGTCTCCCTCTCTCTCTGCCCCTCCCCTGCTCACATTCTGTCTGTCTCTTTCAAAAATAAATATTTAAAAAATTTAAAAAAATTAATGTTGATCTAATATCATTAACCTCAAACCTAATTTGACTTCCACCAACTGTCCCATTATTATTATTATTATTATTATTATTCAGGATCCCATCCAGGATCCCACAACGCATTTACTTGTCATGTCTTCTTAATTTCCTCTAGTCAGGAACAGTTTCCCAGTATGCCTTTGTCTTTTATGACCCTGAAATTTTGAATTATACTGACTAGTTGCTTTGTAAAGTGTTCCTCAATTTGTCTGCCTGATGTTTTCTCATGATTGAATTGAGGTTATACATTTTTGGCAAAGATATCACAGAAGTAATGTTGGACCTTTTTCGGTGCATTATATCAGTAGGCACATGATGCTTTATTACTGGGGATGTTAACTTTGTTTGAATAGAGGTGTGTGTGCCAGGTTTCTCCACTGTAAAGTTATTAAATTTTTACCTTTGTAATTAATAAGTATCATGTGGGGAAATACTTTGGGACCAGGCAAATATCCTGATTCTCATCATACTTTCACTTACTAATTTCAGCAGCCATCGATGATTTTTACCTACAATAGTTTTAAATGGGCTGTTTGTGCAGTGGGGATTTTCTATTGCTATCATTCCTTCTGCACTAATTAACTGGGATTTTACTGCATTGGACAGTTATCGATCTCATCATTTATGGATTGATCCAGCTATCTATTGATATCACTATGATCTCATGGATATATATATATTTTATTTTATGATAAATAATCCATCACTATTATTATTTATTTTGCCAGTCAAATTGTTTGGCCTTTGGCAGCAAAATTTTTTGAGCATTTCCTTGTTTTCTGGCACATAAGGTGTCCCAAGCTCATCTGAATACAGGTAAAGAGAAAATATCCCACTGAGACACAAAAAAGTCTTTAAAAAAAAGTACGGAGTAAGAAATATGAAGATTACGGACAAATGACTTAGCACTTATGTAAATGGAATTGCAGAAAATGAAGACAGAAAATGGAGCTAAAACGATATTTGAAACAACAGTGTTTGAGAATGTTCCAGGACGGATGACAGAAATCAGCCCATGCATTAAAAAAGTTAGAGAGAACTAAAGATAAGTAGAAAGAAAAGTTACACTTAGCTTACTAGACAAATAATTGAAAATAAAATTAAACAAAAAAATATAAAATCATCCAAAAAAGATGTATTATCCTCAAATAAAGAATAATTCTAATGGTCAGCTTCACGACAGAAACTATAGAACTGATAACTCAGTGAAATGACATTTTTAAGGTGTTGAAAGAAAATACAAAAACTATCACCCCACCCCAAATGCTAGGCTTAACCCCTCCCCCCAGTCTTTAAACTGAAACCAAATTAAAATGCTTTCCTACAAATAGGATCTAATAGGATGTATTTCCAGTAGGCATACAAAACAGAGAAAAGCAAGTTTTTCGGGCTGAAGGAAAATGTTCCAAGATGGAAACAAAACTGTAGGAAGCAATCTACAGCAAACCGAGTGGCAAATATGTGAGTAAATATAAAAATATAAGAGAAAATTAGCTGTTTAAATTTTTTTAAACATTTATTTGTTTTTGAGACAGAGAGAGACAGAGTATGAATGGGGGAGGGTCAGAGAGAAAGGGAGACAAAGAATCTGAAACAGGCTCCAGGCCCTGAGCTGTCAGCACAGAGCCCCACGCAGGACTCGAACTCACCACCGGAGATGATGACCTGAGCCGAAGTCGGACGCTTAACCGACTGAGCCACCCACGTGCCCTGAAAATTAGCTGCTTAAATAACAATTAGAAATATGGTTGAGGTGTTTGTTTATACATGCAGAGATGTTAAACACACAACACAAAAAGCACAGATAGTTATTGTGTGATTCTTGCATTGTTTCGGAAATGTTAAAAATCATAAGAAACTAAAAGGAAGGAAATAATGGGTGCCTGGGTGGGCTCAGTCAGTTAAGCGTCCCACTCTTGATCTCGGGTAGGTCATCATCTCATAGTTTCTGAGTTGGAGCTCAGGCTTGGGCTTTGCGCTGACAGCACAGAGCCTGCTTGGGATTCTCTCTCCCTTTCTCTGCCCCACCCCCACTCACTCTCTATAAACAAATAAATAAAACTTTAAAAGATACTAAAGTAAAAAATAAAAGGAAGAAAATAATAAATATAAGAGCAAAAATAATTGACTTTAAATTTCATCCATTTGACCTCTTAGTCTGAGTTAAACCTGTGCTCAGTCAATTCTTCATCCTCAGTGCTGCTGATTTTGTCCAGGACCCATTTGTAGCCTTGACTTTTGTAGTACCCTCCCTAGTTGTACTAAAAGGCAGCGTGGCATCACGGTTGGAACTGGTTGAGTAAGGCAGATTTGGGTGAAAACTTTGGCTTTGCCACGTACTATGTGAAACCTTGGACAGATAATTTTCCACTCTGAGCCCTAGTTTACTTACATGTAAAATGGTAGATGAAAACAGTTTTCACCTCATTAAATTGTTGGGAGGGTTAAATAAGATGATATAAAGAGTTTAGGTAGTAACTGGTACAGAGTAAATGTTCAGTAAATGATTTTATTGCCTCATTGCCTCCAGTCCCTGTACTTCTAATTCCATATTCTTTTTTCCAAAAAGACAGGTTCTAATCATATTATGCCCTTGCAAATATTTTTCAATAGTTGCCTTTTGGTAACAGGATAAAAAGTAAATTTCTTGGCATGGCCTACCATAAATTTGATGATTCAATCCTTGTCTACCAGTCAAGCATCATGTTCTGCAATTCTCTAACTTGAACTGTTAACAAAAGCAATTCTGAGAACATTTGTATTTTCAGAAACACACTGTGCTCTAATGTCTAGAGCTTGGTAAATGTATGCCCTTTTCCTTGAAGGGTCTCTTTCCCTTTCTCTGATTAGAAAATTCTTTCTTGTCTTGTATGCTTCAGCTCATTTATGGCCTTTTCTGTAAAAGTTTCCCTGGCCTCTCTATGTTTCCACTGAACAATGTCTGTGCCTCCATTACTGGACTTACCATTATGGAGTGTGATTACTGGTGTGAACAGTTCCCATCAAACTGTAAATTCCATGATAGGGATCATAGCTTTTCTGCTTTGTACGTATGTGATAATTAGCACAGTGCCTGGCATATAGCAGAAGTTCAATAAATGTTAGCTGAATGAATGGGAAAAAAAAGTAACTGACTTTAGAGAAGAGTTATGAGAGAAAATCAACAAAGTCAACGTTTGGTTTGTCGAAAAGTGTAATATAAATTAATTAACATGAAATAATAAATGTTTAGTAGGATGTATCTTACTCTAAGGAAGAAGATATAAAATTATCAGTATCAGAAATGAAATAAGAGATATCACTACAAATCCTGTAGATATTAAAAAAGGAAAATAAGGTGCTATTATAAACTAATGTATTCAATAATGTAATGAAATAAACTAATTATAAAAGCACAAATCCCCAAATTAACACAAGTAAAAATGTAAATATTTTAATAATGCTGTATCTCTTGAAGAAATAAAATTTATAATTAAAAATATTCCCACCAAAAAAAAAAAAAAAAACAAAAAACCCACTCCAGGCCAACATGTTTTATTAGTGAATACTTTCCATTTAAGCAAGAAATAATATCAATGTCACTGAAACTCAAAAAAAGGAACATTTCCCAATTACTTTTATGAAGGTCTGACAGTGGTGACTGACGTGGACATTAATAAAAAAAGAAAATAATAGGTCACTATTTCTTATGAAGACATATGCATAAACTCTTCCATAAAATAATGGAACATTGACCACAGTGATATACAAAAAGTATAATACATCATGATTAAGTGGGATTTATCCCTGGTATGAAAACTTCATTTAACTTTTAAAAATCAATCATTTAATTTATCACATTAAACTAATAAAGGAGAAAAAAACTATATATAGAAATGCTCATTTTTATAGATACACAAAAAGTGATAAAATTTAGTACCTGCTCATAACAATTGATCAACAAATTAAGAATAAGAGTGACTTTTTAAAAATTTCATAAAGGGTTTCTATTTGAAAAATCACAGCTAGCATTGTACTTGCTGGTGAAATACTGAATGTTTTCACCCTAAGATTAAGAACAAGACAAAGATTTCCACTTTTTACTCCTCCAAATTCAGTGTTGTAATAAAGGTTTTAGGCATGATAATATGGCATAGTAGAGGGCATAAAAATTGGAAAGAAAAACATAAAACTATATTTTAACAAAAATATAAAACAATCTATAAACTACTAGAATAAATGAATTTAGCAATATTGTTAGGCACAATGCCATTTTAAAAATTAAATGATATTTCTATATACTAGTAACAAAAATAGTGTCAACAATTTTAAATAAGACTATAATAGCATTAAAAAGTTTACATACTAGGAATAAGTTTAACAATCTATTTAAATTTAAAATTTAAAAATAAAAACTTCTACAATGAAAACAACAAATCATAATTGGAACAAATAATAACAAGATTTCACTAAGTGGAATAATATGCCATGTTCATGGATAGATAGTTTCAATATTATATAGATGTCGATGTTCCTCAAACTGAATTATAACTTTAGTAAAAGGTGAAAGACTTATTCAATCTGAAGAGAAACCAGAGTATTGAATTATAACTTTAATACATTTAAATAAGAATGCCAGAAAATATGTGTATGTAAATTGATGACTTGATTCTAAAATTTATGCAAAGATGCAGAGAACATAGAATAATGGCCAAAACAATCTTGGCATAAAAAGTGAAGTTTTTGATCATACACTACAGTATTTCAAGATTTACTACAAAGATTTACTAAATATGACAAAATAGTAGTGTCAAAAAAATGAACAAATATTTCAATGAAACTGAACAGTGTCCAGAAATAGACTCACAATTAAATGGCTACACGATCTATGAGCCTATGAGAAAGGCACTAATGGAATTTATTAAAGGAAGATGGGTCTTCTCAATAAATAATGTGGAAGTATGGAAACCCATATAAAATAACTTCTTAATTTCTTCTTCACAACTCTTCACCAAAGTTAATTCAAGATGCCCATAGACGTAAGTGTAAAAGCAAAACCTATAAAACGTCTAGAAGAAAACATCAGAAAAACTTTTATAAGTTCAGATAACCAATATTTTTAAGTGCCACTCACACACAAAAACACTAATTATAAAAAAAGGACAAATTAGATTTTGTAAATATTTAAAACTTCTGTCATCAAAAGATCCAATTAGAAAGAGAAAAGCAAGCCAGACTGTAAGAGGTATTAGTAAAGGACTAGTCTTCAGAATATGGAACTTCCATAAATTGATATGAAAATAAAAACAACTAGATTTTTAAAAGGAAAAGAACTTGCACAAGATAGTATCCAAATAGCTAAGAAGGGTTAAAAAGATACTCTACATCATTATTTCTCAGAAAGAGGCAAAATAAAATCACAATGACATAATACTACATATTAGCCAGAATAGTTAAAGTGTGAAAGTATCAGTAATATGTGAATTAACTGGAACTCTCCTTTATCACTGTTAGGAATGTAATGATACAAATACTCTGGAAAATTGGCAGTTCCTAATAAATGCAATAATATACTTTCATATGACTCAGCAACTCCACTTTTACATGTATTCCCAAAAGAAAGAAGAAATTTAAAAAGTTCACTAAAAGACACGAAGTTGATTGTTCATAAAAGTTTGATTCAAAATGGCCCCAAACAAGAAACAGTCAAAATTTCCATCAAAAAGTAAACAGATAGGGGCACCTAGCAGGCTCAGTCAGTACAGTATGCAACATTTGATTTCAGGGTTGTGAGTTCAAGTTCCATGCTGGGTGAAAAGATTACTTCAATGCACACACACACACACACACACACACACATAAATTTAATAAATATTATAAATTATATATATAACATTTTTTTTAGAGAGAGAGAGACAAAAAGTGTGAACAGGGGAGAGGGGCAGAGGGAGAGAGAGAGAGAGAGAGAGAGTCTTGAGCTAAGCATGGAACCTGACATGGAGCTCAATCCCACAACCCTGGGATCATGACCTTAGTCAAAATCAAAAGTAGGACACTCAGGCACCCTGAGCCACCCAGGAACCACAAAAAAATAATTAAAAAATAAAAGAGCACAGATAAATTGTGATGTAGTCATATAATGAAATACTATTAAGAATTAAAGTAAAACTTTTAGTACCTGCCACATCAATAAGTCTGACAGGCATTATGTTGAGCAAAAGGAGCCAGGTACATAAAAGTATATTGCATGGTTCTATTTATATAAATCAAGAATAGGTAAAACTAACTGATGATTATAGAAATCAGATTAGTGGTTAGCAGTGGAGACAAGGATAGGCTTAGAGAAGGCAAGAGGGAGTGTTCTGGGATTCTGGAAATGTCCCGTATCTTATGAGTAACTATAACTCATAAGATACATATTTAAAAATCACCAAAATTTATACTTAAAATTACATGCTAGATCTCAACTTTTTTAAATGAAAAGAATCAAGATTATCACAATAAATGTACATGGACAAAATTAATCAGTAAAAAGATAAGTGTCTGCTATTTGACCAAGAAGAAAAATATTCTGTATATAAATTGTCCATGTTGAAAAGAATAAACATTCTATTTCTAGTTCTCATTATATAAAGATATTTTCAGTTAGGTAAAACACCAAAATTTGAAAGGCAAAACTGTAAAATAACATGTAGAAAAATATCTTTGACATTTATTAAACAAAGTAAAGCAAAAGCCACAAGAAAAAAAATATGAATGTGTGCCTTAGGAAACGTTGCAAAATTAAATAAGCGATAAAAGTCAAAATATCAGCCATAATGAGGAAGAAATGTTGTTAAATGTTAAACTGACATTTCTAAAATTGTATTTTTTTGATAATTTTTTAACATTTATTTATCTTTGAGAGACAGACAGAGAGGGGAGGGGCAGAGAGAGGGAGACACAGAATCTGAAGCAGGGTCCAGGCTCTGAGCTGTCAGCACAGAGCCCGATGTGGGGCTCAAACCCACAAAATGCGAGATCATGACCTCAGCCGAAGTTGGACACTTAACTGACTGAACCACCCAGGTGCCCCACTAAAATTATATTTAAAAAAATTTTTTTTCTAATATTTATTTATATTTGAGAGAGAGAGAGAGAGAGAGAGAGAGAGAGCATGAGCAGGGGAGGGGCAGAGAGAGAGGGAGACACAGAATCCGAAGCAGGCTCCAGGCTCCAAGTCACAGCAGAGTCCAACGCAGGGCTCGAACCCACAAACCATGAGGTCATGACCAGAGCCAAAGTCAGCACTTAACCAATTGAGCCACCCAGGTGCCCCTAAAATTGTATTTTTAAAGGAAACTAAAATCAATATCAAGAGAACAGCCTTCTTAGACTACAAGGGTAAGGCAAAGAATATGAAGGAAATAAAAGAAAGTTAAACTGGTATGTGTAATCAAAATATGAAAAATGACAAACCTCACTAGTAGTCAGAAAAAATGCAAATAAAAACAATAATTCATGTTCCTGTCAGCTGGGTAATATAAGTTTTGTTAACACAAAGTGTTTGGAAAGGGTGAAACTCATCTATTTTTAATATGTAATATTAAAATGTATAATATGCAATATATGTTACATATATTAAAATATGTAATATGTAATATATTTGTAAAAAGAGTTAGCAATAGCTAGCAAAGTTGAACATCTACATATGTTATGACCTATAAGGAGGCATTAATAATGGTACCCCAAAGATGTCCATGTCCTACTCCCTAAAATCTTTAATTATGTTACCTTACATGGCAAAAGAGACATTGCAGATGTGATTAAGGATCTTGACATGGGGAGATTACCCTGGATTATCCAGGTGGGCCCCATGTAGTCACCAGGGCTCTTGAAGGTGAAAGAGGGAGGCAAGAGAGTCAGAAGATGTGCTGGGAGAAGCAGAGGTCAGAATGGTTCGCTTGCTGACTTTAAAGATGGAAGGGAGGCTCATAAGCCAAGAAATGTGGGCTGCTTCCAAAAGCTGGAAATTGTCCCAGAGAGTATTATGCTAAGTAAAATAAGTCATACTAAGAAGGACAAATACATTATGATTTCACTCATAGGAGGAATCTAAAACAAACAAACAAACAAAAAATACACACAAATGAATAAACAAACAGAAATCAGAACCAGACCTATAAATACAGAGAACAAACTGATGGTTGCTGGATGGGAAGGGATGGGAGGATGGGCAAAATGGGTGAAGGGTAGAGGGAGATACAGGCTTCCAATTATGGAATGAATAAGTCATAGGGAATATAGCCAATGATACTGTAATAGTGTTTTATGGTGACAGATGGTAACTGCGCTGGTGGTGAGCATAGAAAAGGTGTAGAGAAGTTGAATCACTACATTGTAGACCTGAAACTAATGTAACCCTGTATGTCAACTCTTCCTCCAACCCCAATTTTTTTTTTAAGCTGGAAGAGATAAGCAAATGAAGTCTTCCCTGGAGGTTCATGTCCAAAAGGAATGTAGCCCTGTCAACATCTTGATTTTAGTCCAACGAGACTCATTTAGGACTTTTGACCTCTGAACTGTAAGGGTAAAAAAAAAAAAATGTTGTTTGAGCCACTATGTTTGCTGTACTTTGTTACAAGGCAATAGAAAATTAATACAACCTAACATTTCCATTTATAGATAGGACTATTTCTGTGTTTTAAAGTATCTGAGGACGTATACAGGAATGTTCCTGGATGTATGGTTAATAGTAAAAACTTGAAACAAACTGTCTCCCATTAGGTAAACAAATAGGTTGCAATTTATTTATATTGTACTGTATTGGATGACAGTGAAAAAATGAATGCATGAGATATATCTTTTCAACATGGAGACATTTCAAAAGTATATTCATGAGTGAAAAAGCAAGTACGAAAGACAAAGCCAATACATGTATTAGTTTCTTGTGGTTGCTGCAACAATTTGCTGCAAATTCGGTGGCTTATAACCACACAGATTTACTCTCTTATACTTCTGGAGGTCAGAAGCTGAAAATGGGTCTTACACAGCTAAAATCAAGGGTGGTGGGGTTGGTTCCTTCTGGAATCTCTAAGGCAGAATCCATTTCCTTGCCTTTTTGAGCTCTGGAAGCCACCTTTATTCCTGGGTTCATGACCCACTCATGTCCTCACATTACCTTTTCTCCCTCTGATTCTGTTGTCACACTGCCTTTTTCTGTAGTCAACTGTTCCACTGCTTCTATCTTATAAGGACACTTGTGATTACATTTACAGTTCACCCAGATAATCCAGATCATCTCCCACCCCAAGATTCTTAACATGATCATACTTGCAAAGTCCCTTTGGCCATATAAGACAACATTCATGAATTCTAGGGGTTAGGACCAAGATACTTTTGTGTTCTGTTATTTAGTCTACCGACATATGTTATAATTTAGGCATTTTTTATGCAAAAAATTCAAGATATATATAGTTAATAGATGTGAACACATTTAGTAGGGATTGCAAAATAAAGGAGTTTGTTAAATGGCACAAAAATAAATCAACTCCAATTTTCTGAAAATGTTTTCTAAGTATCCTAATATTCTAGTGTCAGTGAGCAAAAATTAAGTGACAAATGAACCAGATGCTTCACTACTATGCTACAAGAACCACCAAATCCTCAGCCTAGCATACAAGAGCCCTCACTGCCTTCTAACTCTGTCTCAATCAGTCAAGCCTACACATGTCACTTGAAATACACCTACTTATAGTTATCACTTCCCATATTGGAGTCCATTGATGAAATAAATGTTGATGATTTTTTTTTTTGATGTAAGTTACCAACTTGAAGGAAAAAAATGAAGAAGCAAATCTATAAAAGAACAGAAGCCTGAGCAATTTCAGAAAACAAGGCAGAAAGACTCATGGGCTGTTTTAGGGGAACTACCGAGGTCTGAGGAAAATGAAAAGGTATAAGAATGGAAATAAAATCATACCAAAGGAAAGTTGCACCCTCATGTAGTAATGTTGGGTATTGAATTCAAGCTGGTAACCATGAATTTACGAATATTACCAATCTGGCATGTTATATGATTTTTTTCTAGCCACACTCGATCTGTTTTAATGTTTATTTGTTTATTTTGAAAGAGAGAGAGAGAGAGTGAGAGAGAGAGAGAATCCCAAGCAGGCTCCAGGCTATCAGGGCAGAGCCCAACACAGGACTCCATCTCACAATCATCTCAGGTCTCATGACCTGAGCTGGAATCAAGAGTCCACACTTAACCCACTGTGCCATCCAGGGGCCCCAAGTAACACTCAGGCTTAAGGTGACAATGTAAAGATATCTAATAGTTTGGTTCAATCAGCACTAAGTTTTTCCCAAGGAGTACAACCAAAAGAAAGCACAAGAGAGTAAAGGATATATCTACAAGTGATTTTGCTGCTATTTCGTGTGAAATTAACTCAATAATACAGGAAGTGAGGAGGGGAGGGGGCAGATAGATAGAAGGGAAATGGTTGAGTTGATGAATTGGAGGCACCATGACATAACATTTTGCAGTAAAGAGATACAAGGACAGAATAGCCGTAGGTTGGGATAATGATTCTCAGGGTGGAGCAATTTCAGGTGACAACAATTTCCAGAATATGACCACAGAATTAAGCAGGTTTTCTTAACTGGAGGAACACCCCACAGGATATGGGAAAACAAGAAATCATGCAAGCGTGTGGTATTGACTAGGTTATCAACATGGGCATTTAGTTCATTCTAATAATGTCTGGGGCTTGAATGGAAAATAAGAATATTATTCAGGTGTTACAATCTTCAGTAAATCAGGCTAATACCTTGATCAATTAAATAGATTGTGATGTCATTCCATGATACAGGGAAGGGAATACAGAAAGGGGTAGTTTTGGGTGGAAAGGCTATCAGCTCAGTTTTGTACACATTGAGTTTGAGTTTCCTACATGGCAGCGAAATACATCTGTCCAGTAGGCAGCGGGCCATATAGATTGGACAGAATACACTGGGCATTATCAATTTATAGATAATAATTTGTTTAATCAAACTAAAATGAGGTAAACCCAGTAGAATGTACAGATTATTTAAATTCAGTCAGAAAACTTATGTTATATATCACTAACTGTACTTTTATAATACCTGAAATTGTCACTTATAATTTTATGTGGGCTCATGATTTATATATCCCTTATATTTTACCCTGTCTCTGTCTCACACACACACACATTTCATCAAATTGATCATTAGCTTTTTGATTTCCAGACCATGTTTTAGAATTAATTTTGTTTCTACGGTGCTTAATAAAGGGCTGTGAACATAATAGATGCCTCTCTTTCCTTTACTAAATACACAAATATTCAATCTATTTTTTTAATATGCTTCTGAGGTTTTCTCAAACGCCAATACCACAATTGTCTATGATGTATTTTGATGATATTAAAGTCTTTCCTCTAGGTTCACTCACTTTAGGAAATGGGTTCTGATTCAGTTAACATTTAATTCTCTCCTACAAGTGTCTTGTCTTTTCACTTTTTGCTGGGGCAACTTAAGAACCTTCAGTTTGTGATTGATTGCACGCCAGCAGAAGAATAGGGTTAGGAAGTCAGGTAATGTCGATAATAAGAAAGTATAGCAATTGATTAAGTTTCTGCTTAGAAATTTATTCTCAGACTAATTGTTTCTTTATGTATGAGACTAAGCCCTGACCATAAAGTGAATAAATAAGAACAAGTTTGAATTTTGCATTTTTACAAGCATGATGGAATGAATATAATCAATTTTTGCACTATATCCTAAAGCCATATACACAGAAAGAACAATGGGCTTAAAATCAAATAAAACCTGCTTTCGAGTGTTACTACTTCTTAGTTACATAATTTTTGGCAAAACTGTGCTTCTCTGACCTTAAGTTTCTTCACCTGGAAAATGGGGATAATGAAGTGAAAGATATAAAACTACCGTGGTTTAAGACGGCTTTCTACAGGCATGTCAATACAATTAAAACTAACAGGGAATTGTAACTGCATTCAGGGTAGTCATCGCTATATGGAAACCTCTACCTCAGTCACCAATACAATTGGTGAAATACAATTGTACAATCGCACACAATTGAAATACAATCGCACACAATTGAAATACAATACAATTGAGGAAAGATCTAAATTCCTTTTAGGCTGCTACAAACTTGGCATAAATGGGTTGATTTTCAAGGAGAAAATTAATTAAATGTAAAAATGCAACCGGCCAAATAATACAAGAAATGTATGATTCCTGGTGTTGTTCTTCGCAGTTTTGGTGATTAGCTTGCATTTTGTCACCAAATCCCTCAAAGTTCTCAGAGACGTTCAAAAGTTTCAGCAAAAACCCTAGAAACATTAAGAAGAAAGTTCAGGTGTGAAAAAAAAAAATCGCAGCTCAGTCAAGGAGAGGAAGAGGAAGAAAGATGGTTTAAGCACTCTGATTAGTGCTTAAAATAAGTCCAGTGTATCCCAATAATGGACCCCCAATGGTGGCTGCTGCTGACAGGTAACTGTTGACCTGGCTTTGCTCACAAAATACTTTTCTTCCATCTGCCCTAATTATTAGTCCCGTTCTTTCTCCACTCTTTGGCTAAGACTTGGTCTGTTCTTAATTTGGGGTCTGCTGCATGGGAGTGCTTAGCATTGCTAATTTGGGAACGAATTACTTGAAGTGGAACCTTTGAGAGAAACTAAATCCCAAACCCTGAATTCCTAGGTTGGTTGTCTGAAGTTTGCTACACTGTACTTTTCAAAACCAAGATGTTTTTGCAGGCATATCGGGATCCTGGAATCTCTGTCAGAAGAACAGACGTTCAAATACACGGCTATGTTTCACACAATTTCCCAGCAGTGGGTATATATAAAAGTAATAATCTTTAATATGATACTAACATTTAGCAAAAGAATACTAAAGTATGGCTAAAGCTGAAAACCAAGCAAATCGGTTATCAGACTATGAGTTTGCAATGGAAAGCCTGTGATTTCATTACAGTATATGACCCATCAGGCTTCTCATAGCGGACAGGAGTTTGGGTTCTTGTTTGCATGATGGGAAGCATATCTGCTTTCCAGGCTGATATATTCCGGATACAGAATGTGTCCTGTGTTCCAGACGTGGGTTTGGGAATGCAGAGGGATCCCAGCTTTGAGCCATTTGACTGCGTGGATTTAATTAGGCTACATATTGTTTAGAAACTGCAGCAGTACAAATAGTTTATGTGCTTATGTTTAACTGCAGGATGTCATTGTCCAAACAGAAGAAGAAAAAAATACCTTTTCCATTGAAAAATCAATGTCACTCATTAAATTACAAAAAAGAAATGTACAGACTCTTATTGATTAGCCACTGGAAAAAAGATTATTCAAGTGAAGTGTACCTCTGATGAACTTTAAGAAGCATCTGCATTATGGTTCATAACTAAAATTTCTGGGTTACTGAAAGATCTATGAGTTGAGACTTCAGATTTTAGAAATTTTACCTTATGCAGCCGGTTCACGGAAAGGACCACTTACTTTTTAGGCTGCAGTAAACAAGATGTGGAATATTGGAAGGGGCCCCGGGCAGAAACTCAAAGGGCCAGGATACTATGCTCGGTTCTTCTGGTTCGCAGAGGCCACTAAGGTAACCTTGCAAGATGTTATTTCTTGCTTACAGAATCCTAACAGTAGTGGGAGCTCTGCCAGTGACCAGCTGTGGGGCTTTGGACAAGTCACTTGACCTTCCCGGGCTCATGCTCATACTTACAACGTGAAAATCAGAATACTCACCTTCTAGAGTCGTATGAGGATTAAAGGAAAAAAGACATATAAAGGATCTCTCAGAAAAACCTGAAACAGAACAACTACCACTCTGAAAGTGATTAATCATAAGACTATATAGTGCAATTAAGTTTTATTTTAATGGGGTTCATGGGTTTCTAACTGTCTCGTATTTGCATTGAAGCATTTTGCAGGTCACAGAAACACTTAACAAGAAAATGTTAAATCAGCGTGTGGTTGCGGAATATTACTCTCTACTGTGTCAGGCTTTTCTTCAAGTACAGTTGCTAGAGTGTGTTTGGATGGAAAACGAGCAGACAAGAATACCAAGTGATTATGGCACCTCTGTTCTTGTACTTTCTTTTCAGCTTAGGCTCTAGGAATAGCACGGAATCAGAGCATTTGTTGCAAGCAGGATTAATTAAATGATTCACTCTGTGCCCAGAGTTTTTTTTTCACTTTTCCTGTTGCGCATTAGTGAGAAAATCCAGTATTAGGGAGAACACGCTCTTCAGGGGATATACTCAAAATGTGGAAGTTCTGGTTTTTAAGTTAAATGGAGATGACCCCTTGGCTCATTAGGCAGCAGAAGAGACGGTGAGGGATTTCCACCCCCCCCACCCCTCCCCTTTGTTGGCCTTAAGTATTTTATTTTTTAGGTAGTTCGTTTTTTTTTCTTTTTTCTTTTATCAGATGTGTTTTGCACATGAAAGGAAAGGATGCTGGTAGAAAAGCGTTTAATTCTCCTAAGGCTGAGAAGCTATACGTCTTCAGGGTAATTAAATGATGATTTTGTGACTCTTTCAATATGGATTATCAAACTTGATGCCTTTCGAGCCTACAGCAGATCCTTTGAAAGCCACAGCTACCATTGCACCATCTCCCCACCTGGAGACCTCTTCGTCTCAAAAGGGAAAAATATGCTTTCTACTTCAATTGTTGGATAGCATCTTCATATGTTTTATTTGTAAAACAAAACATACACATTATGAAAAGGACAAAACATGCACAGAGTGAAAAGAAACCATGTAGCTTGCATAGGCACATATTTTTACATATTTGTTTCTAAATGTACAAACAGGATCTGCTCTACAGAATGCTCTAGGATGGTATTTGTTTCAAATTTATGTAATCAGCCATGTTGCAAGATGTTATTCAAAAAGAAGCTTAGAGATGTGTTATCCTTGCTCCATATCTAACATCCTCTCTCTCTCTCCCTGTGGACCAATAAATAACAGGGATGAAAAAATATTTAACGTCAAACAAGACAGTAAAATACAGAAGTGTCTTGATGTTTGAAAAAAAGCACAATCACAGCGAAACGGGAAGTTCCAGCCGGGGAGGGGGGTGGGGGAGAACCTTGTGGGTATGAGTTGAGCTCAGTTAAAGTTCAGGGGGTTCTGGCTATTTTGTAGATCTTAAAGTTTATAAGCAGATTTCCAGATGTGATACCATCAAACTACACCTCAAGTTCACTTCATTAAAATTTAGCTGTTGATCAGGCCTCTCAATAGAATTCTCCACATTCTCTCCCTCTCATATATTCATTTTAATCGTCCTTTGGCAGGCTGGATCCTGTGCTCGGAGTTTAAATGACAGGCATCACTCTTCAGCACATGATTATCTGATTCCTGAACCAGTGCATGCAAAACAAGACATGTGCGTTTCTGGAAAACAGGCCTCGCCAAAAGAGGGGCTGGCACAGGCTCCCCCTGGCAATCAAACCCGAGGATCTTTTAATTATGAAACAGAGATGGAAACAAAAAAATAAGGGAAAGAATGCAAAAGAAAGAAAAAAGTACCCTGAAAGACTAGATTGTGACGGTACTCCAGTTCTACGAGCTTATTGCAAAGGGTCCCAGCAATGCTTACTCTAAACATAAACGTGTCTCTTAAATATGATTTAGAGTTTTCCAAAGATAGAGATTATTCCAAAATCATAAAACCCCTTGGCCTGGCTGAGGAAGACTGAATCATCTTTTATTAGGAAACTTTATATTTTCCCGGGTTACCAAAGTTGTTACATAAGGTCACAATTAGCACATCGGCTGGCCCTCTTCTCAGAGAGATCAGATCAAACACCCAATAAAGCAAGACAGATGGTATGTACTGATAGAGCAAATTATTCCCCCTGCATTTATAGCTGTGGTGGGAAAGCACTACCTTGCTACCTGTGCTAACCGGTGTTTTTCACAGACACAACTCTACTTTAAATAGGTTTCTGCCCCGCCCCCGGCGCCCCCGGCGCCTGGGTGGCCCAGTTGGTTGAGCGTCCGACTTCGCTCAAGGTCATGATCTCGCGGTCTGTGAGTTCGAGCCCCGCGTCGGGCTCCTTGCTGACAGCTCCGAGCCGCGAGTCTGCTTTGGATTCTGTGTCTCCCTCTCTCTCTGCCCCTCCCCTGCTCATGCTCGCTCTCTGTCTGTCAAAAATAAATAGACATTAAAAAAATTAATAAAAAAATAATAAATAGGTTTCTGTCTCAAGTTTTGGACAAGCTTCTCTGCCAGTATAACTACTGGAAGACGCGGGAAAGATTTCTTTAAATCAGAGGCCAAGGCAATGTAGAGGATCATTCAAAACGAGGGAGAAAAAAAGAAGGGGCGGGACTAGTTGACAGAATTAATGTATTAAGCACCCTAATTCCTTTTAAATGCGTCTCAATGATTTATGGGAATTTAAGCTATCTGCTTTCTGACCACATGCTATTTCACAAATCTTATTAGAAAATAATTTTTTGGAAGCTAGGCATCTTTTTTCATACTGGATTAGCTTATAAAATTTTCTATGAGTTAAACTTGTGAAGCAGGAGTGTGCAGTTTATTTATTCTTCATAAACTTGTAATTGGGAGGATAGTGGAGCAAATCCTAATTGGATTAGAGAAAGAGAAAGCAGATGATAATCGTTTTGTGAAAATAGCACTTTAAACCAGGGATTGGCAAAATATAGGCACAGCCTTCAGCACCTGGCTCTTGAGCTGAGAGCAATATTTACATTTTTAAATGGCTGTAAAAAAGAGAGAGAGAATATGAACCAGAGGCTATGTGCCCACAAAGCTTAAAACACTATCTATCCTCTACAGACAAAATTGGTCAATGCCTGTTCTAAATCAAATGATATCTTACTGTACATTTAAAAATTATTTCTCACTTATATTCTGTAATTGTAAATATATGAATCACAAAACTGAAAAAAAACTAAGAATAATTTTTCAAAAATTAAAAATAGTATATTACAAGCGTGCACTCTGAATGATTCCATCTGCGCGAAGTTCAAAACCAGGCAACATTAAAGCTAGGATGATAGAAATTGGATTACTGGTGACCTCTGGATGATATTGACAGGAAAGCTGCATGAGTCAACTTCTTAAGGTGACGGAAATGTTTTATATGTTAATTGCGGTAGCTGTTACAAAAGGATACATAGAGACTTAAAATTTCACTGAACATTCCAGTTGAAATGTACACTTGACTGAATATGTTGTAGCTCAATAAAAAAAATAAATCATTAAATAAAAGTGTACATTCATTCATGGCTTACCCACCTGCATTTTGTAGTATAGAACATAAAAGAAAAAAAGCGAAAATTTAATATCATCCGCAAAAAGAAAAAGATTGCCTATAAAGAACACCATTTAGATTGACAAGAGATTTATCAACAATAGCAATAGAGGCCAGAATACCGTGTAATTCCTTTTAAATACGGAAAGCCTAAATTAAAACCTGAAATTCTGTAACTAGCTACAATGTCGTTCAAAATTACAAACAAAATAAAGCCCTTTTCAGGAAACATAATAAGAAAGCTTTGGCTGTATAGGCCTTCAGTGAAAGAACTATTAAAGAGTATACTTCAGAAAGAAGATAATAGAACCCAATGAAATAAAATGGTGTGACGCCCGCTGGCTCAGTCCATAGAGCATGCAACTCTTGATCTCAGGGTCCTGAGTTTGAGCCCCACGTTGGGAATAGAGATTACTTTAAAAAAAAAAAAAAAAGAAGGAAAAAGAAAAAATGGAATTAAAGAATCAATATAGGGATCAATTAAAGAATCAATGTAGGGAATAGATACAAATGGAGATAAATACAAATAAGCATTTACTATGATATACTAACCTTAATAAAAATGATTTAGAAGTGTTTGAAAAATAAACTCAAATACGAGAGAGCTCATACAAGAATTCATTGAGCTATATGCTTAATATTTGTACATGTCACTGTGTACACTACATCGAATTTTTAAAATGCTCCTGGAATAACAGCCCTCTTCTCCCACCACCATTAATGCAAAGGTGAGGGTCACCATTGTTTGATGGCCTCCTATTCACCCTATTGGTGAGGGATGGAAGCCCACCCAAGGGTTATGGGAATGGCTGAATGCACAATACCTGACATTGTACAGATGAGAAAACCAGTGGTTTATTAGCTACATATACCCATAGCCCAGAAAGGACATGGCACACCATGAAGGACCACACGGGAGTTGCACGCTGGCGTGCAAGAGAGGGCTTTCGTAGGAAGGCTTTGTTTGTAGGATCATGAGTTTGGGGTGCCCTTTGGTTCCCATGGGATGGTATGATGACAGACTTGTGGTCAATCCTGTGACTGGTTTGGTACCAAAGCTCACATCTCAGGGATGGGCAGGAATTGCACCGGGTCCTTTTAATAAAGAAGGTTTCTTGGCAAGGGGGGGGGGGGCAGCTGTGGGAGGAGATTGGAGAGAGGGATTCACTGTCAGGCCATTTAAGGCTCTCTGTTTTCTCCCAGATGTTGAGGCAGCACGTAAAACGGGCCCTGATGGTCAGCCTTCTATCACAATCATTGCCTTGCCTGAGAACTCAACTAAGCCATGGGAGCAATAAGACCCGAAAGTTAGCAGTCTTTGGATAGTTATGAGAACGATCATATCACTCTGTCCTATGCCTAGTTCTTACTTCTAGTAGATATGAGTGGTTTGAATGAAAGCAGGTGGAAATGAAAAGGCACTGTAATGAAGAGTGTACTTCAATTGTTGGTAATAGGGTAGTTAGAAAAAAAATGGTATAGTCTCTAAGAATTGGTGTTCATTCTTCAAGGAGCATGTGCACCTGAGTGTGTATATTTGTGTGTTTCTGAGGGGGAAAAAAAGAAGTCCACACGAGTAGACACCATGGGAAGACATCTACTTGCATACCAGTGGCAATGTCCCATGAGAACCTGAGTTGTGTGGGTCAAAACCCCAAATGGATTCTCCTGCTGTCGGACCTGGAGCTTTATCATTAACTATTTAGGCTTTAAGAGCATCTTGATGAAGAAGGAGGAGAAGTCTTGGAGCAAAATTAGATTCTGTAGGTGGAGATGTTTAAAAAGGTGAGTGGAAAATCATATGGTGGAGGTCTAAAGACGATGCTCTATCAGGGGAAGAGGTAGGTCAATGGATAGCTCAGGAAGTTTAGGAATTATATCTTCTGGTAAAAGGACACATTCATATTTCATTCCCACCTCTCCCGTACCCCTTATATGTACTCACTTTTTAAAAGTTGGTAAGTGTGAAGAAAAAAAAAGTCCTTTCAAACCTTAGAAAATGGTGTTAGAAGAAGAACTTTGCTTTATGATGTTATGAATAGATTCTTCTGGAAAGTAGCATTGCTGATAGATTTTGATGAGTTTAAGTTTTTTTTCTGGGAAATTACATTTTCCTCACCCAGCTAATCATCATTCGTTCAGTGAGTTGGATGACTTTTAACTAGACGTTTCTTTCTTACACCTAGCTATTTTCTGTCCACTTTTAGTTTCCTATAAAATCCACCCAAAAAGAAATATAAGTCTTCTCCCTCTCAGACAAGTTTGAAATAAAATTTTGACATGTGCTCACAATCCATTTGTCTGAAAAGTTGCTTTAAAAATAGATATCTTTTTTTTTGACAAAAAAAATACATATGGTAGAATTTACTTCACGACTGCAACTGCTTTCCTATAGTCAAATAAAACTCTTCAATTAGAAGCGTGGCAGAGAGCAGTGGAGAAGCCGGAGGGGATAAGCTGTTAGGTCAACAATTGCCAAAAACTAGATGTTAACTTGAGGGGCTGGTCCCTGCTGATGGGGTGACGGCATTTAAATCGCAGCTTGTCCATTCGTGGGCCCAGGTACGGAAATCCTGCATCCAACTTGGTGATGAAAAGCTTCATATGGGGTCCTCAGAAAATGAAAAAAAGCCAGTTAAGGGTTTGAGAAGCCTCTTGCAGGCAATCCATGGACACCTAAAACATTTTCTCAAGGTGTTCCAAATGGAAGTTCATCAGCTACAGTAGTTTTTAACTGGAAGCAAGTTTGCCCTCCACAAACCTCCTGTGGGATACCCGACAGTGTTTGGGGACACTTTCGATTGTCAAGACTGGGGCAGAGGGGGAGAATTGACCGTGCTATGCAGTTGGTAGAGGGCAAGAAGGCTGCTAAATCTTGTATAATGCACAGGAATAGTTCCTTACAACAAAGAATCATCCAGCCCCAACTGTCAAGAGTGGCGAGGTTGAGAAACACTGAGCTAAAATGTGAACAGTAGTATCTTGATGATGGCAGTGTAAACGCTGGCCTGGGTAAGTGTGTGAAATGGGTGAGAATGGCTAGAAGTGAAGGATAAGAAAAAAAAAAAAACAAAAAAAACAATGAATGTAGTTGTCAAGGCTTTACCAAGAAAAGCCTTGTGGAAATGACGTTATCCAAGCTCAAGCTAAAATTTAAAAGACCGATAGCAGGACAAATGGTACCCTTCTGTCCTTATGGGGCGAACAAGTTTCGAAGAGTTAATTTGAATAGGAATGAGAACTAGTATAATAACCGTGATAGAGGAAGGGAAGACAGGAGGCGGGGGGGAGAGAGAGAGAGAGAGCAAGAGCGAGAGAAAGGAAGAGAGTGAGTCTCCAGCAATTAATAATTTCCAGCCAAGGGGAGTTAGCTGGGTTAAGTCTCTGGCGGCTGTTGCCTGGGAAAAAGGCGTCTCTCTCCAGGGAGGAAACCAGTAACCAAGTTCAGGATAGTGTCAAATCAAGGTTGTATTCCAATAGAGGGGCTCCGAGTGGGAGCCAGGGAAGCAGATTATTGGGGAAGTTGGGGGCAGGGGCGCCAAGATAACCAGCTGAGTGCAAAAGGACTAGAAGCGAAGCCAAGATAAGCAGAAAGTCACATGGGACACAGCACAGGAACTGAGTGGTAAAGTTGGCAGCTGGTTTCAGAATCCCAGGAGAAATGCCCTGCGGGTAAGTCTGTGGGCACAGCCACATTACGAAGCTGGTGCCCAGGGCCCTCAATCGCACTCTTCTGGCTCAGCAGACCTAGTCTAATTTTATCCCAATGAAAACGAAAAGATCTCATTTGACATTTCCTTGGATGTCCTTGTGCGATGTGTAACGAACCCAGACAGGAATAAATCTTGTTAAGGCTCAATTCTCAACGGAGGCAGCTACCTGCTCTATCCATTCTGGACCCCAGAATCTTGGTGTAAAAATCTGGTGGGTTCATATGTGCAGGCATTTTTTTTTTCTAGAATAATATCTTAAGAGCTATTATATGCAGTTAGTTATTAAGGCAACACGAGGATTGATTGGAAACGACTGAACAATACCAGAATCAAATCTTTAATGATTTGGCTCCCAGGATCACCCCGGTTACTCTTGTGAGAAAAAGGAAAAGACTCCAAGAAAGTCTAGTAAAATAACTTTGCCAACAGTAAACAGGAAAAATAAATGGAATTGCAGGAATTCTCAATGTAATAGACGTTGAGAAAAATAATAAATGGAACCGGCGAAAGGGGCATTGTGTCGTGCACATTATGGCTCTTTGTTATTTTAGTCAGTCTTTCCAACCTGCAAGGTCGGTTTTGCTTTAAAATATATACTGGGAAACCGGCCTACAAATCACGTAGGTAGGATTGAGAGCAGCAAAACATCTGCGAGCAGTATTTCGTGCAGAGGGGGTCGCTTGTTTGTCTGTTTGGCGGCAGCAAAAGAACGACACATGAGCTTCAGACTTTAAAAAGTGTAGGTATTTTAGCATGATAGTGAGAACACTGGGCAGTAGAAATGAACTCCCACCTCACCAGCAAAAGATGCGCTTACCGAGAAGATGCCTGTTTAATGCTGACAGTGGACACATTTCTTGATGTCACAGTGGCAGATTCATTCTACTTACCTGGGTGTGGAAAACGGAGGGTATGTATGGGGGCAATCCGCAAATAATGTCTTTGGGCAAAACTCAGATCCACATAGACTTCTATGAGATGAAAGAATAAGAAAACACAAAAACATACCTAAGACATGGGAAATTTGAGTGGTGCATAGAAAAGAAACTCGGAAGATGCAGAAAATGAGGATATTTCTGAAAAACGTTAACTGCCAGCATTAAGACAGGAAAATGTATGTGTCCCATTTATAAGCTACATTACATGAGGTAAAAACCGACCATCAAATAAATACTGGTGGCTTACAAGTAACAAGTGTAGCTCTTGTTCATCCTGCCTATCACAGGTCAGCTGGAAAGTTCTGCTTATCTTTGTGCCTTGTGTGGCCCAGGCTGAGAGAACTTCCTTTTCTCCTTTGGCTTCCTTGACTGCAAAGCCAGGAAAAGGGAGCATGGAAAACTAAACATTGACCCTTAAAGCTTTTACCCAGAGGTCACCTTCACTCACACTGCATTTGTAAGGCAAGTCACAGAGCCAGGCCTGAGATCAAATTCGTTTAGAACAATCCTACTTTGTGCTCAAAATGAGAAAACGGATAGGTGTTAAAAATTTCCCTACCGACTATCACAATCAACCCTTTTAGTCACAAATATATGGCTGACTTTTCTTTCTGTCAGCGAATTATACTTGCCTCCTTCCCAAGTCCTATCCAATTACATTATACTTGCCTCCTTCCCAAGACCTATGCAATCACCACCTTGGGATAAAACTCTATATGTATCTCTTCTCGGTATGGAAATCCATGAACCAAAATGACAAGTTGTCTGTCCTTCATGCTCCTGATATGAAACTGCCGAAAGGATCAGGTTATCCAAATAAACATTCCAAGTTAGAAAAGAGGTGGGGAGAGATTCTGTAGTCCCTGGCCCAAAAGAACTCTGAAATTCCTCTAGGATATTACAAGCATATTCTATTCTGAATGTTCTTTCATTAGCACTTGATGGCGTTCCTTGAAATAGTTTCCAAGTTCTTGACTCCTGAGGCCCCTCAGTGATGTCATTCTTCTTACATCATCATCTTTGGCCACATGTGGAGAGATTATGAAAGCTTGTATGAGACTCATCAGCTTTCCCAGCCTGCTTCCTGGATGTAGAATTTTGAGGGACCAATGGACCTCAGTTGCAATTAGCCACAAATAATGAGGTAATTAGGAATGATCACGCAATAAATGTTCAGGATGTATGTATGTATGTATCTATCAATCATCTATCTAATCTAGAGATATTGATAGAAATATCTATTTCTATAAATATAGAAGTATAGATCCTGAACATTTGTTGTATCTATCTATAGATAGTATAAATACAGAGATATATATCTCTGATCTCTATAGATATAAATATATATGAAAAATGGTATCTATAGATACAGATATACAGAGATACATAGATAGCTAAAGAGACAGTTTAAGCCTTTAGAGAATGATCTAAGTAAATAAAAGTGATGATATCTCCATTTTAAATTCAGCGTTTTGCATATCATTCCCGATTATTGTAAACATAACACTTCTCTTCACGGTTTTCTATGAATACAATATACTATAAAAATATTTACCTTGATTTCTTATGGAACTGAAAAGCTTTGCATAATTTTCAGGTGGAAAACATAAACATAAGAATATCTACAGATGTTTAGGAAACAAAATGATACTTGAAAGATAAATCCAGATTAGAAATTTAATTTTTAAAAATCTGTGTATGTATATAAATATGTAGAAATGGAAGTAGAAGGAGACATTCTGAATCCCTGACAGATGATACTGTGGGAAGGGTTACTGGAACGAGCATCTGAAAATGATTAAGGAGATCCTTTTGATTTTACCATATATGGTATGAATGCTTTATGATGAAATTAACAATGAATTAATTGAGCTTCTACTTCTGTCCAACATGGAATTTCAGCAAACGGGTTTACACTGCATCCTAAAATAACCCAAACCATGAACAAAATGCATGAAACCGTAGTTCTAGGATACTGAACATCAGGCAATGAATGATACTAATCCCTGAGCGAGTGGGTACAAATGAGATGAGCATCATCATTGTCTCACATCACTGCCTTGGAAACTTGCCAGGATACAGCAGAAGAAGGCAGGTAGAGTCTGGTGGACTGTTGAGGAGACAGAGCTGAGAGTCTAGGAAGACCTTGTGGTTACAGTTTGCAGGACACAGTACTGGAGAGGAAAGAGCTGGACAAAGACGGAACTCTAAGACATCTAAAAAGGGTCTCTCTCCAGTACTCAGCTAAGCACTGCTAAGTGCAAGCACATGAGAAAACTGAAAGTTTGGTAAAAGAACCACACAAAAGATTAACAGTAACTGTGCCCAGCAGTCACATAAGACTGAAACAGTGCCTGTTCTCACCAACCAGAGGGGAAAACCTCAAGATTCATGGAGCAGTGGGTAGAAGACACATAAGAGTCTTGCCTCAGTAGTTGGGAATAATCAGCCCCAGAATGAGTGCTATTTTGATTGCTCCTAACAAATTTTAAAAGCAAGATCCAGGGGCGCCTGGGTGGCGCAGTCGGTTAAGCGTCCGACTTCAGCCAGGTCACGATCTCGCGGTCCGTGAGTTCGAGCCCCGCGTCAGGCTCTGGGCTGATGGCTCAGAGCCTGGAGCCTGTTTCCGATTCTGTGTCTCCCTCTCTCTCTGCCCCTCCCCCGTTCATGCTCTGTCTCTCTCTGTCCCAAAAATAAAAAAATTTTAAAGGAAAAAAAAAAAAAAAAAAGCAAGATCCAAAAGGATAAAACTGTTTTAAAGAACTTAACCACACCCCAGCACAAAACTCAGGAATATTTATGGGAATACAAAAATATCCCACAACTCAAGTGATAGAATTCACAAGATTGAGCATTTAATCAAATATTACCAGACATTCAAAGGAGGAAAATATAACTCACAATGAGGAGGGATATCAATTATTCAAATCCAAGACGAACTGACACAGATTTTAGAATTAAAAAAGAAATTAAAACCGTTCACTATAACTGTATTCCATACATTCAAAACCTTAAGTAGAGGGGTGCCTGGGTGGCTTAGTTGAGCGTCCTACTTCAGCTCAGGTCATGATCTTGCAGTTTGTGAGTTCGAGCCCCACGTAGAGCCCTGTGTCAGGCTCTGTGCTAACAGCTCAGAGCCTGGAACCTGCTTCAGATTCTGGGTCTCCTCCTCCTCTCTCTGCCCCTCCCATGCTCATGCTCTGTCTCTCTCTGTCTCTCAATAATAAATAAAAGTTAATATATGTATATGTATATGGGTATGTATATATATATATAAACATTAAAAAATTTTATAATAATAAAAAAATTAAAAAAATATATTAAAATAAAACCTTAAGAAGACGCATGAAAATATTGTTAAAAGACCCAAAGAGGAGTTTAAGAGATGAAAACTACAATTTTTGATTTTAAATATACTGGAAAGGATCAATGAACCTAGGGACATACAATAGAAACTGCTAAAACAAGGATCAGAGAGGGGGGGGAAAAAGAGAGATGAGAGAATCAGAGAGAGAGAGAAGAGAGAATGGTACATCTGTGAGCTGTGGGAAAATTTCACACAATTTAACATATATTGTATTGTTGTCCCTGGAGAAGGGAGGGTTAGTGACAGAAAAAATATTTGAGTAAATAATGGCCAAAGTTTTCCAAATATGATAAAAACGATAAATTCATGGATCTAGGAAGATCTGCAAATACCAAGCATAAGAAACATAAACTAGATCAAGGCACATCATATCACATTGCAAAGCTAGTGGTAAAGGAAAAAACCTTAAAAGCAACCAGGGGACATGTTTTTTAGGTGATATATCAGGGAACAAGGACGAGAATGATACGAAGTTTCCTTACAGAAACAATATAAATGAGATGACCGTGGAAAAACACGTATTAAGTAATGGAAAAAAACCCAAAACACCCAATGTCAACATGGAATTCCATATTTGGCAAAAAAAAAGAAAAAGAAAAACAAACATAAAACAAAACAAAACAAAAAAACACACCGCACACACACACACACACACACACACAAAACATTAAAAACTGGTCGGATAGAGACATTCTTCAGACCTGATCATCCGAGATTCATGCTACAAAAAAATACTGAGACACCTGGCTGGCTTGGTTGGCCAAGTATGAGACTTTTGATCTTGGGATTGTGATTTGGAGCCCTATGTTGGTTGTAGAGATTATTTAAAACAAAAATCTTAAAAAAAAAAAAAAAACCCATATATATGTATATACACATATATATACAACACATATATATATACATACACATATATACATATATATGTGTTATATATATATGTATATATACATATATATATATAAAACACATATATATGTGTATATATACATATATATATTTGGTTTTTTTAAGATTTTTGTTTTAAATAATATATATAGAGAGATATATATAGATATACATACATATGTATATATATATGGAAGTCCTTTAGGCAGAAATAAAAAGACACCAGGAAAATTAGTTCTACACAAAGGAATTGGGAACACTGGAAATGTTAAAGGCATGGGTAAATCTACAGTTTTTTTCCCCTATTATTTCAATCTCTTTATGAGATAATTGAACATTTAAACAAAAATAACAATTTAGTGAGGAGTTATAATTTTAGTATGTGAGAATATGTAAAAGTAAATATATGAAAATAAAACAGGAAAGTCAAGAAGGAGGAAATGGAAGTTATGAATGTAAGTCTTTTATATAAATTCAGAAGTCGTGTAACATCACTTAAAGGATACTGTAATAAATTAAAGATGTATATTATTAACCACTAAAATAACAGAGTTATATATAGCTAATAAGCTACAAAATACATATAAAAGAATGATAAAAATATGAATAAATTTAAAAATTTTAAAATCAGAAAACGAAGAAAACTAGAAGAAAGAACAAATGCTACAAATAGAAAACAACTAACAAGATAGTTAATAGTCACATTAAATGTAAATGGTTTAAATACCCCAATTAAAAGGCAGAAGTTTTCAAGGTGGATAACAATAGCAATGCACTTTAAAATAGACAAAAGTAGGAAGGAGGGGACAACATGGTGGAGAGGTAGGGGTGTCCATACTTTCTGTATCTCTCAAACAAAGAAGGGCTGAACCCAAATGTTTGAACCCCAAGGGTCTGGGAGGAAAAGAGACTGAATCTACCAGGGAGACACCAGGACAACCTGACCAGCCATCAGGCTACTTCAAGGAACAAATCAAAGCACACATGGTGGAGGGTCCAAAACATCACTATGAGTATGGAAATAAAATAACGAAAGTCACAACAACAAAGAGAAAGTAACACTCTCCAAAAAACACCACCTGAAGGGCCAGGCCTGGACAGTGTATGACCCACCTTTAATATAGCAGTGCTCACAGGTGCAGAGCACATAACAAGCTTTGAAAAGTCATAAGGGACAGAAACTAGCCAAGATGATGAAACAGAAGAATTTTCCTCAAAACAAATCCCAGGAAGAAGTGACAGCTAAAGAATTGATCAATACAGATATAAGCAATATAATTGAACAAGAATTTAGAGTAATAGTCACAAGATTAATTGCTGGGCTTGAAAAAAGCAAAGAAGACAGCAGAGAATCTATTGCAGCAGAGATCAAGGAACTAAAAAATAGTCAGGATGAATTTAAAAAGGCTATAAGTGAGGTGCAAAATAAAGTGGAGGCAGCCACAGCATGGATTGAAGAGGCAGAGGGGAGAATAGGTGAATTAGAAGATAAAATTATGGAAAAAGAGGAAACTGAGAAAATGAGAGATAAAAAAAAATCCAGGATCAGGAGAGGGGAGAATTAGAGAACTAGGTGATTCAATCAAATGGAACAATATCTGTATCATAGGAATTCGAAAGAACAAGAGAGAGAAAGGGGCTGAAGGTGTACTTGAACAAATCATAGCTGAGAACTTCCCCAATCTGGGTAAGGAAACAGACATTGAAATCCAAGAGGTACAGAGGACTCCCTTCAGACGTAACATGAATTGATCTTCTGCACAACATATCATAGTGAAACTGGCAAAATACAAGGATAAAGAGAGAATCCTGAAAGCAGCTAGGGATAAACGGGCCTTAACATACAAAGGTAGACACGTAAGGGTAGTAGCAGACCTATCTACTGAAACTTGGCAGGACAGAAAGGAATGGCAGGAAATCTTCAATGTGATGAACAGGAAAAATATGCAGCCAAAAATCCTTTATCCAGCAAGCCTCTCATTCAGAATAGAAGGAGAGATAAAGGTTTTCCTTAGCAAACAAAAACTGAAGGAATTCATCACCACTAAACCAGCCCTACAATTCCCCTAATGGGGAATCTGTGAGTGAAATGTTGCAAGGATCATAAAATACCAGAGACATCACTACAAGCTTGAAATCTACTGATAACACAATGACTCTAAACTCATATCTTTCAATAATAATGTGGAATGTAAATGGACTAAATGCTCCAATCCAAAGACATAGGGTATCAGAATGGATAAAAAAAACAAGATCCATCTATTTGCTGTCTACAAGAGACTCATTTTAGACCTGAGGACACCTTCAGATTGAAAGTGAGGCGATGAAGAACTATCTATCTATCTAACTACTGGAAGTCAAAAGAAAGCTGGAGTAGCCATACTTATATCAGACCAACTAGACTTTAAATTAGAGGTTGTAACAAGAGATGAAGAAGGGCATTATATAATAATTACCGGGTCTATCCATCAGGAAGAGCTAACAATTATAAATGTCTATGCACCAAATACAGAAGCCCCCAAATATATAAAACCATTAATCACAAACATAAGCAATCTTATTGGCAATAATGTGGTAATTGCAGGAGACTTTAATACTCCTCTTACAATGGGCAGATCATCTAGACAGAAAATCAGTAAAGAAACAATGGTCTTGAATGATACACTGGACCAGATGGACTTGACAGATATATTTAGAACTCTACATCCTAAAGCAGCAGAATATACTTTCTTCTCAAGTGCACATGGAATGTTCTCCAAGATAGATCACACACTGGATCACAAAACAGCCCTCAATAAATATAAAAGAATTGAGGTCTTAGCATGCACACTTTCATATCACAATGCTATGAAACTTGAAATCAACCAAAGGAAAAAGTCTGGAAAACTTCCAAAAGCATGGAGGTTAAAGAACACCCTACTAAAGGGTAAACAGGTCAACCAGACAATTAGAGAAGAAATAAAAAAATATGTGGAAACAAATTAAAATGAAAACACAACAATCCAAACCCTTTGGGATGCAGAAAAGGCAGTCCTAAGAGGAAAATACATTGTAATCCAGGCCTATCTCAAGAAAGAAGAAAAGTCCCAAATACAAAATCTACCAGCACACCTAAAGGAACTAAAATCAGAACAGCAAAGAAACCCCAAACCCAGCAGAAGAAGAGAAATAATAAAGATCAGAGCAGAAATAAACAATCTAGAAACAACAACAACAACAAAACAGTAAAACAGATCAATGAAACTAAGAGTCAGTTTTTTGAAAAAATAAACAAAATTGATTAACCTCTAGCCAGGCTTCTCAAAAAGAAAAGAGAGAAGACCCAAAGAGATAAAATCACAAATGAAAATCACAAATGAAATCACAAATGAAAATGGATAAATCCCTCAGAAATACAAGCAATTATCATGGAATACTATGAAAACTTATAATGCCAACGAACTGGACAACCTGGAAGAAATGGACAAATTCCTAAATACCCACATGCTACCAAAACTCAAACAGGAAGAAATAGAAAATTTGAACAGACCCATAGCTAGTGGAAGAAATTGAATCAGTTATCAAAAATCTCCCAAGAAATAAGAGTCCTGGACCAGATGGCTTTCCTGGGGAATTCTACCAGGTATTTAAAGCACAGTCAATACCTATCTTTCTCAAGCTGTTCCAAAAAACAGAAAGGGAAGAAAAGCTTCCAGACTCATTCTATGAAGCCAGCATTACTTTGATTCCCAAAACAGACAGAGACCCAGCAAAAAAAGAGAACTACAGGCCAATATCCTTGATGAATATGGATGCAAAAATTCTCAACAAGGTATTAGCAAATCAAATTCAACAGCATATAAAAAGAATTATCCACCATGATCAAGTGGGATTCATTCCTGGACTGTAGGGCTGGTTCAATATTCACAAATCAATCATTGTGATACATCACATTAATAAAAGAAAGGATAAGAACCATCTGATCCTGTCAATAGATACAGGAAAAGCATTTGACAAAATACAGCATCCTTTCTTAAAAAAAAAAAACCCTCAAGAAAGTCGGGATAGAAGGAACATTCCTAAACATCATAAAAGCCATGTATGAAAAGCCCACAGCTAATATCATCCTCAATGGGGAAAAACTGAGAGCTTCCCCCTGAGATCAGGAACACGACAGGGATGGCCACTGTCACTGCTGTTGTTTAACATAGTGTTGGAAGTCCTAACATCAGCAATCAGACAACAAAATGAAGTAAAAGGCATCAAAATTGGCAAAGAAGAAGTCAAGCTTTCACTTTTCACAGGTGGCATGATACTCTACATGGAAAACCTGAAAGACTCCACCAAATGCCTGCTAGAACTGATACATGAATTCAGCAAAGTCTCAGGGTACAAAATCAATATACAGAAATCGGTTGCATTTTTATACACCAATAATGAAGCACTAGGAAGAGAAATAAAGAAACTGATCCCATTTACAATTGCAACAGAAACCATAAAATACCTAGGAATAAACCTAACCAAGGATGTAAAAGTTCTGTATGCTGAAAACTATAGAAAGCTTATGAAGGAAATTGAAGAAGACACAAAGAAATGGAAAAACCTTCCATTCTCATGGATTGGAAGAAAAAATATTGTTAAAATGTCAATACTACCCAAAGCAATCTACACATTCAATGCAATCCCAATCAAAATTTCACCAGCATTCTTCTCAAAGCTAGAACAAACTATCCTAAAATTTGTATGGAACCACAAAACACCCCAAATAACCAAAGTTATATTGAAGAAGAAAACCAAAGCAGGAGGCATCACAATCCCAGAATTTAACCTCTACTACAAAGTTGTAATCATCAAGACAGTATGGTATTGGCACAAAAACAGACACATAGACCAATGGAATAGAATAGACACCCCAGAATTGGACCCACAAATGTATGGCCAACTAATCTTTGACAAAGCAGGAAGGAATATCCGATGGAAAAAAGACAGTCTCTTTAACAAATGGTGCTGGGAGAACTGGACAGAAACATGCAGAAGGTTGAAACTAGACCACTTTCTCACACCATTCACAAAAATAAACTCAAAAGGGATGAAAGACCTGAATGTGATACAGGAAACCACCAAAACCCTAGAGGCCAAAGCAGAAAAAAACTTCTTTGACCTCAGCCACAACAATTTCTTACTTGACACATCTCCAAAGGCAAGGGGATTAAAAGCAAAAATGAACTCTTGGGACCTCATCAAGATAAAAAGCTTCTGCACTGTAAAAAAACAAACAAACAAAAAAAAAAAACAATCAACAAAACTAAAAGGCAACCAAAGGAATGGGAAAAGATATTTGCAAATGACATATCGGATAAAGGGCTAGTATCCAAAATCTATAAAGAATTCACCAAACTCCCCACCTGAAAAACAAGTAATCCAGTGAAGAAATGGGAAGAAGACATGAATAGACACTTTTCCAAAGAGGACATGAAGATAGCCAACAGACAGATGAAACGATGCTCAACATCATTTATCATCAGGGAAATACAAATCAAAACCACACTGAGATATCACCTCATGCCAGTCAGAGTGGCTAAAATGAATAAATCAGGAGACTATAGATACTGACGAGGACGTGGAGGAACAGAAACCCTCTTGCACTGTTGGTGGGAATGCAAACTGGTGCAGCCGCTCTGGAAAACAATGTGGAGGTTTCTCAAAAAATTAAAAATAGATCATCTACCCTATGACCCAGCAATAGCACTATTAAGAATTTACCCAAGGGATACAGGAATGCTGATGCATAAGGGCACTTGTACCCCAATGTTTATAGCAGCACTTTCAACAATAGCCAAATTATGGAAAGAGCCTAAATGTCCTAAATGGTGAATGGATAAAGAAATTGTGGTTTATATATACAAGGGAATACTACTTGGCAATGAGAAAGAATGAAATCTGGCCATTTGCAGCAACGTGGATGGAACTGGAGGGTATTATGCTAAGTGAAATAAGTCAGGCAGAGAAAGAGGGATACCATATGTCTTCACTCATATGTGGATCTTGAGAAACTGAACAGAAGGCTATGTGGGAGGGGAAGGGGAAAAATGTTACAGAGAGGGAGGGAGGCAACTATAAGAGACTCTTATATACAGAGGACAAACTGAGGGTTGATGGGAGGTTAGGGAGAGGGGAAAGTGGGTGATAGGCATTGAGGAGGGCACTTGCGATGAGCACTAGGTGCTGTATGGAAAACAATTAGGCAATAAATTATATTAAAAAATAAATAATAATAGACACAAATAGATAAATGCAAAAGGATACACACAGACACACACACACACACACACACAAACACACATAATGTTAATATCAATTAAATCAAAGGTGGAGTTGATATGTTAGTATTAGACAAAGCAGACTTCAAAACAAAAAAATATTACCAGGGATAAAGACGGGATTTTATAATGATAAAGGGCATAATTCATCAAGGAGGCATAATAATTATTGAAGTTTCTTGAGCTAATAACAAAGCTTCAAAATACATGTTCAAAATTTATTCATATTTTTAATCATTCTTCTATATCTATTTGTAGCTTATTAGATATAACTGTCATTTTAGTGGCTTATAATATACATCTTTAACTTATTACAGTATCCTTTAAGTCCCAAAGTGACAGAATTTCTAGACAAACCGGTAAATGTACAATTATAGTCAAAGATTTTAGATATTCCTTTCTCCCTAATTGAGAGAAGAAGCAGCTAGAAATTTAGAGAGATGCCAAAATTCTGAACAATACTATCAACAAGTCACGTCTTGACATTTATAGTAAGCTCCACCCCACAATAGCAGAATATTTACCCTTTTTAAGTGTACATAAAATATTTACCTACAGAAACCATAGTTTGTGTCAATAAATTCAAAATAATTCAAGTTATACAAAAATAGTTCTTTAAACACAATGGAATCAAATTAGAAATCAGAACAGAAAGATATTTGAAAAATCCCCAAATATTTTTGAACTAAATATAGACATACTACTTATATCGTTAAAAATTACTTAAAACATTGAAAAGAAATAAAACTACCAGAGCATCTGTAATATTGGTCAAATAGGTGAGAAGTAAAAAAATACAATGAACAAAACAGAAAATTAGCTGATCAAGACCAATAAATTTTCAATTTCACAAAGAATACAGAGAAAAAGGAAAGTGAGCAGAAAAAAGATAATGTAGCACATGAATGATTAAGAGCTACGTTCCAACTTAAAAATAGTATTTCAGGAGAAACCACAAAAAAATGGCATAAGTCTAGAAATTTGTTTTCATACTAAAGAAAACACTTTACTGAATGGAAAACATTCAGGAGTAACAAAATTAGAGGCAGTCTTTGTCCAACAATTTTGCCAGCCTTTCATAATGATGCCATTAAAAACCATGGAATCTATTTATTAAAATTAGCTCAAATGATGTAATGGAGGTGTGAAATGAAAACATCATGGCAAGTTACTTTTATGACAGAAGATAGTATAGACTATCCAGATCACCTTCTTCATATACAGCAGAAACCTAACCATCAGGAAACTTTCGTTACTGTCTTCAAACTGGAGCACATTTTGATATGCAGACTTGTGAAAAATAATTATCACTTAAGCTGTGTGTTCAAATCCACATAATAGGCTATAGCAACATTTTTCTAAATATGTCTCCTGAGGCAAGGGAAACAAAGCAAAAATAAACTATTGGTACTACATCAAAATAAAAAGCTTCTGCACACTGAAGCAAACAATCAACAAAGCTAAAAGGCAGCACACTCGATTGGAGAAGATACTTGAAAATGACATATACGATTAAGGGTTCATAGCCAAAATATATAAAAAATTGACACACTGCAACAGCCAAAAAACAAATAATCCAGTTAAGAAATGGGCAGAAGACATGAACAGACATTTCTCCAAAGAAGACATCCAGAAGGCCAACAGGCACATGAAAAGATGCTCAACATCATTCATCACCAGGGAAATGCAAATCAAAGCCATGGGAGATACCACCTCAAACCTGTCAGCATGGCTAAAATCAAAAACACAAGAAACAACAGGTGTTGGTGAGAAGGTGGAGAAAAAGGAACCTTCTGGCACTGTTGTAGGAATGCAAACTTGTGCAGTCACTGTGGGAAACGGTATGGAGATGCCTCAAAAAGTTAAAAATGGAACTACTCCATGATCGCACCACTGGGTATTTACCCAAAAAATAGGAAAATCAGTAATTTAAAGGGATACATACATCTCTAGCTTTATAGCAGCATTATCTACCATAGCCAAATTATGGAAACAGCCCAAGCATCCACTGATGGATAAATGGATTAAGAAGAAGATGTGGTATATATATTCATATGAATATATATATATTGGAATATCTCTCTCTATATATCTATATATAAATATATATATCTAGATATATATATTTCTATAGATATATATATATATATATATATATATATATATATATAGATATATATTTATATATATATCTATAGATATATATATTTATATATATATCTATAGATATATATAATGCAATATCATTCTGCCATATAAAAGAGTGAAATCTTGCATTTGCAACAACATGGATGGAGCTAGAGAATATAATGCTAAGTGAAATAAGTCAATCAGACAAGACAAATACCATATGATTTCACTCATATGTGGAATTTAAGAATCAAACAAGTGAAGGGGAGAGAGAGAGAGAGAGAGAGAAATCAAGAAACAGACTCTTAACTATAGAGAACAAACTGATGGTTACCAGAGGGAAGGTGGATGGAGGGATGGGTGAAATAGGTGATGGGGATTAAGGAGGGTGCTTGTGATGAGCACTGGGTGATGTATGGAAGTATTGAATCACTATCATATACCTGAAACTAATATAACACTGTGTGTTAACTGTTCTGGAATAAAAATTTAAGAAAGAAAAAAAAGAGAAAGTAAAAAGAAATTAGTAATATCTGAATGGTGTAATGTATAATGTTTTGAGTACACAATAAAAGGACAATGGGAAAACCACTTTTGACTAGTCCTTGACTTTCTTGAATGATTTTAATACTGGCCTCGCTTAAAAAAAATTTTTTTTTTGAATGTTTATTTTTCGGAGAGAGAGAGGCACAGAGTGAGATCAGGAAAGGGGCAGAGAGAGAGGGAGACACAGAATCTGAAGCAGGCTCCTGGCTCCGAGCTGTCAGCACAGAGCCTGAGGCGGGGCTGGAACCACGAACTGCGAGTTCACGACCTGATCTAATCTGAGCCAGCCAGGCGCCCCTGGCCTTGCTTTTAAATTAAAAGAATAAAATGTTAGTCTGACCTGAAGAAGACAGTCACTTCCAAGATTCTGAAAAATGCACAATAGAATTGGCACGCTGGTGGACAGAGTGCAATGTGCTAGATCTGTGGTTTTCAGTCAGGGGCAATTTTTCCCCCAGGGGACATTTGGCAACCTCTGGAGACATTTTTGGCTGTTACAACTCAGGGCAGGGGGAGACACTACTGGCATCTACCAAATAGAAGCCAAGGATACCGCGCAACATGTAATAGCCCGAAGAATAACCAACAGAGAATTATACAGCCCAAATGTTCATAACGTTACTGCTCAGAAACCCTTTGCTAGGTATTTCATTTGAAAGATAGACTAGTCAAGAGATACGTTCTTTGGAAGTTGTTAATTTTCAGAAGAATAGTTTCCACTAAATGTGTTTTAGAATCTCACGTATACACGCTTACATATTTTTATACATATTACTTTATATATTGATGCATTTAGGGATAAAAGAATATCACACATAGGCCAGAGAGCTAAGATCAGAGAATAGAAGTAAACAGAAAAGATATAAATATAGAAAGCAAAACAAATAATAATATGGAAAAAGTCAGAACAAATTAGTCAACAAGAAAGGAAAAAAATTAAAACAAGTGAATTTGTTAAACAAAGAAGAAGCTGGCTATTTGAAAGCCTTGTGAAATATGCAAATACCAGCGGGCTCAGAAAAGTTTTTAAATGAAGGAAAGTGTGTAGAAAAAGAGAGAGAGGAAACAAATACACGACACTAGTAATGAAAGAAGAACATAGATCCACAGGTATGGAAGAAATTAAAAATTATAAATGAATTATATAAAAAATCTATTACAATGATACCATTTAGGTAAACATTGTATAACCCAAAGCACTACTATTGTATTTTTTATGGAAGTATGTATAGAGAATCCAATATAAAACAATATTATACTCAGCCTCAGAGTTGAGACCTTAGCTCCATGTACAAGATTTCATTTTTACTTTTAAAAATAGGATATGAAGCAAATTCTATAGAATGTTAGCATCTACTAAATCTGGGTGGTCAGTATTTGGGTGTCTGTTATTTCATGTTCTGACCTTTTCAGAACACAAGAAATGCTTCCTAATTCCAAATAGAGAGAAAAATGTTAAATAGCTCTTGTCAGAGAAGTTTGGCAAAGGTCTTTTAAACAGCTAAATAAATTAAGTTTGCTGATTTTTCTCAGGCTATTTTTCCAAATAGTTCAAGTGGATTAATCAGCGACGATTTCTATTTTTAAAAATATTTCACTTTGATAAGTTGTAGGAGTAAGTTCAGCATTTTCTGAGAATACTCATATCCATTAAATGTCACAGATCTAAATTTTGAATCCCACTCAAGATAGGTGAGGCGTTCGGTCTTAGTGATTATTGGACAACCAAAAACGGAGGCATGAGCCAAGCTCCTGGTCTGTGGCAATTACCCTTAATATTATCCCTCCTATCGTTAGCTGATGTTGCTGACAAGCCTGCCCTCGCCATCACTCAGGCATGACACTGTGTGGGGACTCAGTCGTCTGCCCCAATGGTCCTCTTTGCCAACCCCAGATCTAATCACCCAAATCTTCACTACTGTTCTCAACGCCTCTTGGTTCAGCAGCTGACATCTGTCCCTTGCAGCCATTTCCCTCTCCTCTTGGCCCTCCAGGTCCTGTCTGCCATTTCTAGAAACCACCCAAGCCCCCTTGCTCCTCTCAGTCTTGTGGGATTTTCGCCAACCTCAGGCATATCACATTTATTCCCTTTCTCTCACCTTCAGCTTTTTTCTCCTTCCTCCTAGGAACCATTCAGCTTAACTCACAGCAAATCTGCCTAGACTCCCCACGAAGAGAAATTTGGGTTGGACTCATGGTTTGAGTTCAACTTTCACTTTTATTTCTGACTCGCCAAAGCTGCTAATAACTCCTTGGGGACAAAAACTCAGAATTCAGAGCGCAAAACTTGGCTTTATTTTTCTTGTGAAATCTCAAAGACACAGGACCCCTCATGCCAGCTTCTACAGCAGCCCGAACAAAAGTCTCAACAGATAATTCTAGCATATTTTGCCTAAATATCACATGAACCCACTCTTTTATATAGTTTCTCCCAACTGTCCAGATATAAAATCAAATGCCTTTTGAGGGAAGCCCTCTGTTACAGTTGCACAGTTTGGTGGGGGAGAACTCTTTGCACCCTTCACATTCTTCAAAATACTTGGTGGGGTGCCAGGATGCCAACGTATAATCTTCCTTCAGTTAAGCCAATTCATTTGAGCACACCTTGTGCTTTTAGTGTCGTTTGTTCTCGTACCTCCGACCTGGCTCTATCACAAGACAATTTGAGAGTAGGAAACTCCCTAAAGCCCTCCTCAGGCATGATTGATGCCAAGAATTAATTGAGCGTTTCTGCCATCACTTTCTTATGTTTTCAACGGACCTCTTGCACGATGTCCATCTCACTGTTTTTGTCTGGCTTGCTCTCTCTAATTTATTGAAAGAACCGCATATTATGGGCTGTGCTGTTGCTTGCAGATGCCTCGATAATTTTTTTTTTTGGAGGGGGCCTGTTTACTTTTAAGTTCGCATTTGACGTCCCGTGTCTCCTGGGCTCCTTTATTGCTTCTTTAGGGCAGTCTTCTTACTTTTTAAAAGATGCTGTCCACCAGAAGAGTCTCTTGAGTATTTATTGCCACTAAAGCAGGGGGCATTTTGTTCACATGTCTGAGCTTCAGGGGCATGGCATATATCTTTCCTGGAATTCTGATTATGTTTTTATTTTTATTTCTTATTTTCTTATTTTTCAGAGAGAGAGAGAGAGAGATTGAAAGCCAGGAAAGAAGGGCAGAGAGAGAGACAGAGAGAGAATCTCAAGAGGAGCCCAACGCTGGGCTTAGTCCCATCAGCTGGGCTCACGACCTGAGCCAAAATGAAGAGTCAGACGCTCAACTGACTGAGCCACCCAGATGCCATGGTATTTGGTATTTGTAGAGGACCAGAGGCTTTCTGTAGGTGTTTGGATAAAAATATATATGTATGTACATACGTGTATGCGTTTCTTCTTTTTTTTTCCCAAGCTAAGGCCTAAAGTTTTGTCATAGTTCCCTTTTCTAAAATTGAGTAATCCAGTGATTTCTTTCTTTTCTTTCTGAAGTGCTGAGCTCATTTCTTTTGTGATCACCACTGAAAACATTCCACAGTACTTCCTGAAGTGGCTTCTGTTCATTGCTCAGCACCTAATCTAATTGGCGTACTGGTTAGTTACTGCTGTGCTACAAGCCAACCCTAAACGTATGGCTTCAAACAACCAGCATGTATTACTCTTCATGAGTCTAGGGGTCAGGTGAGCACTTCTTCTGGTCTTGGCTGGGCTTGCTCACATGTCTGTGATCGGCCGTAGGTTGGAGAGGCAGTATGTTTTCTTGGAGGATTGTAACATCCCTTGGTGTTTATGTAATGTCCCTCTCTGTCTCTGGTAATTTTCTGTTTTAATGACTATTTTATCTGACACTAATATAATTACTCCTGCTTTCCTTTGTTTCACGTTTGCATGATATATCTTTTTCCATCATGTTGCTTTAAAACTGTCTATATTGTTACGTTGGGTTTTTGCAGACAGCATAGAGTTGGCTCATGTTCTCATATACTCTACCAAGCTGTCTTTTAATTAGCATATTTAGATCATTTGCATTTGATGTAATTATTGACATATTAAGGTTCAATTCTGCATTTTTTTATTATTTAGTATTTATGTATTTATGTTTACTCTATTCTTATTTCTCTGATTTTTTTTCCTGGTTTTCTTTGGTTTGAATATATTTTAGAATCCCATTTTTGATACATTGCAATGTTTGGAGTATATCTCTTTTTTTTTTAATTTGTTTTAATGTTTGTTTATTTCAGAGAGAGAGAGAGAGGGCATGAGCAGGGGGGTGGCAGAGAGGGAGGGAGACACAGCATCCGAAGCAGGCTCCAGGCTCTGAGCTGTCAGCACAGAGCCCAACGGGAGGCTCAGACTCGTGAACTGCGAGATCATGACCTGAGCTGAAGTCGGACGCCCAATCGACTGAGCCACCCAGGCGCCCCTGGAGTATATCTCTTTTTATATCTTCTACTTTGGGGGTGTTTGCTTGGTGTGTTAAATAATACATACACAACTTACACAGTTTACTTGTGTTGTCCTTTTATCAGTTCAACTGAAATGTAGAAACCTGACCTCTCTTTACTCTCTAGTGGTTTTAATATAATTATCTTAAATATTTCCTCTGCATATATTTAGAACTACATTATGACGTCATATTTTTTGCTTTGACTATCAAACATAATTTAGAAAACTAAATAGGAAAAGGAAGTCTATTGTATTTACTCATATTTTGTTTATTATGTACTTTCTTTCTTGCTAATGTTCCAAGATAACTTCTTATATCATTTCCTTTCTGTTTAGAAAACCTCCTCTTCTTTTAGGGTAGGTCTGCTACCCTAAACGTGCAAAATTAGCTTACATTTTCTTCACCTGAGAATGTATTAAATTTATCCTATATTTCTGAAGAACAATTTCGTTATACATAAAATTCCGAGTTGATATTTTAACACTTGAATGATTTTGCATCACTTCTGACTTCCACGGGTTCTGATGGAAGCCCACTCTCATTCAAATAGTTTTTCTTTATAAAGCGTCATTTATCCCTCACTACTTTCAAGATTTTATTCTTTGCTTAGTTTTCATATGTTTGATTCTAGTGTTTCTCTGTGTAGAAATCTGGTTTTACCATTCTGGGGGTTTACACAGGGCTTTGAATTCATAGGTTTGTGTCATTTCCTAAATTCAAAAGTCTGAAACAGTTATTCCTCAAGTATCATTTCAGGCTGTTCGCTTTCTTTTCTCCATGCAGAACTCTGATGAAACAAATGTTTGATCTTTTGTTACAGTTTTAGAGGCTCCCGACACTTTTTATTTTTAATATATTTTTTCTTCTTTTGTTCAGGCTGTACAATTTCCATTGTTCTATGTTCAAATTTGCTACTTTTCTTTTGTGTCCTCCATTGTGCCATTCATTCTGTCGTGCCCATTCATTAGTTGGTTGTTTTTTTTTTTTTTTTTCAGTTATTGTATTATTTAGTACAAAATTTCTCTTTGGTTCTTCTTTATATTTGTATGTCTCCTATATATTTGCTGAAACTTTCTATTTTCATTAGTTTCAAGTGTATTTGTAATTACTCACTGAAGCATTCTTATCACAGCTGCTTTAAAATCTGTATTGGGTAATTCTAGCATTCTGCCATCACAAGGTTTCCATGCGCTGACTACTTTTCTTCCTTCGGTTTAGAACTTCTTGGTGCTCAGTGTGTGGGTGGCTTTGAATTGAAGGAAATGTTTTAATATGCTATGAGACTCTAAGTCTTATTTAAACATTGTTAAATCTGTCTTTCTGTGACACCGATCCAGCAAGGGAAGAGCGGGTGCGGTATTATTGACAGTTGGAAGTTCAGTTTCTCCATGTGGCTTCCATCAACACATAAGGGAGTGTTCTTGTTACTGCAAGTGGGGACGGAAGTCTAGGCTCCCATGCCATCTCCACTAATCACCACAGGGAGGAGGGTGGAGATTTGTTTCTACCAAGTGAGGATTACGGTCCAGCTCCACGTGCAGTCGTCTCTAATATCGCCAAGGTTTTAAATTTGTGCTGTATATGTGATATCCAAGGTTTCTAGTTGTACTCCTGTACTCAGTGATAGGAATAGGGAAAAGCTGGTCTACTCCATCTTCCCAGAGGAAGTTTCCGCATCGTGTTCTTTTAAGTCATGTTTTATTCTACATTTTTGGTTTCACATGTGGTTTCCCTCTTTGTAATAATTTGATTTTTTTTGTTTTCTTCTGAGCTTTGCACCCAGTATTCATTTTTTCCATTGATTTCTAATCTGTATTTTGTGCTATTTTGGTAATCTTTGTGGGGAGTTCTCTTCCTCTAACATTTGATTATGCTACAAATGCGCTATTAAGTTTTTATTACTTACATCTTTGTGTCCAACTCTTAGGGTCTATTACACATATTATAATGGATTGTAAAACCCATACTCCAGCACATACAACTTGGGAAAGAGAAAAGGGAAAGAAAAAGCATTTCAAAGGCAACACAAGTTCTTTGGATGACAATATGCTTTAATACAAGAGTGAGTTACAAGTATGTCAGCATATTTGTATGAGAAGGTAGTGATATCAGCAAGTTGGTGGAATAGGAAGCCCCAGACACACTTACCATGAAGACACGAATTCAATAACTCTTCATGGACCAATTCCGTTTGTGAGAAATCCAGAAAACAATCAAGAGGCTCTTGTTCTCCAAGTGCGTGCGAAAGTAACTGTAGCAAATCCAGTAGGTAAATTCATGGCACCGTCTCACCACAGCCCTTTCTCCTGGCAACGCCACGGGATCTGGAGGAAATCCCTGGTTCCTGGCTTCTTCCTGGGGAGAGAAAGAGAAGACTAAACTATGCATACAATGCACTGACTATTGGTGTCGGGAAAGGCGGTAGGTTCTGTTTCAGCTGTCGAAGAGTGCTGATGGGACCCAGCATACTCTAGATACCTGGGGACTGTTGAGAACAAAAAAGAACCGAACAGTGTACTGTTACGTCAGAGGAAATAAAGAAGATCCGTGGTTGCCAGGAGTTAGTTGGGAGGCAGAGATGAGTAGGCAAAGCACAGAGGACTTTTAGGGCAAAGATATGATATTATATGATATCATATATGATATTATAACAGTGGATACATGTCAGTATATATTTGTCAAAACCCACATAATGGATAACACCAAGAGTGAACTGTAATGTACACTACAGATTTGGGGTAGTTATGGGTAAATATAGGTTCGCCAATTGTAACAAATGTACCACTCTGGTGGGGGGGGGGCTATTAATAATGGGGAAGCGATCCATGTCTGGGGGAAGGGGCATAAGGGAAATATCTGTACTTTCCCCCCTCAAGTTTGCAACAAACCTTAAACTGCTCTGAAAAAAAGTCTCAAAAAAATGAAGGAGATATAAAGACGTTCCCAGATAAATAAAAGCCGAGGGGGGTCATCACTACTAGATCAATCGTACAAGAAGTGCTAAAGGGAGTACTTCAAGTTGAAATTAGAAGGTGCTAAACAGCAATACAAAAGCACAGAAAAAGCTTACTGAGTATAAAGCTTGCTGAGAAAAATAAATATATAGACAAATGCATAATATGGTAATCGTGGTACATAAATCACTTTTAATTCTGATACAGAAGTTAAAAGATAAAAGTGTAAAAAAATACCTATAACTATAAAAATATGTCAATGGATATATAATATAAAAAGATATAGTTTGTAACACCAATAACATGAGGTATGGGGGAGGGAGAAGTACAAGTGTGATTTTTTTTTGTATGCAGTTGAACTTAAATGTGATCAGCTTAAAATAGATGGTTATAAGTATGTTTTATGTAAGCCCCATGGTAACCACGAAGAAGATACCTGTAGAAGATACACAAAAGAAAATGAGAAATGAATCAAAACATGTCACTACAAAAAAACCCCAATGAAACCCAAAGAAAGACAGCAAGAAAGAAAAATATGAACAAAAGAACTATAAGGCAAAACACAATGAACAAAATGGCAAGAATAAGATTGTGTCTATCAATAAGTACTTTAAATGTAGACAGTTTGAACTCCTCATTCAAAACACATACAGTAACCAAATGGATTAAAAAAAACAAAAAAGACAAGATGCAACCATTTGCTGTCTATAAGAAATACACTTTGGATTTATTTATTATTTGTTTATTTATTTATTTATTATTTTGAGAGAGAGAAAGACAGAGCGAGAGTGCACAAACAGGGGAGGGGCAGAGCGAAGAGACAGAATCCCAATCAGGCTCCATTCCATCAGTGAAGAACCCAGTGTGGGGCTCGAACTCACAAACTGTGAGACCATGACCTGAGCCGGGATCAACAATCAGATTCTTAACTGACAGCACCTCCCAGGCGACCCTCACTATGGATTTATTTAAGGACACACTTAAAGGGAAAAGACGGGGAGAAAAAGATACCCATGAAAGTAGGTACTAAGAGACCAGGGGTAGCCATTATTGTATCAGACAAATCGATTTTAAGTTAAAAACTATCACAAGAGACAAAGATGGGCACTATATCATGATGAAAATTTAACTCATCAGGAAGATATAATAATGATAAATATATATGTAGCCAACATCAGAACACCTAGATATATGAAGCAAATGTTACTGGAAGTAAAGAAGAAATAGACAGCAACCTAGTAGAAGTACATCTCAATACTCCATTTTTAATAAGAAACAGAACATCTGTGGAAGACTGACAAAGAAACAGAATACTTTAATGGCAGTATAGACTAAATGGACCTAACAGACATCTACAGAACATTCCCCCCAACAACAGCATAATACGTATTCTTCAAGTACACATGGAACATTCTCCAGAAGAAATCACATTGGGTCACAAAATAAGTCTTAACAAATTTAAGTAAATTAAATTCATAGCAAGTATTTTTTTATACCAAGTATTTTTGCCTAACCAAAGCACAGTGAAACTAGAAATCAACAGCAGAAGGAAAATTAGAAAATTCACAAACACGTAGAAATTAAACAACACACTCTTGAACAACCAATGGATCAAAGAAGAAAGCAACAGAGTAATTCAAAATATCTTGAAATGAACAAAAATAGAAACACAACATACCAATACAACTTATGGAATGTAGCAAAAACAGTAGTTAGAAGAAAGTTTATAGTGATAAGCACAACAAAAATGAGAAAAGATCTCAAATAACCTAACTCCACACCTCAAGGGACTGGAAAACGGAGAACAAATTAAGACCAAAGATTGTAGGAGAATAAGAGAATAATAAAAATAATAAAAATAAAAAATAATAAAAATAGAGGAGAAACACTAGAAAAAATTAATGAAAGTAAGAGTTCATTTTTTAAAAAGATGAACAAGTTTGATAAACCTTTAGGTAGTCTAAGGAAAAAGGAGACAAGTTCCAAGTAAACAAACTCAGAAACGAAATAGGACACATTACAACTGATGAGACAGAAATGTAAAGAATCATGAAACTACTATGAGCGGTTTTGTGCCAATAAGTTGTATCTAGAAGAAATGGATAAATTTCTAGAAACACAGTCTACCAATACCTGACCATAAAGAATAAGGAAATATAAACGGATCATAACTAACAGGAGATTAAATCAGTAGTCAATTATCTCCTAACAAAACCCAAGGACCAGGCTTCATTGGCGAAATCTCAGTATTTACAGAAGAATTCATGCCAGTTCTTGTTAAATTCTTCAAAAACCTTGAAGAGGATTGGACACATCCAATTTTATGAGGCCCCCATTACCTTGATACCAAAGCCAGAAGATACTATAAGAAAAAAAAAAAAAAACAACTATAAGCCAATATCTCTGATGAGTATAGATGCAAAAGTCCTTGAAAAAAAATACTAGCAAGCTGGATTCAACAGCACATTAAAAAGATTATACACCGGGATGCCTGGGTGGCTCAGTCAGTTGAGCGTCTGACTTCGACTCAGGTCATGATCTCACGGCTTGTGGGTTCGAGCCCCGCATCGGGCTCTGTGCTGATGGTTCAGAGCCTGGAGCCTCTTCAGATTCTGTGTCTTTCTCTCTCTCTCTGCCCCTCCCCTGCTCACACTCTGTCTCTCTCTGTCTCTCAAAAATAAATAAATAAACATTAAAAAAAAAAAAAAAGATTATACACCATGGCCAAATGGGTATGCAAAGGTGTTTCAACATACTAAATAAATCAAAATGATACATCATCATATCAACAAAGTGAAGGATAAAAACCACACGATTGTTTCAATAGATGCAGAGAAAGCATTTGACAAAATTCAATGGTTTGTCATAAAAAACATCACTCACAAAAGCTAAGAATAGAAGAATACTATCTCAACATGATGAAGACTATCCATATCAAAACCCCACAGCTAACATCATACTTGGTGAAAAACAGCAATCTTGTCCTCCAAGATCCAGAACAAGGTGAGGGTGCTCACACTCTACCATTTCCATTCAGCAGGGAAATGGAAGCCCTAAAGCCCTAAGCAGAAGAATCAAGCAAGGAAAGGTAATAATGGCATTCAAGTCAGAAAAGAAGAAGTAAAATTATTTTTGTTTGCAGATGACATAATCTTAGATGTAGAAAACCCTAAAGATGCGGCAAAAACTTTTAGATTTAATGAACTAATCTAGCAAAATTGCAGGATACAAAATCAACATACAGAAAAATCTATTGCATTTTTACACAGCAACAATGAACAACCTGGAAATGAAATTAAGAGACCCATCTCATTTGCAATAACATAAAAAATTACAAAATACTTAGGAATAGACTGAAGCAAGGAAGCAAAGACTTTGACACTGGGGAACTGTGAACATTGTTGAAAGAAAGAAGATACAGATAAATGGAAATGTATCTTGTGTTCATGGATTGGAAGGCTTAAAATTGTTGAAATGTCCATATAACCAAAAACAATGTCCATATAACCCAAAACAATCTACAAATTCAATGCCACCCCTATCAAAATCCTAATTACATTACCTACAGAAAGAGAAAAAAAATTCTCGTATACATGTGGAACCACAAAGGATCCTACATAGCCAAAACAATCTTGAGAAAAAACAAAGGTGAAAGCCTCACACTTTTGATTAAAAAAAAAAAATAATAACATTTATTTATTTTTGAGAGCCAGAAAGAGGCAGAGCACAAGTGGGGGAGGGGCACAAACTATCTTGAGAAAGACGAACAAAGTTGAATGCCTCACACTTCTGCTTAAAAAAAAAAAAAAAAATTAACATTTATTTATTTTTGAGAGACAGAAAGACACAGCGCAAGTGAGGGAGGAGCAGAAAGTGAAGGAGACATAGAATCCGAAGCGGTCTCCAGGCTCTGAGCTGTCAGCACAGAGCCCGATGCAGGGCTCGAGCCCACGGCCTAAGGGATCATGACGGGAGCCAAAGTCAGACAGTTAACCGCCTGAGCCACCCAGGTGCCCCCTCACACTTCTGATTTTAAAACACATTATAAAGCTGCAATAACCAAAATAGCACAATACTAGCACAAAGAGAGACATAGACCAAAAAAAAAAAAAAAAAAAAAAAAATGCAGAGTGGGAAAAAAACAAAACAAACAAACACACGCCTATACTTAAAGTCAACCGCTATTTTACAAGGGTGCCAAGAATTCACACTGGGGAAAGGATAGTTTCTTTGATTATGGTGCTGGGAAAACTGGCTACCCACATGCCCCCCCCCAAAAAAAAAGGTAGAAGGAAATTGGGCTATTACTCTATGCACAAAAATCTACTCAAAATGAACTAAAGACTTCAATGTTAAGACCTGAAACTGTAAACCTCTTAGAAGAAAACATGAAGGAAAATCTTGATGATATTGGTCTTGGAAATGGTCTCTGGGACATGACCCAAACACAAAGCAATCAAAAGCACAAGTAATCAAAGCAAAAAAAATCAAACGAGTAGAACTACAGCAAATTAAAAAGCTTAGTTTCTTGGTAAACACCCTTTGTTGTATTAAAGTGTTGGTTCACTGCATTGTACACTGATACTAATATTACACTGTTTGTTAACTAACTGGAATTTGGGTAAAAACTTGGGGTGCTGGGTGGCTCAGTTAGTTGTGTCCAAATATTGATTTCAGGCCATGATCTCACAATTTCGTGAGGTCAAGCCCCATGTGGAGCCCCCCTGCTTGAGATTCTCCTTCTCTCTGCCCCTTCCCTGCTTGCACTCTTTCTGTCTCTCTCAAAATAAATTAACTGAAACAAATAAATAAAAACATAACAAAAAGAAAACAAAGAGCCGAGATGAAGCTAGTAGTAAATAAACTTTTGATTCCACAATTCCAGATACATTAATATATTCAAAGTTAATTCAAAATTAATATATACAATCAGATATATCAAAAAATTTGTGTATCACGAAGTCTCTGCGGTAATTTTTGTTGTATTAAAGATATATATCAAATCATAAAAATCGAGGAAAAAAACTAAAAAGCTTAGGCGCAGCAAAAGAATCAGAGGGTGAAAAGCAGCAGAGCGAAAGGCAACCTTTGGAGTGAGAGAAGATATTTACAAACCATAGATCTGACATGAGTTTAATATCCAAAATATAAAGGAACTCCTGCAATTTAGTAACAAAAAGGAAACAACCTGATTTTTAAAACTGGACAAAACAGTCAAATAGGTATTTCTCCCATGGAGACATACAAATGGCTAACAGGTATATGAAAAAATGACCAGCATGAATAATCATTAGGGAAAGAGAAACCAAAATCACAATCAAATAGCACCTCACATGTATTTAAAAAAATAGCAATAATGTGTTGATAAGGATGTGGACAAATTGGAATCCTGGGCACAGTAGGTGGGAATGTTATAGAGAACACTACGGAGATTCTTCAAAACAAATTAAAAATAGAACTGCCATATGCTCCAATGATCCCTCTTCTGAGTATTTATCCAAAATAGTGGAAATCTGGATCTCAAAAAGATATATGTGCAAATTTTGTTTGTGGCAAAATTGTCCACAATACCCATAAGGAGCAAACAACTTAAATATCCCTCAGTAGATGAATGGATAAAGAAAATGTGCTATGTACATATAATGGAATATTATTCAGCCATAAAAAGGAAATCAATGCTGTCTTATGGCTGAATAGAGATGAACCTTGAAAACATTGTGCTCCGTTAAATAAGCCGGATGCAGAAGGGCAAATACTGCATGATTCTACTTATTAGAGGTATCTAAAGTAGTCACATTCATTGAAGCAGAAAGTAGAATGTTGATTGCCAGGAGTTGGGCAGGTGGGGGGGGGGGCAGGCAGGGAATAGGGAGTTGCTATTCCCTGGTTACAAAGGTTCAGTCATGCAAGACGAGAAAGTTCTAGAAAGCTGCCATACAACATTGTGCTTATAGTGAACAATACCGTACTCTACACTTAATAATTTAGGAAGGAAGAGCTCATGTCATGTGCTTTTTAAGATAATAATAAATATATATATATATATATATATATATATATATATATATATATATAT
>NW_024412401.1:2378650-2397997 GCF_014898765.1 Herpailurus yagouaroundi
ATATATATATATATATATATATATATATATATATATATATATATATGAAAGTCTTGATGGTAGTGCCCATATTAATAGGGAAAAAAGTATACTGAGCCAAAACTGGATATAATCCATAAGCAAAGATTTTTTTTTTCCTCAGTGATCTTAGGTTATACACATAACACTCTACAACTAATTTTATTATTACATTTTTATAGGAAAAATATCGTTACTAATGTATGACATACTGATTCCCAGTTTTTCCTTTTCCCATGGAAACACTAATTTTTTAAATTTTTTTTTAACATTTATTTATTACTGAGAGACAGAGAGGCACAGAGTGTGAGCAGGGGAGGGGACAGAGAGAGGGGGAGACACAGAATCCGAAGCTGGCACCAGGCTCTGAGCTGTCAGCACAGAGCCTGACGCGGGGCTTGAACTCACAAACTGTGAGGTCACGACCTGAGCCGAAGTCGGTCGCCTAACCAACTGAGCCACCCAGGTGCCCCGGAAGCACTTATTTTTAAAACATGATGTTTGAATCCACAAATGTCTTTGAACAAATGTCTTAGGACATCCTGCTCCCCTACCTACCAATTAGATGACCCAGGTGAATTTTCTTAGTCTCTCTGTGCCTCTATTTCCTGATATGTAAAATAGAGTTAATTATCCAAATTTCTTGGGAGATTTTAGACACATTTAATGAGATTAATCCTTATAAATATATTCAAGAAGGGTATGACCCATAATAAGCACTCAATAAATGATATTTATATTTATATTTCCCCAAAGGTACAGTGTGATTATATCAGCTTGCTTTTTTTTTTTTTAATGTTCATTTATTTTTGAGACAGACAGAGACAGAGCATGAACGGGGGAGGAGCAGAGAGAGAGAGGGAGACACAGAATCCGAAGCAGGCTCCAGGCTCTGAGCTGTCAGCACAGAGCCCAACGCGGGGCTCGAACTCACAGACCACGAGATCGTGACCTGAGCCGAAGTCGGACGCTTAACCGACTGAGCCACCCAGGCGCCCCAATATCAGCTTGCTTTGACCTAGTTGGAGTACTAACGAGGGACATAGTGTGTACTAAGCCAGCATCAAAGCATGAATTTGTCCTCATGCTCTTGCTATAAATCATTTGACTTTGGCTCATGTTCTGATCAATACAAGGTCCACTCTGGTGTGACTCAGTAACAAAGTTGACATATTCACTTAGGAGGCTTTCATGTGCAAAAACAGTCTTTAAAAAATCCAGACATTTATTATGCCACATAAAAAGAAATGAGATCGGGCAGTTCTGAGACTTATTTGGCAATTTAATGAAGACGTGTCTATCTTGGTGTTTGGTTATGTTTTATCCATCACCCCTTTATCTTTGTCCTCATGTTGGTTCTCCTGATGATCATAGAATGGCTGTAAGAAGCAGAAAGACAGAGCAGCACACTTAGATTTGTGATCTGTGGGGGAGAGAGAGAGAGAAATAACGAGAGAGATAGACTTGTTTCCCAGCATGCAAATGTCTTTTCTTCCATATTAACTGGGCCATTTTAGGTAAAGTCCACTCTTGAATGACAGAGAAATACAAGTAGATTGATTTACTCCAATCAGGATTCCCCTGAAACTGGAGAATGGTGAATATTGGAGCAACACTGAGGCAGAGTTAGGAAGGAAGAAGTCAGAGGATCTGATGTCAGAGTTAGGAAGGAGGATGTCAGACCTCCCGACAACCATATTGGCTAAACTCAATTTCCTGAAAACACACAGCATACACTAGAGCAATCCATGTACCAAAGATCCAATTCAGGTTAACATCTTAGAAGGGTCAATTTATCGGATAAGTATTTGAGGCTTCGTCAACTTCTGAAACTATCGTCTGTGTACAACCCAAAGAAATTAAAAGCGTCCTCCCTCAAATTATGTAGATGTTTAATGTAAATATGAAAGTGGCTCAAAATCATTTGATCTGATTAAATTTATTCCTTCCTCGTGTTTTGCTTTTGCTTAGAGCTAACAATAAATGTTGAATCTAGATGCTGGTGGTAAGTATTGTAAATTGGGTTTTCAGGTACTGTGTTTTAAAAGGCATTAGCAGATATGAAGCTGCCCTTACAGTAAGTTAAATTTTACAAATAATCTTCTTCATTTCACAAAATATTAATCGTATATTTAGAACTAGCTACATAGCCAGTTGGAAGAAAGTGTGAAGGAACAAGAGTGGAGGTGGTTAGCGAATGTCTTTTAGTACATGATCGGACTCTGAGTGTATTTTAATATGCTGTGGGTGTACCAGTTAAAAGACTAATTGTTAGCATAAGGGAAGAAATGGAGAGAAGTCTAAAAACAAAATAAGAATCATTGATTGGCTCTCTTTTCTGTTGTTGCAGGAAGTGTGATTTAAGCATTTGAATCTTGAAGCAGATTTCAGAGAAGGCACTTATTAAAGGTTCTCAGTAGATACTCTTTTACCTGTGTTTAGTATAAAAGCAGTCAACTCTTCTTACACAATTATTCCATTCTGCTTTATAGAATTCCATTGCACTTGGTCTGACAAAGCAATCATTTCTGCCCAGATTTTTGAGGATTAGCCATTCAGTTGATGACATTTTCCCACGGGCTACTCCTCAGCATGCATTTTCCAGAATATGGACTCTGCAGGGTTGAGGTACAAGCAAGGTTTGGATTAAAAGAACATCTTTAAGCCTCGGCTTCTGGGTTAGAAGAAGAGGAAGAAAAAAAGAAGAAGAAGAAGAAGAAGAAGAAGAAGAAGAAGAAGAAGAAAAGGAGGAGGAGGAGGAGAAGGACAAGGGCAAGGACAAGGGACAAGGACAAGGACAAGAAGGACAAGGAGAAGGAGAAGAAGTCAAACTAACCTCTAGAGCTGTAAAGGCTTCTGTAACAAAGTGCCACAAACCGAGCAGATTGAAAACACAGTATTTATGGTCTCATAGTCCTGAAAGCAAGAACTCTACCATGAAGGTGTCGGCAGAGCCACTGTCCTTCTGCATGCGCTGTGGAAGGGTTTGTCTGGAGGCTCTCTCCAAACCTTCCTCCATGTGCAGATGGCCATCTTCTCGCTGTGTCTCTTCATGCTATCATCCCTTCACGTCTGCGTCTGTGTCCGATTTCCCTTCTTCTCAGGATGCAGGAATAAAAGCTCACCCTAATGACCTTATTTTAACTTGGCCACTTTCCTAAAAACCCTATTTCCAGATGAGGTCACAGACTGAGGCACTGGGGATTAGAGCTCCAGCATATCATTTTTTGGGGGGGGGGGGCATGGGACACAATTCAACTCATAGCCTGTGCTTTCTTACTTCAGCATCCCTGGGAATACACCTGGCATGAGCTGCCGAGGGTTACTGCCCCGCTGCTATTCCCCACATTCTGGGCCATAGGGTTCAACACTCTACTTAGGGATGAGCTCCATTCAAACACTATTTGTTGAATGACTGTTGTGTGCTAGCACTGAAAATACATTAGGACACAAGAGAGAAATGGTTGTTGCCGACATATAAGCACATGATAGTATAGCTAGAGATAATGTTATCTGTTTTGAAGGCTATGGACAGGGAGGGAAAGAGAATAATGAAGCGGGGACTCACCTAAGTAAGGCAGTCATGGTAAGCTGCCCTGAGAGACCTTTTCACCTGGACCTGAAGGGTTTGTTTTTTTAAATCTTTATTTTTGAGAGAGAGAGAGAGAGAGAGAGAGAGAGAGAGAGAGAGAGACAGCGTGTGAGCAGGGGAGGAGCAGAGAGAGAGGGAGACACGGAATCTGAAGCAGACTCCAGGCTCGGAGCTGTCAGCACAGAGCCCGACACGGGGCTCGAACCCATGGACCGTGAGATCATGACCTGAGCCGAAGTCGGACGCCCAACCGACTGAGCCACCCAGGCACCCCTAGACCTGAAGGTTAAGAAAAAAATCAGAAGATGAAAAACAGATATTTTCCTATTCCAGGGAGAGGAGATAGTATGCAAAGGGCCAGAGGTAAGGAAGAGTTGGGCCTATTTTAAGATCTGAAAGAACATAAAAAGTTTTGATTTTGCGATACCCATTTAATAGAGAGAGCATTAATTCCTAATTTATATGGCAGAGAAAGACAGAATCAGGATTGGATCCACTTTTCTCTCACCAGTGTGTCCTCCTCCCCTGCACTGATTAATTCCTAATTTCTCTCGGTCACATCTATCTTGCCCTCGGTCCCCATTCCTATTCATGTTGGTCAGATTCTGACGACTTTACTTTGGGGATCCTGCAGGAGGCTTCCCCACCTCCAGGCCTGTTCTAAAACCCATCCTTCATACTCCGGCAAGAGATGACAGACAACTGAGTCTGATCAGTTTCACACCCTCTGCTGAATCCACACCTTGTACAGTGTGACTGTAGAAGGCTTCTTACCGTGATCTATGAGGATGGCCCTGCTGTAGTCTCTGCTCCCAATTCAGGCCAGTCATCTGCCACCCTGGCCATCAACTTCAAGTACCACTAACGCTTCTCGCAATCCTTTTCCTTGTTTTGTTGTTCTGCACCTCTAGTCTGTGCTCGTGTGGTTGCCTTGGTCTGTGTTAGTTTTGGTGAAGCCTTATGAATCCTTTGACATCTGGCGGATAATGCTTTCCCAAAACTTCTTGACCCCACGCTACTCGGCCCTGGAGCTCCCACGTGCAGGTCCCTATCCCTGACGCCAGCACATCGCTCCGTTATGGTCGCTTTGTAGATCGTCGCCCTGAGCACAACTTCCGGGCAAGGGCTTTCTTCACCTTTGTGCATATCCTGTGCTGTTTCTGCAACCTAGTTTATCGATCGGTCTTCTGCTGAGCGTGTAGATGAATGTCACTTCCTGACATATGGTTAAGAAATAAGCTTCCTGGGGCGCCTTAGTGGCTCAGTAGGTTAAGTGTCCAACTCTTGGTTTCAGCTCAGGTCATGGTCTCACCATTCATGAGTTCAAGCCCTGCCTCGGGCTCTGTGCTGACAGCGAGGAGCCTGCTTGGGATTCTTTCTCTCCCTCTCTCTCTGCCCCTCCCCTTCTCGCTCTGTCTCTCCAGGTAAATAAATAAAGTTACAAAAGAAAAAGAAAAAGAAATAAGCTTCCTACGTTTGAGACTCTCCCACAACCTTTCTACTCTAACCTTTCCCTTTCCTCCTCGCTCAAAACCTCCCTTCTATGTCAGTAACTGGAGGGACTCCAAGGCCTCACCATACCCACCTGATGCTGGAAATAACTCCAGACATTTGAATTAGAAGACTCTTCGGACCTTGTTCCCATCACGTCACACTCCACCTGAGCCCAAGTACAACTTCCCACGGGGAAATTATAGCCTCACCCCACCTATGGACGACAGTGTTTCTACACAGCCATACCCCCTAAGACTTGTCCAAAGATGTCTGAATGCATGTTCCTGAATTACCACAGGTGTCCCCAGGTGTCTTCAGGTAGAATGTTCTAGGCTTACAGTTCCTAATTCCATCTCCAATATTTAAAACAGGTGTTGTCTGTACAATGCACAGCCCTGCATCTTTCTATGTAGTTCAGAACCGGCAATAACATAGAGAACGTATAAATTGACTCAGTCATACTTAGAGGCTCCACGCTCGATTAATGCTTGTGAAGCTGTTTGGAGAATGTTTCTTTCCAGCATAGTGTACGCACAAGATTATGCACTTGGAGAGGGAAGCGGCTCCTTAGGCAAAAGAGCAAGGCCTCGCAGCTCATTCTTTTCTAAGACAGCACCCAGCAAGCTTGTCCATTGCGGTGCCACAATCTGTGGACATTTTGGGGACCAGTGTCAGGATATGTTTCATGAGCGCAGGTGTGGTAGCATTTGCACATTTGTGGTAACATCTATTTGTGGCAGCACCTGCAAAATAAAGGAGAGCGTTGGAAGAAAAAGAACAGACCCTTCTACCAACTTCAGTGAGGCTGCCATTCAGAAAGGCTTTTCTTTGCATTCCCCCAAACACAACCCAGTAATGCTCCAAGGGGTGGATTCTGAGAGCAAGAAATTCCAAATCCAGAACCACTTTATGTGAGCCGTCGTTTAATCTGCAACGAGGTTGTGAAAGACGTTGGTCTTGAGGCCACCTGTTACCCACAGATGGAACCTTGCCTACCAAGGCCCCAACAACTTGAGTTCAGGGGTGGCGGAAGGTTGTGATAGCATTCAAAGAATGTGTGGGCAAAAAAACAGCAGTGGTGATATTGACAACAGTCTTCGGCTCTGATTTTTACCCCCACAGGTTTCAGAAATGGTCCCTTTGCCAGATAGAGCTCAGGGTAGTTGACAGCATCTCCGGGGTGGCTGACCCACCATTCTGCTGTTTCTATCACTCTCTATTTGCTGTCTTCCCTCTACCCGCATTGCCACAGCTAGGATGAAGTGGGGTCACTCTCACTGCTGCCAGCACTGACCTGGGGAGACACACGGCTGCCCACACTAATTCGGTTGCTTTATTGGGTTGCTATCAACGCTTTGGACGAAACGGGGCTTTGCTCCCACGAAAATGATAAATGTTAATTCCTCTCGAACTTAACAAAAGAGTCACCTGATCATCCCGTTCTATGGAGTCCCTGTCTCTAGGAGCCTAAGATAGATTTTCCAAGGACTAGACTAAAGGATATTTGAATTGGCGGACATTTGACTACAGAGTGTCTTATGTGGAAACATACCTCCCAGTCCACGGTCAACCTAGGTCCAGGAATTAAAATTAGACATCATGTTCTTTCTGTCTCCCAGTAAGCTCTAATCAGTTATTATGCTGAGGAATGGGTATTCTCTCTTTTAAAAAATGGCTTGGGGCACTTGGGTGGCTCAGTTGGTTAAGTGTCTGAGTCTTGATCAAGCATATGATGCTCAATCGACACTCAATCTAGCATATGATGAAGCAAATGAAATGAGATATTAAAAATAGGTGGATGTAGCTTAGAAAGTATATGGCTGTTAAATTATTCTCATTCTTGCAACTATTTTTTAAGTTTGAACCTATTTCCAACGTTTATTTATTTTTGGGACAGAGAGAGACAGAGCATGAACGGGGGAGGGGCAGAGAGAGAGGGAGACACAGAATCGGAAACAGGCTCCAGGCTCTGAGCCATCAGCCCAGAGCCTGACGCGGGGCTCGAACTCACGGACCGCGAGATTGTGACCTGGCTGAAGTCGGACGCTTAACCGACTGCGCCACCCAGGCGCCCCAGTTTGAACCTATTTCCAGATAAACTTTTTTTTAATTGAAAACATATCACCAAAAATTGTTATCACCAATTACTCTATCATATAGATTGTATATGTATGACATATAAAGATAGTATGTATACTTAGGATTTAAGAATAGAGAAAAACAGCATAAATGAGAAATTTTAAGGAAATATTCAAAGTGATACTCTCAAGACTCATGATAAGCCTTTGTTTTATTTTATTTTTTAACTTTTTAATTTAATTTAATTTAATTTAATTTAGTTTAAGTTTACTTATTTTGAGAGGCAGACAGAGTGTGAATTTTTCTAAGAATAATCATAATATGGTTATCAAACTCAGTTAATTTAACAATGATGTATCTAATAAATCTAAGGTAGATTGCATCTGTTCTCTGTAGTTCAATTTTGCAACTGAAATTTTTCAATAAATCCAATAACATCCTTACTAGGACATCCCTCCCCAACCCCCTGTCCCCAACCCCTCACCTCCACATCAGGATCTGGTATACATTCACATTTTGTATTTAGTTGTCGTGTCTCTTAGGCTCCCTTAGTCCAGAATATTTCTGGTCTTTCTGTCTTTAATGACCCTGCCATTTTAGAAGAATACAGTCCCTTCCCTCTTTTTTAAATAAAAAAAAAAAAATCTTCTAACTTTGGTTTTGTGATGTTTTCTCAGGACTAGATTCAGGCTACATATTCTCAGCTAGACTACAACACAGGTAATATCATATTTGGAGGCACACAATGGAATTCTCCTTCTTATTGGTAATACCAATTTTGATTACCCAAAGTGTTACCTGATTTCTCGACTATACTATTATTATTATTTCTCCTGAAACTTATAAGTAGTTTGTGGCGGAAATGATGAACATGATGCATATATCCATCTCCTCATTCAAATTTAGCATCCATTAGTATTTACAAAATGCAAATTTTACAACTCCAACACACCTTCCTCATTTACCAGTTGGCTTTCGGCAACATACTTTAAGTTGGGAGCTCCATTTTTCCCCAGTCTAAAAGTAGGTAGGTATATATGTAACATATAGACTCAGGACTTCCTATCTTGTAGTGCTTTATAATCTAGAATGGTACTAAATAACGTTGGTGATCAATTTGTCCCAGATTTAGCCAGAAGGATCCTATTAATCTAGTTCTCTGTCCTTTTGGTATAGCCTACTATTCTTTTTGACTTCTTCCCGACACTCTGGAATAACAAGATGTTCTGGGTTCGTCTGATACCTACCTTATCTCAGCCCTGGAATCAGCCACCTTTCCATCAAGTGGGAGTCATTTTAGTGGTGCATAGCATTAGAGACCAAGATCTGGGCATGAGGTATGACCAGTTGGAATGCCTTTGCTTCTTGGTGCTTTGAGAAGACAAAGCTGGGAAGTATATGCATGTATATAGACAAACGCATATACCAATATGTGCACATATATACACACAAACATACAAATGCACATGCATACATACATACATACATACATCCAAGTTTTAGAAATTGTGAGTTCATATCAGTACCTCCAATTCCAACTCGTCATCACAGGGTACTTTATTGCCTTTTCCCATTCCATAAATTTAAATTTTTTTTTTTCAACGTTTATTTATTTCTTTTGGGACAGAGAGAGACAGAGCACGAACGGGGGAGGGGCAGAGAGAGAGGGAGACACAGAATCGGAAACAGGCTCCAGGCTCTGAGCCATCAGCCCAGAGCCTGACGCGGGGCTCGAACTCACGGACCGCGAGATCGTGACCTGGCTGAAGTCGGACGCTTAACCGACTGCGCCACCCAGGCGCCCCCCCATTCCATAAATTTAATGTCTCTTCTTCCTCAATGAGAATCTGGCTCCTAAAAACATCAATGCTTTTATTTATTTGCTCATCAATTCATTCACTTACTCATATAAAATTGTTTTAGAGTTAATTTTCCTATAACAGAATGATTTTAATTAGGAAAAAAAAGATACAACTTTTCCCTGGTGTAGGTCCATTCTTCTTGGACATTTTACTCTAGTATTTCCATCGTCACAAGAGGTACAAGAAAGTTTCAATGCCATCATGTTCCAAAGAGTATACTCTTCTCCTTAACAATACTGTTGTACAATCTTTAATCTGGAATATTTATTTGCTATCAGGGAAGAAATTAGGAATGAAAGTGATAACCCTCTCCTCAATGCCAAATGTAAACAGTTTTGAAAAGCAGGAGTTTTGGGGCGCCTGGGTGGCGCAGTCGGTTAAGCGTCCGACTTCAGCCAGGTCACCATCTCGCGGTCCCCGCGTCGGGCTCTGGGCTGATGGCTCAGAGCCTGGAGCCTGTTTCCGATTCTGTGTCTCCCTCTCTCTCTGCCCCTCGCCCGTTCATGCTCTGTCTCTCTCTGTCCCAAAAATAAATAAACGTTGAAAAAAAAAAAAAAAAGAAAAGAAAAGCAGGAGTTTGAAGTTCTTTTAAGTAAAATGGGCTGTAGAGAAGACATTCTATACCCCTCAACAGTCCAAAGGGGAGATCCTGAGATGTGCAATCCAGTCTATATCCGATAGTTATTTAAAATTTTCGACTTACCCTTTGATTTTCCTTCTATCTAAATGTTTTTTGCTTAAGTTTTAGATTGCTGGAGAATGTGGCCCAACACATAAACAGGGGTGGAATAGTTTAAATTCAAATCATTGGGCTTTTGCACGTAGAAGGGGCATTTAATATATTTAAAGCACAACAAAGGAATTTACCATGCAATAACATTTCCTCAGAAGAGTAATTATCTGAGAGCATTATTATGAGTATTTAAAAATAGGATTCATGTCAAATCAACTTGGAAATTTGGTGGTCAAATACACTATTTTTTTCCTCCAAAAATTCATAGGGCCTTTATTTTGGAAACGTGCCTTGTAAATTTCCAAGAATTCACCAGGTCTCATTATTGTATTTTAAAATTATTTGTGGATTATCTCGTGTAGTACTAATAGTTAAGAAAACACATTTTGGCGATGCTGCTGGAAGGTAAATGTGGGAACATTTTGATTAATTTCTGGTGGGAAAGTAGGCTATAGTACTGGTTAAACTAACCCATCTTTAATAGTTTTTGGGGTCAAGGTGACATGGGCTGCTAATCTGCAGTAGCAAAAACAGACAGATATGGGAGGTGGATCTTGGCCAAGAAATGGAGCCAAAGTTGAAAGCCACAGAAACCAGATATGTCTAAAGAATGGCAACCTGAAGCGAAAGGATGAAGAGTTAGGAAAAGGATAAAAAGGAGAAGACACAAAAGTGTAAGTTAAATGACTAGATCACAGGTCTCAGTCAGAAACAAGGAAAAAGGTATAAAGTTCCATTATTTAGGGCTACAACCTATTGGTGTGAGTGGTTTGGCCTGAACTAAAGGAACAGGGTCAGAAAAGTATTTTTTGATGTTCCATCTGACCGGAAGCTGTGTTTTACTAACACCAGAAGTTGTTTTCTCTTCACTGCAGTTCAGGGCGGTATATAAAACTCTCCCCACAGCAGCCTTCCCTGAGAGAGGAAACCACTCTAGACTATTAGCAGGCAGCTTTAGTCACTGGCAAAGAATCACCTCTCTTTAAGTTCCAGAACACATGGGTCTGAACTCCAGCAATGAGGAACAGAAATAGCCAAAATTACATAAACACAGACGTTGTACTTGAAAAGTCTGAACTTTAAGCAATGGCAGTCATGGGGAATATAACTCACGGCTTCTACTTGAGGGAGACCATGGATGACAAGAGAAGGGAACCAGGACCTGGAAAGAGGCATTTCCCTTTGCTGTTCTTGGCTAAGCACTGTACCAGTTCCCAAGTAAGAACACCGGGGTTAATAAGAGAACCATTCTCCAGTCAGATGAGTTTATGATTAATTCTTTAATAAAGTGTATAGAGATTGTTCCAAAAAATTAACCCCTTTCATTGCCAGATAATCATTCCATTTTATAAGATCCCCCAAAATGACCATGCCAGGCGACTTCAAGCAAATGTTAAGCTTTATCAGCTGCCATTAGGGTCCTAGTGACCAAAATAGAGAAGCCGAGCAAGATGTTTCCACTGTACAGCGAAGCCTCAACAAACTTTCTCCCTCCCTACGTACCGCGCATGCTTCATAGGCTTTTCTGAGATACCCTTGCTTTCTCTGCCACCCAAAGGCTGGCCCGCTGCTAGAAATACTCATTCTTATAATAGTGAAGGGCACTGAGTCACGAGCAACCAAGACATCCAGGAAGCAGGCAAGTCTTAAAGCTTCTAGAATTCTTAGCTGACCGTGTCCAACTGATGGCTCTGCCTTCAAAAGCCAGAGAATTGTAGCAACTGGATTATCATTTTAAAAGATTAAAGTGTTAAAAATCACAAAATTAACAACACAAAGGAATAGCTTGAACTAGTTTCCATATGTTTACACCGTGGCAGCTGACATGGTGCAGTAGAATCAGGCAGGTGACTTTCATTCTTGACTCTGCTGCTTGGTATCTGCGTGGCCGTGGAGATTTTATGTGACCTCTCTGAGCTTCTGTTTCCTGCCTAGTGCCACCTTTCCGTTGCTCCCTTAGGATTCTTGACGCAGATATCCTTTCAGGGACCTACACTCATTGTGTTCTTTCCCAGTATGTGGCCTCCTCACGTGCTGTTTCCCCAACCAGGAATGCTCTTCTGTCGCTAGTCACGTGGCTCGTTACTTAACCATCTTTCACGTCTTCAGTCTGCAAAGAGGCATTCTCTGACCACTGATTCTGGGTTACCTCCCCTTCTTATTCTGTCTCATAATGCCCTTTGACATTTTCTCTACAAGACATCACAATTTACAGGGGTGTATTCGTTTTGTTGATTGACTCTCCGTTAGTTTATCTTTCCCACTACCCACTACCCTCTCAGTGCCCGTGAAGACAAGGGCTTTGTAGTGTTCACCTCACACACCTCTTGTCCTGCAGTTTCTGGCTCACATGGGTGTTCCCATTTGCTGAATAAATAAGAATGGGAACTTATTCCCCACGTTTGGTTTGAGAGTAAAGTGAATAAAACATATGTAAAGGATCTTATTCAATTCTTAGCCCACAGATAACATCAATAAACGTTGATAACCTCCCCCAAGTACAGCAATCATGCAATTAAACTTACGTGCCATTGGATTTCTAGAAACAAAATGTAAATGTTACCAGTAGCCAAAAGATTATCACTGATGTTTAGAAACTTTCTAGAAGAAGAGGAATATGATCTATAAGCATAATAACACGTAATAAATAACATAGTAAATAAGTAGCAGATGATAAACATATAACTCAAAACACTCTAATATCCAAAGTTGGTGTTATTACCTTTTCCTATCTGCCCTCTACTTTTTAAAGCAGATTAGTAATAGAAAGCTAGAAATACAAGATATATTGTGCTAAGTAATATTAACCATGGTGTTTCACAAGCTATGAATTAGAGCCAGACTTCTGAATCTCTGGTCTCAACTAAATTATTGTTTTTTTTCCAATGAAAATAAACAAGTCACTTTACCAAGATTGAGCCATATTTCGTCGGGGTTAAAATACAGAAATGTCACTCTCCTTGCCTCCTTTCAGGAAGCAAAGGTTCTCTTTTTCTCTAACCCTCCATCAACAAAAGTTCTGTCTTTACAGAAAAGAAATCCTGATTGAGATCCTCCAACGAGAGACAAATCTATTGTCACTCTGTTGGCTATAAGAATTGCAGGATTAGTTACTAAGTAGCATTTGCTTCCTTGGTCACCTTCCACAAACCAAAGTTAGTCATTTTATCTTAAGGATAAAGAAATTAGTGAAAATAAACTACCATAATTGTTAACAGAGCAATCTTGACATCCTCAGAGAAATAAATATAGAATGTAGAACTTGAGATTGTTTTCCTTTTGCAAAGTGAAAAGAGACGAAATGGATTATTGTAAAATCCCTCGATTTTCAATTGAGGAAACTAAACCCCAAGAAATTAGGTGAAATTCTAGGTAAAAGTGAGCAACACTCACCATTCAAGTCACCAGGCCTACTTGTCTTCTACTTCCATAATTTCTTTTCTTCCCCTTGGCCTAGTTTTCCATCAGAATAACTGGTCTCAACCTTCTTACCATTCAGCTTTCGCTCTGGGACCAGATTCTATACCAGATGGCCCAGAGACTGGATACTGAAATAAATTAAAATCATTCTTGAAAAATTTGTATTGTTTATTTCCATTATTGCTAATAATATGTGCTTGGATTTTTTTCCCCTCCCTCACACGCTGTAGAAATGTTCACTCCAAAATAAATTCTCAATCAAGGCTATTCTCCTCTCAGTGTCCAGGAATAAGCAGCCTTTGGGTACAAAGAGGGAAAGAGTATCCTTATCCCCCTCTGTAGATTTCTCTTTGCCAAGGCCCAAAAGTCAGACAAGAATGAGCTGGTGAGGCCTGAGGCTGTCGACTAAAACTCTTCACCTGGTTCACCATCTAGAGAGAGATGCTTCTACACAAGGTCAAGAATCAAAGAGTAAACCACAAAGGATTCTGGGGCAGGAAGGTATGGCACCATGATAGGGTTTATTAATGCTAGTTAGCAGGTACTCTGTAAGGCATCCTGTTCTTTCCAAGTATTTAGAAAGCAGAAGAGAAAGCAGCAGTGATGTGCCATCCAAAAAAAAATATGCCCAATGGTATCATGGGAAATTCTGCAGCCTGATTTCAGAATTAAGAAACTAACATTCCCTCAAATTGAGACGGTCACAGGTATGAAAAGGCTTCAGTTAATCAGTTAATAGATACGCATTTAGGGCCCACACCGTGGCAGGCCCTGTTCTAGAGAATAGAGACCCAGTGACATACAGGACAGATGGCTTATGACCTCTACCTGGGTACTACATGAGGTGCTTTGGAATGGCTATGGCCTTAGTGCCTTCCCTTACTGGAACAAGTCCCTTCCTTACATCAATAACTGCCTCTTGATTACCTACTGTGCCCAGGGAACCATATTAGAGTTATTTAGTGATACAAATATATACAGACCTCATCCTCAAACAGTATTCAGCATAGGTGGAGAACCAAGAGACATAGAGAGACATAAAATGGTAAATTAATAATGAAAGTCAGTGGTGCCTTTTGGGATTCTAGTATGTTCCATAGCTTGATCTAGATGGGGGTCACACAAGGGTACACAAATATAAAAATCCATCAAGCTATGTACTCAAGATTTGTGTACTATTTTAAATTTTTTTTTTCAACGTTTATTTATTTTTGCGACAGAGAGAGACAGAGCATGAACGGGGGAGGGGCAGAGAGAGAGGGAGACACAGAATCGGAAACAGGCTCCAGGCTCCGAGCCATCAGCCCAGAGCCCGACGCGGGGCTCGAACTCCCGGACCGCGAGATCGTGACCTGGCCGAAGTCGGACGCTCAACCGACTGCGCCACCCAGGCGCCCTGGTGTACTATTTTAATATAAAAAAAAAATGCAAGGCATTACTTGCTTTGCATTTCTATATGTCCTCCTCAAATTCCAAAAATGACTTGAACCTTCTTACAAAGATAGACACAATTACCAGATTACAAAATAAATAAGGGAGAAAACTGGAGGAAGGAAAAATAAAGACAGGAAATAAAAATAAGGAGCCAGAGTTAATACTATTACCCCTCAAATGCATGCCATTCTTACTTATTTCTTGCGGGGGGCTGCAATTCTGGCCCTAAGCCTATGAAAAGAGGGAGACATGACTCATGATGACCACAAGATAAAAACAAAACAGCAGCCCAGGAGAATCCAGCTATTCTTGGTTTTAAGGACTGAGAAACATTTTTCCCATGGGTCAACGTGGAAAGGACACTGTGAAATATAGCAAACCATGTCCCTAACAACAACCATACAGTAAATTTGATAGCACTTTGTGTTGGGTGGTCTCTTACAAAGTTTTTTATGTGGGCCAATGGTATAATAACAGAGCACAGTTCAATAAAAGCAATTATATAAGGGCCAAAATGATAGAAACCAGGCTTAGAAGTGTCATACAAGTAGAATAGATATTCTCATAGTTTCAAAGCCAGGAGCAGTAATGTGGTCTGGAGAAATTCAGAAAGCCTTACCAGAGAAGGATATATTCAACTGGGTCTTGAACAAAGATCAGAAGAGATCAGTTACCTTGGCAGGAATGAGGAGGTCATTCCTAGTAGTAAAGGACTAATGCAAACTGAGGGGTCAAGGAAGAAAGTAACAGGGACATTTAAGGAAATAAGTAAGCCATCCTGGCTTATGATGAAAGAGTGAGCAAGACAGCCGAAAAGGTAAGTGGAGGCCAGACACTGGAGGCACCAGAAGCCAGACTACGAGGTTAATTCTTTATCTCAGAGACAAAGGGTTGAATACTGAAGTATTTCAAGTTTCTGGAAAAAAGAATGTTATGATAAAGCTATTATTTAGGAAGATTAATCAGGCTGTCTTTAGCTGGATAAATTAAAACTGCAAGAAAAAAAAATAGAAGGTTCTTTCCCAAGAGCCTCTGGACAATGACTCTGTGATGTAACAGACTTAGCCTTATTTTACCTGTACACAAAGTTAAAGGATTGGCTTAAGGTAATTGTCCCCAAGGCGACAATGAAGCCACACCCATAACCACCAGTTACTTCCCTCTCCTGGGCCACTTTAAATTTAGGCTGTGGTTTGAAACAACAACAAAAAGCAGCTAAGGAAACCAGGGAGGAAGTTTTGGATCTTTCTCAAAGCAACATGGAAAAGAAGAGAGAGATGGAAAACAAAATATTTTAGAAGGGAGTGGAAAAAATGACCTGCTCACAGCACTTAATGCACACAGGGAAGGAATGTTTATGCTTAAAACCTGAGAGCAGGGCGGCCTCCCTGCCCCCATCCCCCCCCCAATCCCCTCATGCTAGGAAGGAAAGAGGTTACACAGATCTGTATAAAGGGAGCATCGCTCCCTCACATGGTTAGAGCTGCTATTTACAGGGGAACACTTAGGGTCTCCAACTGTCTTTTCTTTTAAGAGAAAGTCTGTCTCCTGCTGTTTCTGGTTCCAATGCCTGCTGAACAGCAGTTTGGAGGCACATACCACCCCACGGGCAGCTCCTTCATTCCTTTGCTGTGTTTGCAAAGCTGGCACGCCTCACCGAGCACATTCACTGTTCTATACCTTGCACAAAACCCTCAGATTCCTTTTTGAAATGCCTTTGTGTCTCTGTGTGTACTTGAACCTCTGGGCCAATGATCAGGAGCCTCCCATTCAGCACCTGAGAAAAGGTTAAATGAAAGCAAACGCATAAGAATCTCGCTTCTGCCCTGAGCTGGTTGACGAATTGTGTGTGCATGTGTTTGTGTGTCTGTGTGTGTGTGTACACACACGTATTTTTTTCTAGAGGAGAAAAAGCTGTTCTTATCTTTGGAAATGATCATGACAAGAGGCTCCACCTGCTGGCCTAGGAGGATTCCGGAAAGCTGAGTCCCATCATCTCAAACTGGAAATTATACCCACTCCTGTCTTTCCGGCCCAGGTTCTCTCATCGGTGGCTTCAAGAGACTGTGCCGCGCCATAGTGTTCATGGCCATGCTTGATTTCACTGGTTCTCCATCTAGGGAAGTAAGCTGTAGGTCAAATACTTCTGGTGCCATGGAAAGGGAACTTGGCTGAGAGTCAAAAAACCTGAATCCCAACTCTACCACTTGCTTATACAATGACATCGGGCAAATGCTTACTTTTCTTGGATTTTTGCTGGGTTTTTTTTTTTTCATATGAAAAATAGGAATTATAGCTCTTTCCCTCTCCATTTTAAAGGTTGGCATTGGGAGTTGGATGGAGAGCATTAGAGACATGAAGGACTTTGTAACCATAAAGTTCTGTGCAAACAAACTGGAGAGTTTTTAGCCTCATGGAGATTTGCTGAGAAGAGGGAAGCTTTAATGTTAGAGTAATTTCTATGGGGTGTTGGATCTTTGTCAATAAGAGGAGATTTTAAAAAGTATGCCCTCAGTGTGACGTGACTCCTGCCTCATCCGCAGATTATTGTGCTACTCTGCCTCTGCGAGTGTGGGAGCTGGAGGGGATGGAGGAGCTGGGCACTTTGCTGATAAACTGCTCTCCCTCTGAACTTTATATCCTGTGTAAGGTGAAGGTTGAAAGGGGCTCCATTGTCTTCCATTTATGCATTGGCTCTTTTCCATCCCACCAGCCACATAGATCTGAGGTCCAGAGGGGAGTCTGGAGATTACATAAGGCAACCCTCACATGTGAAACATGAACAAAGAGCAGCTTCGTGTCTAAGGGTCTCACTCAAAGTTACACAGTTAGCCAGTGGGCTAAGTTCTCGAGCTCACAGATGGCAAGGGCTAAACTTAGCTGAACTTATGAGGCTCCGGGTAGCTCTGAGATAGTTACTCACCTTCCCATGACTTTGTTTACTCATTTAAAAATAGAAATGGAAAATGATCCTACCTTAAAAGGGCTCTAGGGTAGTGTTGGCAGGAGGAGAACATACTTTGCCAATTTATAGCTCTTTATAAATGCTTTTAATTATTATCAGTTAATTAGGATTTTAAAAAGCCTGAAATAAAGCCTACGTTTTAGGATGGTTTAACATGAATATAATTAGCTTTTTTATAAGAATTATATATACATATATACTATGATAATATAATTTTGTAACACATAAAATGCGCATTATACACTTTTAAAAACATAAATGAAAGAATATACCTGTATGTAATATATTGATGTTTCAGTAATACAGTGTGCTGAGTGTACAGTATTGTTTTTTTGATTAATAAATTGTATTTTTTAAGAGCATCTTTAAGCTTCAAAGCACAATTGAACAGGAATTAAAGGAGTCCCCATATTCCCACTGTCTCCACACCCACAACCTGCTCCTACTATGACAACCCTGTAGCAGAGTCCTACATTTGTTATTACCAATGAGTCTACACTGACACATCATCACCACGCAGAGTCCACAGTTTACATTGGGGTTTTCTTTTGGTGTTTCACATTCCATGAGCGCGGACAAATTTGTAATGACACGTATCCATCATTGTAGTGTCACGTAGAATAGTTTCACTGCATTAAAAATCCTCTGGTCTCTGCCTTTTCATCCCTTCCTCCCCACACCCCCCTGGCAATCACTGATCTATTTACCGTTGCCATGGTTTTTCCATCTTCAGAATATCAGATAGTTGGAATCCTACAGTGTGTATCCTTTTGAGTTTGGTTTTCTAACCTTAATAATAAGCCCTTAAGTTTCCTGCATGTTTTTGCATGAACTCGTTGCTCATTTCTTTTCAGTGTTGAATTGCATTCTATAGCGTGTAGGTGCCACCCACAGTTTATATATCCACTAACATGCTGAAGGACATCTTGGTCACTTCCAAGTTTTGGCAATTGTGAATAAAGCTACTATAGACATCATGAGCAGGCTTTTTATGAACAAAAGTTTTCAATTCATTCTTGGTAAATTCTTGATAAATACCATGGGGTACAAGTAATTCCTAGATCAGAGGGAGTGAGGGACACAGAATCCGAAGCAGGCACCAGGCTCCAGGCTCCAAGCTGTCGGCACAGACCCCAATGCAGGGCTTGAACCTACAAACCATGAGATCATGACCTGAGCTGAAGTCAAACACTTAACCAACTGAGCCACCCAGGTGCTCCTCTTTCGTCCATGTTTTAATCAAGTTACTCATTTTCTTATTGTTGAGTTTTAAGAACTCTTTGTATTTTGCATAACAGTCTCTTATCAGATGCGTCTTTTGCAAATATTTTCTCCCAGTCTGTGGCTTGTCTTTTCATTCTCCTGACAGTAGTGTTTCATAGAGCAGAAGCTTTCATTTTAATTAAGTTCAGCTTCTCAATTCTTTAAAATTGTGTCTTTCTTGGTGTATCTTAAAATTATTGTCATGCGCAAAGCCATCTAGGTTTTCTCTTATGTTATCTTCTAGAAGTTTTATACTTTTCATTTTACATTTATGATCCATTTTAATTTTTGTGAAGGGCATAAGGCCAGTGTCAAAACGTATTTGTTTGTATGTAGATGTCCAATTTTTCCAGGACTTTTTGTTGAAAAGACTATTTTTTTCCATTATATTGCCTTTGCTCTTTTATCAAAGAATTAGTTGATTTTATACATAGACAGAGATAGAGATAGAGATAGAGATAGAGATAGAGATAGAGATAGAGATAGA
>NW_024412401.1:2398007-2481764 GCF_014898765.1 Herpailurus yagouaroundi
ATAGAGATAGAGATAGAGATAGAGATAGAGATAGAGATAGAGATAGATAGATATATTTCTGGGATCTCTATTTTGTTTCATTATCTATTTGTTCTTTCATCAATACCACATTGTCTTGATTACTGTATCTCTGTAGTGTGTGTTGAAGTCAGGTAGTGTCAGTCCTCTGACTTTATTCTTCTTTAATATTGAGTTGGCGGGGTGCCTGGGTGGGTCAGTCGGTTGAGCATCCGACTTTGGCTCAGGTCATGATCTCACGGTCTGTGAGTTTGAGCTCCACGTGGGGCTCTGTATTGACAGATCAGAGCCCGGAGCCTGCTTCAGATTCTGTGTCTCCCTCTCTCTCTCTGCCCCTCCCCCACTCAGGCTCTGTCTCTCTCTCTGTCAAAAATAAATAAACATTAAAAAACATATATATTGAGTTGGCTATCCTGGGTCTTTTACCTCTCCATATAAACTTTATAATTAATTTGTCAATTTCCACATCGCAACTTGCTGGGATTTTGGTTGAGATTGCACTGCATATTGATCAAGTTGGGAAGAACTGATATTTTGACAATACCGAGTCTTTCCATTTATAAACATGGAATATTTCTCCATAAATTTAGTTCTGTGATTTCATTCATCATAGTTGTAATTTCCTCCTGGATTTGTACATATTTTGTTAGGTTTGTACCTAAATATTTCATTGTTTTAATGCTAATGCAAATGGTAATGGGTTTTTAATTTCAAATTCCACTTGTTAATTGCTGCCATTTAGGAGAGTGAATGAGTTTTGCATCTTAACCTTGTATCCTGCAACCTTGCTATAATTGCTTATTAGTTCTAGAGTTTTTCTTTTGTTTCTCTTTGGTTTTTGTGTTTTTGTTTTGTTTTGTTTTGTTTTGTTTTTGTTTTTGTTTCTGTTTCTGTTTCGTCCATTTGAGATAACTATGTGATCTGAGAACAAAGACAGGCTTGTATTTTCCTTTTCAATCTATATACCATTTATTTTCTTGTCTTGTCTTATTGCATTATCCAGGACTTTTAGCACAATCTTAAAAAGCAGTGGTAATAGAGGACATCCTTGCCTTGTTCCTGACATTAGCAGGAAAGCTTTGAATTTTTCACCATTTAGTATGATGTTAGCTGTAAGGTTTTTGTTGTTGTTGTTTGTAGATACACTTTATCAACTTGAGGAATTTACCTATTATTCCTAGTTTGCTGAGAATTTTTACCTTGAAACGGTATTGGATTTTGTCCAATGATTTTTCTACATCTACTGGTATAATCATGTAATTTTCACCTATTGATGTGATGGATTAATAGATTGTTGAATACAGAACCTCCTTTCATAACTTGGGATAGATTCCACTTGGTCCTGGTGTATAATTAATTTTATACATTGTTGAGTTTGATTTGCTAATATCACATTGAGGATTTTTTGTATCTATGTTCATGAGAGATAGTGGTATATAGTTTTTTGTTTTGTTTTTGTCTTTGTTTCTTGTAATGTGTTTGTCTGGTTTTGGTATTAGGGTAATGTTGGCCTCACACAATGAGTTAGGATGTATTCTGTCTGCTTCTATCTTCTGGAGAAACTAGAGAAAATTAGTATAATTTCTCCCTTAAAGATTTGGTAGAACTCACTGGTATAACTATCTGGGCCTGAAGTTTTCTGCTCTGGAAGGCTATTAATTATTGATTCAACCTTTTTTTTTAGTAGATACAGCCTATTTGTATAGTCTATTTCTTCTTTTATGAGTTTTGGTAGATTATGCCCTTCAAGGGATTGGTCCATTTCATCTACTTTTTCAAATTTGTGAACACAAATTATCTTTTAATATCCATGGGATCTGTAGTGATGTCTTCTCTTTTATTTCTGGTATTAATAATTTGTATCTTCTCTTTATTTCTTAGTTAGCCTGGATAGTCTTATCAATTTTATTTACCTTTTCAGGGAAACAGCTTTTGATTTCATTGACATCTCTACTGATTTCCTATTTTATTTTCATTGATTTTTGCTCTTGTTTTCATTAATCTTCTTTTACTTGCTTTGGATTTAATTTGCTTCTTTTTCAGGTTTTCTAAAATGGAAGCTTAGATTATCAAGTTTAGAACTTTCTTCTTTTCTAATGTATGTATTAAATGCTATAAATTTCTTTCTAAGCACCACTTTTATACACATCCCACAAATTTTGATGAGCTATATTTTCATTTTCATTTAGTTCAAAATATTTTTAAATTTCTCCTGAGATTTTTTCTTTGACCCATATGTTATTAAGAAGTACATTGTTTAATCTCCAAATATTTGGGGATTTTCCAGCTCTCTTTCTGTTATTTATTTCTAGTTTAATTCCATGGTTGTCTGAAAGCAGACACAGTATGATTTCCCTTCTTTGAAATTTGTTAAGATGTGTTTTATGGCCCAGAATGTGGTCTATCTTGGTGAATGTTCCATGGAGCTTGAGAAAAATGTGTAATCTGCTGTTTTTGGATGAAGCAGTTTATAGATGTTCATTATATCTGGTTGATTGATGATGCTGTTGAGTTCAGCTCTGTCCTTACTAATTTTCTGTCTGCTAGATCTATCAGTCTCTGAGAGAGGCATGTTAAAATCTCTATAATAGTACATTCATCTATTTTTCCTTATTGTTCTATCAGGTTTTTTGTTTTTGGATTTTGATGCTCTGTTGTTAGGCATATACACGTTAAGGATTGTTATGTCTTCTTGCAGTATTGACCCTTTATCATTAGGTGATGTCTCTATTTATCCCTGAAAAATTGCTTTCTCTGAAGTCTGTTCTGTATGAGATTAATATAGTGACTGCTGCCTTCTTTTGATCAGTGTTAGCATGGTATATATCTCTCTATCCTTTTATGGTTAATATATGTGTCTTTATATTTAAAGGGCTTCTTATAGACAACATATATTTGTGTCTTTGGTTTTTGACATACTCTGGCAATCTCTGGCTTCTAATTGGTGTTTAGGCACTCCCATTTAAAGTGGGTATTGATACAGTTGGATTGTTATCAACCATATTTGTTGCTGTTTTCTGTTTGTTGTCTTTGGCTTTATTCCTACTTTTGTCTTCTCTACCTTCTCTGCCATTTGTGGTTTTAATTGAGCATATTACATGAATCCATTTTCTCTTTCTCAGCATATCAATTTTGTGTGTGTGTGTGTATATATATAATTTTATATATACAATTACACATATATAAACCTTTTTTAGTAATTATCCCAGAATTTTCAATACACATTTACAACTAATCCAAGACCACATCCAAATAACACCATACCACTTCACACGTAGTGCCGTTATTGAATTGTTACCACATTTCACAGTGGATCTTTATCTCTTCTTTATATATATATTTTTTATTTTCCGTTTTATCCATCAAATAATTTAAGGTAGATTATAACTTTTTTGATGGTGCTATAATGTTCCGTGAAGAAATGATACTTTACGAAAGCCTTATAATACATATGGACCACACTGATGCACACTTAGAGTCAATCTGCACTCTCATCTATCACTGTAGGTGACTCTCCCATGTTGAAAATCCTGCAAGGAACAGCCAGATCCAGATGTTTGCACCTCTCTTTGGGTTTCAAATACCTGTGGATTTCACGGAAAAAGACAAGTTCTTCTCTATTGTATTAATCCTTCAGCATATACTAGGATAGGACGAAGAAGCTGCCTTTGATGACTTCCTGTCCTGCCTACCCCTTTCATCTCTCTCCATCCTTCCCTCTAATCCCTTTCTGTTGAGTAGTCCATCCTACAGCAGGGCCATTGTTGTGCTCATCAGATCTTTAACTGATCACTGCTGAAATGGTAACTAAAATGTGAAGTATGGGGTTGATCAGAAAGAGTATGGATTTGAGCCCAATTCTGCATGTACTCGTTGGCAAATCACTAAACTTCTCTGTTCCTCAATTTTTTTTTTAAACATTTTTTTTTCAACGTTTATTTATTTTTAAGACAGAGAGAGACAGCATGAACGGGGGAGGGGCAGAGAGAGAGGGAGACACAGAATCGGAAACAGGCTCCAGGCTCTGAGCCATCAGCCCAGAGCCTGACGCGGGGCTCGAACTCCCGGACCGCGAGATCGTGACCTGGCTGAAGTCGGACGCTTAACCGACTGCGCCACCCAGGCGCCCCTCAATTTTCTCATCTATGAAATGAGGTCCATGATAGGATCTCATAAGATTGTTATAAATGATTAAAGGTTAAGAGCCAGTTAATATTCACGAGTCAGCAGATGCAAGTTTGGGTCTCAGTTCCATCTTGGGTTCATAACTCAGACTCTGAACATCAGTTTCTCCCTTGGCAGAGTGGAGAGAACCATACCTATTTCACAGTAGTGTTATTATCATAAGATAGCAATGTAAAATGCCTCACTAATAGCTCACCCTGAAGTAATGTTAGTTTCTTTCCCTTTTACGAGAATTATAGATTTTCAATAATAATGCATTAAGGTGTGGGTCTCATAAAAATCATTGCCTTTCAGAGGAAATTCCAGTGGACCACAACTTTTAGACCCAAAGGTATCGATGGGTAGAAAGGCAGCCAGAGAAGACTAAATTCTGAGGTGGTACTCACAACTTACAAATCAATATTTCATCAATTCTAAAGTGTTGCCCCGATTTCCACGTATTCCCAGGAGTCTTGATCTTCTACGTGTCCACATACGAAAATATCCATGATTTGGCATGTCTAGAAATGGCTGGACAAGTAACGCTCACTCCTCAAAAACTACTAGTACGTCTTTAAAGAAATATCAACAATGACGGCTCCTTCATTTCTGCTCCAACCTTCATCATTTGTGCCTCACGCTATAGTGCTTTCCAAAGCCTGTTGCACTTAGTATGTAATCTGTCTTTGCCAATCTATCTACCTTTGTGTCTCTAGCACTCATCACAGTTCCTAGCATAAAGTATGCACTCTATTAGTATTTATTAAATGAATAACATACCTGATGAGCACTAAACCTAATTAAGCACAACGCCTAATTTAACCCTCACAACATTATGAAATGTGTACTACCATTCTTCATTTACATATCAGGACACCGAGGCTCAGAGTGTTGTTGACTCTTCGTATTCCTATGTCATAGGTGGCAGAGGAAGAAATTTAAGTTCAGGTTTGTCTCAGTGATGTCTAGACAGAGGTAACAACAGCTCTATGAGAAACAAAAGCCTGATCTTCGGCATATGCCAATTTCTATGGCATAAATACCCGCCTCCCCCCGCCCCCCCCCCCGCCATGGTCAATTTTAATCTGCCAAGGTAACATCGGCAGGTTCACAAAATTTAGCAACAGGCTCTTGCAAGCTGCTGCGTGCTGGTTTCAGCACACCCCTAGTTTCACGGCAAAGTGTAGGGTATTTTCGATGGAGCTAACTGAGGCTGCTAGTCCTGTCTTGGTGGCTGAAAAGCCCACCAATAGCTACAGTGCAATCATCCCCTGTAACCTTTGAATGCTGGTGACCTCTGTATTCCAGACAATTTTGCAGCTGGTCATCTTACCAACAAATTCACTCATCAGGAATGTTCTTCCTTCCCCAAAGACCAGCTACCAACTTCTACTCTCAGACATGAATTTAGCAGAATATTTTTAAAGTAACAGCCCCCGAGTATGCTAGACTTCTGACGCCCCTCCTTAAAAAAATCCAAAAAACAAAAGGAGGAAATACATTCCCTATTGGATATTTTTCAAAAAGGCCTTCTTTGAGCTGTATAATTGTTTTGTGACAGAAATAGCAGCTGATAAGTTGTGTTCATGTACAAATAATGATGTTATTATGTGAGGCTGCTTATTGTTAGTGTTTTCAGGCAGAAAAAATGTTTAGAAAACCTCACCGAATCCCCAAAGTTTCCTTGGGATTGTCTGGGATGACTTGGAATGCTAGCAGAATCCACACAGGATGATTAGAGGGGAAGCTTTCGGCACTCTCGAAAACTCTCACGTTATTCTCTCCCTTGGGAAGCTGCTCAAGAACATGTTGTATTGGGAGTGCAAAGCCGCTAGGTCAATGGAATCATTTCTTTGTGACTTGGGAATTTCTCAGAGCCAGAAATGTTATCCAAGCTTCATCCCTGTGACTGAGGAAAATTGCATCAGCTGCGCACAGGATACCAGATCTCAATACAACATGTATTTAAGCAATGCCTTGGATGGCAGATGTTGAAGCATGGTCACTGGACGCATGTGCTACTGAGGGCACTGAAGCCTGGTTTATTCTCTCTGACGTACCAGCAGGTTTGAAAAAAATATTTGGGAAAATATCATGGCAGGGTAACATGACTGCTAGGAAGAAAAGTGGTGTCACCTCTGTGTGTTCGTGCGTATACAAGCTGTGTATATATGGTTCTGTGCACACAGAGGTCAAACTAAATGTGCCTTGAGTGAGAGAAGACAGGCAATGGGTGAAGTGGACTTTTCAGTTGAAGGTCAAGGGACTTTATTCTTGTCCTAGCTCTGTTACTGTCTAACTCCATGTCCTGGACTCATCTTTTAGCTTTTCTTATCCTTCATTCCCTTAAGTGGAAACATGGGGGTTTGAAATCTACGATGTCACTTTCTGCTTCTTTTTTAATTCATAGATTCTGCAGATGAAGTTAAATAATGCTTTCATTGTCAAAAGTGGCTTGAGCAAGTCATATTTCAAAGGAAACAAAACATATCCAAATCGTATCATTTAAAATGCTATTAATTTCAAATTTAAGCACAACCCCCAAGATTTTTTTTTCCCCCTTTGGCCAAGGCTCTATCCACGTACACCTGGATACAAGTGGAAAAAAATATGCCAATCACCCAGATGGCTGTAAGTGTTTGATATCTGTCATCATGCAGACCAAACACCTGGATAATTGCATTCATTTTCACTTTTTAGCCAGATGTTTTGAAATTACTGAGGCATGGCTCAGATAAAAAGTAGATGCTTTTACTCCACAAGGCAGAAATAGGTACAATAAGAGGTAGGAAAAGGAGATGAGAAATGTTTTAGCGGGTCAGGCACTTTCCCCATATTTTCTACTTAATCTTCATAAAAAACCGTAAGGCATTACCCCCAAATCACAGACTAGGACACTGAAGCAAAGGAACTTAAGTTATTTGCCAATGTCACATGTCCAAGAAGTAGGAAATCAAGGACTTGAAGTTTTATTTTGGGGAGAATCACTAGAAATGAATGCAATCAAGTATATAGGCAATGACATTAAGAGCTGAGAAAGAGTTGTTACATAAATAAGATAATACAAACATACATGCAGATACAGAAACAGACATAACCACTGCCACTATTGTTCCTCTTAAGGACTTTTTAACCCAAGCCTGTGATAGGCGTCCATGGAAGGAGTCAGAAAAACCAGCCCAGGAGAAGTGGTACCATGTTGCATAGGTCTCTCTGTTATGCCACACTTTGTTTCGCTCTGACCGGGCAATGAAATTGAACACAACTACCTCCTTCATTGTTTTACCTCCCTGGAGTTAGGAATTCTGGATGATTCTGTAGAAATAACATAGTTCATTATATAAATGTATGCCAAATAGCATGCAAATATATGAATGATGCTGATTTCCTGGGGAAAGATTCTGAAGATTGGATCTCATAACTCCTCGTAAATAACCTGGGGGGTAAACTTCCCTCTGCACACAGCAGAAGCAAATTGCTCCAACCCAAGGTTCTCAACAATGCCTTGATCTTTAGGGAACCAATGAATCAGATTCTTTCCCCTTTATATGCCAAGGAACATAAATTCCCAAGCCCACACGGAAAGGAAATCAGATGCACCTCCTACCAAACCCTGTTCTTCTATAAGGTAGAAATGATGACTCATAGCCAAAGGCTACTAGTTCTGATCAGGGAGACACTGCAAAGAGCAGAGATGATTAACCTTTTAGAAAATTGTCAAGGGCAACGATACTCCACACTTTCCCAGACAGTGAGCATAAGAGAGAGAAGAATACTTGGCTCCCACATTGAAGAAAAGATCTGATTTTGGATCTTAAAGATAATCATGCAAATTCATGAAGGCAGATGTAGTCCCAAGTTTACAATACCCCAGTTGCTGACCTGCTGGTTAGGGCACTGGGAAGAAAATTCATTTTCTAAAGAAATATAGGGATGAGAATTTACAGGGTAAGGAAATGGGGGTGAAGGAGGACAGATGAGTGTATAAATGTTAGTTCCAAAATATGAGTGAATGGGTTAGAGATAATGCACCCTCTGGAAATAGCAAATGTTGTAAGTTTTCAGAGAAAGAGATAAATCATAAGAGAATTTGGAATGCTTTTCATGGGCTGAAGTAGAAGGAAATTAAATAACTTCAATAAGATTCTTGAGAGAAATTTTGTATCACTGTATTAGTTAAATATGAGGAGAAAAAAATCAAAATCAGCCCAAGTTCAACAGGAAATAATCTCTTTGGAAAACGTAACACACACATATCTACAAATATGTAGGAGACAACCAAAGACTATGGAGACAAATTATGTGTCTCTACAGTCAGACTTTTTCTGACCTAGCCCCACCCAAGGGCAGATGCTGAAAATGCTCAACCCTGAAACTCAGCCCTGGGGTGAGCCAGTTCAATCCAAGTCTGAGCACTATTTTAGAGATCCCATCCTCCCTAATCAGTAGTGTCTGGATTTTTTCTTGCTGCCAATATGGGTATCTGACATGCCTGCCTGGGGTCGTCCTAAGCTAGAAATAAAAGTGGCTAAAATGTAGTCCGCATGGAGCTTGCACCAGTTTTCATTCTAAACACTTTGTATATGCTATCTTATTTAAATCTCAAATAACTCTCGAAGATAGGTCATGCAATGTCTCTTACGGGTGAGTGAGGGTAGGTTCCAAGAGGTTAAGTGATGTGCTCCAGGACACTCAGCCAGTAAGTACCAGAACTAGTCCCCGGCACGCAGGACTACCATAGAGTTCCACACGTCATCCCATCCAGCACACATTCACATTTTGTTTTTATTAAAAAAAATTTTTTTTTAGCATTTATTCATTTTTGATAGAGACAGAGTGCGAGCGGGGAGGGGCAGAGAGACAGGGAGACACAGAATCCCGAGCAGGCTCCAGGCTCTGAGCTGTCAGCACAGAGCCCGACTTGGGGCTCGAGCTCACGAACTGTGAGATCCTGTCCTGAGCTGAATTTGGACGCTCAATTGTGGGAGCCACCCAGACGCCCCCACTCACATTTTTAAAATTATAAACCCAACAAATTCCCCAAAACGTTTGAAACTCAACCTTACCCGGATCTCCTTTCAACAGTGTCTAGGTATTTGCCATTCTATCTTTTAACACTGAAGGGATTATAAAAATCAACCCAAACCACGGAATTAGGATCCACCTGAACATACATATCCTGCTCCAGTCTCAGGTTTGGTCCCGTCAGAGGCGGAGCGAACTGGATCATTCCAGATTTCTTCAAACCCATTGGCACTAGAAATTAGAATTTTGTCATCTTGCACCAAGCCCAACCATATAAAGGTATTTCTTCTTCCTTGCATGAGCCCTACCACATCTTGATAATTAATTCTCCATCCTCCATGAACACAATTTATGGCCAAATAGGTCTCAGGCTGAGAACACAAAGGTTCTGTCATGTTCATATGACAGCTAAAATAGCAAAGTGCTTATTTCATTCCTCATATCCATGACATGACGCACCCCATCAACTAGAGGAAACACTGAACCATCAGGATGGTCTTGTTTCTTTCTAGCTCAAGCCCCTCAAGCCCCACACTTCCCTCTCTTCCAGAGGTTTTAGAGCAAAACCATTTGAAGCAAAGGAGACGATGTATTTTAGAAGGTAGTAATGTGGATATGGAGGCAGATCAACCCCTACTTCAAAAAACCTAAGGCTAAAAACAACCAAACAAACAAATAAAATTAACTGATGTTATGGGAGACTGGCTAAAAAAATGGACAAAAAAGGTCCTAAGAGAGCTGAATTATAAATGCAATTTAAACTTTTCTAACTTTTTGGTTGTTTACACATGAACCACATTAGCCTTGCTGATTATTTATCTATCTAATTTCTTTTTCAAAAACTCTATTAGAAAAATGACATTCACACAGAAAAGCACACAGCCACAATTTTATCCCTTAATACACTTTTACAAAGTGAATACCCCTGTATCACTAGCACCTAGATCAAGAAACAGACCATTCCAGACCCACAGAGCCGGGGTCTCTTCATGTGATTTTTGTTGCTCACCTATCCTCTACTCAAGCAAGGTTAACCATTCTCCTGTGGCTTCTTAAATGGGATTTGTTTCACCCATCCTAGAACTTTATACATACAGAAACAAGCAGGATGAACTATTTTGTGACTATATTTTTTTAATCACTCAAAATTACATTTCTGAGAATCATCTATATTGCTATAGATTACTTTACATCAATTTAAATTTTTTTTTAATGTTTATTTTTGAGACAGAGAGACAGAGCATGAATGGGGGAGGGGCAGAGAGAGAGGGAGACACAGAATCGGAAACAGGCTCCAGGCTCTGGGCCATCAGCCCAGAGTCCGACGCGGGGCTCGAACTCACGGACCGCGAGATAGTGACCTGAGCTGAAGTCGCACGTTTGACCGACTGAGCCACCCAGGCACCCCACTTTACATCAATTTAGCATTTGCTGTGTACTAATTCCACATGAATGTCGTGATTTATTTATGCATTCTATTGTACATGGATGTTTGTGTTGATTTTTCATTATTACAAGTCTACTTTATGCCTAATTCACGTACGTGCCTTTCGGTGAACATATGTATTATATTGCCCTATTTTCCCTGGTAAAATATGCTCACATTAGTAATTATCAAATTTATTCCTATTGGTTTGGATCATGTGTCCAATGTGATAAGATTATTTTGTTTTGTGTCTCAATTCTGAATTCCATAGTGCTGGCAACCCTTTTCAGTTTCCATTATCTGCAAATTTTTAAAAAAGTTTCTTCATTCTTCTGACAAATCATCTTAGAACATTAAATATTTTTAAATCTAGTATAACATATTATATTAGGCTGTTCATCTCCAGCCCTAGGAAGAATGTGGGAAGTACTAAAATTTGTTATTGTTGCTAAGAGGCCAGAGGGCTTTTTAACAACTCTCCCAAAATCTAGTTCTCTGCTTTAATCTTGCCATTTCCACCTCATATTTATAGATTTTTTTGAGCTAACTTAGACTTTTTCTTTTGAAAAAAAAGTAATCATAATATTTTATAGTGAATTTATTTTATGTCTTACCCCTCCTGGTTACATTTACATTTGAAAAAACTTCTGTCCAAGGAACTCTCCACAGGAGTACACCAGTAGAAGTTTCAGACACTATAATTTGAGTTAAATAGATATTGTGGTATAGCAGAAACTTCCCAGACACCTCAAATACGTGATGTTGGCATGCATGTAGCATTTTAACTGAACTGGGCTGGTCCACTGAGTGCTAGCTAAAACAACAACAAAAACAACAACATACACTTACTCACTTACTTGAAAATTATTTAATCTTTTTTTTTTTAATTTTTTTTTTCAACGTTTATTTATTTTTGGGACAGAGAGAGACAGAGCATGAACGGGGGAGGGTCAGAGAGAGAGGGAGACACAGAATCAGAAACAGGCTCCAGGCTCTGAGCCATCAGCCCAGAGCCTGACGCGGGGCTCGAACTCACGGACCGCGAGATCGTGACCTGGCTGAAGTCGGACGCTTAACCGACTGCGCCACCCAGGCGCCCCGAAAATTATTTAATCTTTATAATAAATAATTTTAAAATTTGAAGTTTTTATTAATACTTTTAGCCAGGGTTGGATGGGGCCCACGGCTGGAGGAACAGAAACGAAAACGGATTTTTTTGATCTTATGTCTTTCTCCCATTCTGAAGGTTGACTCCTCGCTTTGAATATCGGATTGCTCTCTACCATATTTCCATCCCACATTTTCATTTGGATGGGAAAGTCTAACAGAAACTAGAACTTCATCCCTAATGGGGAAGTCTTCCTGTCTTCTTCAATTACTGTCTTCCCATATGTAATAATAATTAAGTCAAGTTTCTTCCATAGACAAATATGTTGCTAAGCTATACAATGGGAAATGGTTACTAGATTTTCCCCATGATGTAAAAAATAAGTTCATAGAATAAATGAATCAAATCAGCCATTACTAAGTCTTTAGAACTTTGGTTTAGCTTTTGATTTATTTAATGAGGCCTTAATATCTGATGGTATAAAGGTCTCATCTAGAGATAGCTTTCCACATTATCTCTCTCCCAAACCCATAGCTTATCAATCTTGTGATTCCTCTCCCACAAGACCAGTTCTTTGGAATCCTCAATTTAGCTCTTTAGGTAGCTCCTAACAATTCATTGAAGTAGCTACATGAAATGAAAACTCGTTTGCTATTCCTAATCCAGGAACTCGAGTTCCACGAGATAAAATTAGTCCTGGCACCCAAAATGACCTAAGTGAATATGTACATTCTCTTTGTGTTTTTAGACCTGAGAGAAAATCAGTGGTAGGAGTGTGGGGCTGTAGTAAACAAGGGAGGTCTTAGAAGTAGGGAAAACTAGGGAAACTTTGGACCTGTTAGTGATCAGAGTAAGTAAGCAGGCATGCTATGCTAAAGAAGTTGTTGGGGCGCCTGGGTGGCGCAGTCGGTTAAGTGTCCGACTTCAGCCAGGTCATGATCTCACGGTCCGTGAGTTCGAGCCCCGCGTCAGGCTCTGGGCTGATGGTTCGGAGCCTGGAGCCTGTTTCCGATTCTGTGTCTCCCTCTCTCTCTGCCCCTCCCCCGTTCATGCTCTGTCTATCTCTGTCCCAAAAATAAATAAAAAACGTTGAAAAAAAATTTTTTTTAAAAAGAAGTTGTTAACATCTGCATTCTAAACAGCAGCTGAGTATATACTGGAATAGATAAGATTCGATACCTTGGAAATGACCTAGGACAATCATAGTTGAGAAAAAAGTAATTAAGCCAATATTTAAAAACAAAAACAAAAACAGAATTAAAATGGTCAAGTTGATTTAGCTGATTCTACTTAGGGTTTTTTTTTTTTTTTCTCCCTTTAGTGTCTTTTTTAATCATTGCATTTCAAAATTTTAAGTGGAAGTTACCTAGTTAGGTCCAATTTTTAAATTTAAAATCATTTTCTCCAGAAATAAGATATGTAGACTAGACTAGTTCAGTGAATTTAGGTGACAAAATAGAACATTAGAGAACTAAGAAACTTTCTAGAATTGTCCGAAAAAAACCAGAGTTCCAAATAATTTCTGTATATAACCCACCCTCAGGCAGGTGGACCATAACACTCCACACTTTTTATGTGTCTGCAGGCTGTGCTTAAAGCCTTCCTTCCAAAGAGGATAGTATAAGGGGCTGGGTCAAGGGGAATAACTTTACTGTGAGGGATCCTGACCAGCACTACCTCAGTTGGGTGATGAAGGTCAGTATCAACAGTAATAAATCATATCAATAGCATATACCCTTGATAACGATGTGATGAGAATAGCACTGTACCGCAGTGGTCTGCCTCCCCCAAACCCATAATGCACTTGTAAGCATGATAACAACATCAGATAGATTCCAACTGAGGGATATTCCACAAGATGCCCCATCAGTACTCCTCAAAACGTCAACTCTAGGTCATCAAAAATAAAGAAAGCCTGAGAAACTGTTGTAGAGAGGAAGAGTGGAAGGTGACAGCACCAGCTGAATGCAATGTAATATCCTGGATGGGGTTTGGGGGCAGAAAAAGAGAATTACGTAAAAACCAAGGAAATCTGAATAAAGCGTGGACTTTAGTTAAAAATAACATGTCAATATTGTTTCCTTATTCGGAAATGTACTACACTACTATGAGATGTTAATGACACGGGAAACCGGGTACAGAGTATATGGGGACATTCTGTGCTCTCGTCAAAATGTTTATGTAAATCTAAAGCTATTTTCAAATAAAAGTTTACTTTAAAAAAGAAAAAAAAAAAACAAACAGCAGGCCCCTTTTTTGGAGCCGTAAACATCAGAACAGTATACGGGGATTACGATACTGGAGGTATGGATCCCTGGAACAGCTTACCACAGACTCGTGGGCCTTCTTCTCTGCAAATCTTTAAAGACAAGTGGAGCCATCTTGTCTCTAGCTATTGTTTAGGTCTACTACAGTGTCTTAAAACGGGTAGATTAGAATCAATAAATTCTGGTCCCCTCTGGCTCCATTGTTTTATGAGTCTATTATTTATTTATAACATTGGGTATCAGTTACCTATGGGTAAACCTAATTTCCATTTTTATTAACATTCTCACAGAGGCTGAATTTCTTTCAGTCTTGGGTTGAATCTTATGTTTGGATGATAATCGTATAAAAAAAGCATTATTCCCATTTAGGTATATCAGATGCTTTACTTTCTCCAATCATGCAAGGAGACAGGCTTGTTTGCTATGGGTTTCTTCCAAACAGTTTTATGATGGCTGTTTGTAGCACTTAGTTATCTTCTAGGTGCTGGCAAATAAATACTAAGACTTCTACAAAGTTCTCGTGACTCTTCTCTAAAAATATACAGATGCACCGAAATGATGGTAGAATACCACATGTTTACTCATCGAAACATATTGGCCCCCCATAATTATATGAGGCCTAGTGCTTTTATCTAAATTTATCTCTAGTATAACATTCTTCTGTTTAAATTTCTTTTTTGTTTTTTCAACGTTTATTTATTTTTGGGACAGAGAGAGACAGAGCATGAACGGGGGAGGGGCAGAGAGAGAGGGAGACATAGAATCGGAAACAGGCTCCAGGCTCTGAGCCATCAGCCCAGAGCCCGACGCGGGGCTCGAACTCCCGGACCACGAGATCGTGACCTGGCTGAAGTCGGACGCTTAACCGACTGCGCCACCCAGGCGCCCTTAAATTTCTAAACAAAATTAGAAAAGTGGAAGGGAAATCACATACCTCTTTTGGAACCATAAATAAAAGTCTAAAACCAGGCTATGAAAACACCAAGATGGACCTTTTTTTTTTTTTTTTTTTTTTTTTGTATCTGGGACTGCATACATTTTCTCCTCAAACCCCTGTACTTATTCGTTACTCAAAAACTCTGTGTGTGTTTCTTTTTTTTTTTTTTTTTTAACAAAATCATAATTAGCCTGCATTATCTATACTTCATTCAAGCAAAAGCCCAAAGTCCTTTCAGGCCAACTGCTGCCGGGGAAGGTCATGTTTCATACCTTCATTAGAGTGTAGAACATGCTTTGAATCTTAATAGCTTCGGTTAAATAAGATCAGTATAATTCGCACAAGGAGCAAGTAGATGAACCACGTAAGGGTTTGGCTCACTGAGGTAGACTAGAGGTCCCCACGGTCCCCATATTCCTTCCACTGTTTTCTCTGTCCACTGTTAAATTTCCTTTCTCGGTAGACTGGCCGGGCTGCATTTGCAAGGCTGTAAATGAGTCCCTTCCTTGCCCTTGAACTTGTTAAGCTCTCCAGCTTCTACTACTTTGTCTGGCAGGCAGCCCCACATCCTCATGACTTTCTGCAAGAAACAGAACCTCCTGATCACTAACACACTGTCTACTGTTAAGCAAGCTCACTTCTGAGCTGATGGCTTGAGGCTTCTCTTTCTACATCCCTTTGGATAAAGTTTTCAGGCAATAATAAGTAACAAAGAAGAAGATGAGGGGACAGAGGAAAGCGAGGGGAAGAGAGACAGAGAAAGGGAGAGAAGAAATGCTATAAATACAGGCCAGTCCCTAATTATAATTCAAGACACCGGCAATTTAATAAAAACAACTCCTCCAGAATGCAGCCATAAGGAAAGAGTTTCCACAATCTGTTCATCTGCATAATTAGTGATTGAGGACCTGGGAACAGTTGGAACATTGCTGAGGAAGGCCCAGGTCACATTATTGATAACATAAATAACAAAGATACAGATTTCCCCAAACTACAAACATCAGAATGTAACTAACAACAACCTAATAGGAGCATAGAAAACAAACAGAAAGCAGATAAACTCTGGATCCGGGCAGGCAGAAGCCTGGAGTCAGGCACATCGTTCGTCAGTCTAAACACCCTCGGGTTGCTCAGAGCCACCTTAAAACACGATGGCACGAAATCCTGCTCAGTGGCGCGATCTGCAAGGACGTGTGACTACGGCTGTGAGTTCGCACGCTCTCTGAGTCAGACACACAGTCGTTATGCTGTTACACATGGGAACATAATTCATTTTGGGAAAAAAAAAAAATCTGCATTGCTAAACTTGGTTATTTAATGACACGGTGGAGACCTGGCAAATGAGCGCTGGGACATGGTCTGCATTTCTGAACTTGGCTGAGTTCTATGTAAGGGACCCACCAGTAGTTTCAATCCCTTTAAAAGTGAGTGAATCTCTCAGCTCCGTTATAAAACTCTGCGCCCTCTTATTGCCGACTTGAGAAGGGTTATACAACCACGAGAACCCTGAGTGTCTTCTTACCTCACTGTTTTGCAAATCTGGGGTGTGAACTTGTATGCAGACGAAGATACAGTTTCCAAATAATTGTTTTCCAACGCGGAATCAGCTACGTCGAAGTTGTGGCCCCACAGACCGGGCAAGACCTAAGAGTTTTAGGTAAACCCGTCTAAGGTGTGTACACGTATAAACGGCCAACCCTGGCAAATTTGAACCCTTGGTGGCTTCGGCCGGTGTGAGACCTCTTTCACTGTGCGAACAAAGAACTGTATTGGGGGCCAAACAGTGTGGGTGACAGCAAGGGACAAGGAAAGAATTTCCACTGCACATACCTCCGTCACGCACCACTGTAAATACGTGAATGGTTTCAACTTCTCACAACAGAAAGAAAAACAGTAATACTTTTAAAAAGTATATGTGGCTTTGTGCTTTGAGGCTTTAAAAACCACACACATACCTGCGGTTTTGAAATATCCTTAAGACAGCAGAGGGGACGATCCTGTCTGACTGGGTGAATGAGATGAAAGGAAAACCCATCCTGAAAGTAGGAAATTAACCTGTTCGGGTAGAGTTGTCATAATTGTACGTGGCCTTGGGATCGAAGGCCTCTAAAGCCTAAGCCTCCCATTACTCAAGAGTTGGAAAAGCAGTGAGTGGAATTCACACTTTTAAAATGAAGTGTTTTGGGGGGTGTCTGGGTGGCTTAGTCGGCTGAGCGTCCGACTTCGCGTCAGGTCATGGTCTCGAGGTTCATGAGTTCGAGCCCCGCCTTGGGCTCTGTGCTGACAGCTCAGAGCCTGGAACCTGCTTCGGATTCTGTGTCTCCCTCCCTATCTGCCCCTCCCCCACTCACGCTCTGTCTCTCCCTCTCTCTCTCAAAAATAAATAAACATAAAAAAATTAAAAATAAATAAAATTAAGTGTATTGGAGCACCTGGGTGGCTCAGTCGATTGAGCATCTGGCTCTTGATTTCCACCCAGGTCATGATCTCACAGTCTTGAGATTGAGCCCCATGTCAGGTTCAGCGCTAACCTCAGAGTCTGCTTAAGATTCTCTCTCTCCCTCTCCCTCTGCCTCTCCCCTGCTCACTCCCTCTTGCTTTCTCTGGCTCAAAAAAAGAAAAATTAATTAAAATCAAAAAATTAAAATGAAGTGCACATTCACACATGAAATATGTAGATTTTATTAGTTTATTCGGCAAATATTTACTGAGCACCTCTTATGTGCCAGATACTCCTCTAAGCTCTGAAGTTACCAATAAACCAGGGAGACAAAAATGTCTCTGCCTTCATCAAACTAAAGTCCCTGGGAGTAAACACATGGGCAGTTACCCCCTACACCTTGCGTTCCTAAGGAAGATTTTTGTATCTCCAATACGTTCCCCCATGGTTTGAAAATCATACTGCCCGCCCGGGGAAGGTGCATTAAGCTGTTGACTGGTTTAGCATGACTGGCGAAACCTATTGAGAAATAACTATTGCAGGTGGTAAGAAGTGAAATGGAGGAAGTCTCAAAAGAACAGGGCAGCAAAAAGCTGAGCCTTTTTCTTTTTTTTTTTTTTTTAATTTTTTTTTTTTCAACGTTTATTTATTTTTGGGACAGAGAGAGACAGAGCATGAACGGGGGAGGGGCAGAGAGAGAGGGAGACACAGAATCGGAAACAGGCTCCAGGCTCCGAGCCATCAGCCCAGAGCCCGACGCGGGGCTCGAACTCACAGGACCGCGAGATCGTGACCTGGCTGAAGTCGGACGCTTAACCGACTGCGCCACCCAGGCGCCCCCAGGCAGCATATATTTGATGAGCAACACCGATGGGCGCCACGGCTCATCGTGGATCTTATTTTCTCATTTCAGCATGGACTCGGGAGGGCCTGGTCACTTTCTTTCACAGACCCAAGTCAGCGTTTGAGAACAACCGATGGGGGTGGGGTGGGGTAGGTGGAGGGAAGGAGAGAGGAAGGGAAGGGATGGGGAGGGGAAATGAGAGGAGAGGAGGGAGAAAGAAAGACAAGAATTTGCAGGCCAAATAAAATTATTTTGGGAATTTGGCACTTTCTTGGGGGTATGAGCAAATTGTTACCTGCCTCCCAACAGTTAAGACATGGCTAGTGAGTGCAGCCCTTGTGGCCAAAGGTGAACAGTCCCAAGAACCCAGATGCCTGGAGCAACAGTGAGCGAGAAGGGCACTGAAACTCAAAGCCTGTCCCAGTAGCAAAGGCTCTTGTTCTTGAGCTGAAAGACAATTTGCTTTAGCTGTCAACAACGTCATGCTTTATAACTCATTCTTAATCCACCCCCTCAAGGATGATTATTTCAATGTTAGCTCTGCGCCCAAACATCTGAACAGGTCTGAGTCAGCCCAGCAAAACCCAACGACACCATGTTGACCCTAAAGGTTGCATAAGAAATGAAAAGAAGCTTAGTTTCCTGTGCTGTGTGCTCATTTGGTCACAGTTGTTTTGCTCTGGTTTGTTGCTTTTACTGTCGTTAATACATGTGGCAAAACCACCCTCCAAATGAAGTTAAATCTCTTTGCTCAGCCATTCTATTGAGCTACGAGGCAGGGAAGTCTTACGCTGTTTTATGGAAATTCTGATTTTCAAAGTAATAAACAAATCTCAAAGGAACCAGAAAGGAACGATTGGACCCATGCCACACACTCTGTGTGGGCTCAAGAAACTGTATTTGATGATGGCAAATTTCCTTTTCAAAAACACCCTCAAACAAAGCTTAAGTTCCAGAAATGTTTTCTGGGCCAGACTTGTAGTAAATTTTCCTTGGAGGCCCTAATGCCATATGAAGGACAAATGGAACTAAGATAGACTTGGTACTCAAATGAGGGATGAGGGGATTCAAACAAATATGGACTGCAACTAGATTTAAGCCTTTGATTCTACAATTCAAATAAATAATAGTCAATTTGGTTGGTGGAGAAAGGCCAGTGCTGCCATGTATTATAACATATATTGCATAAGATAAATGAACTTTTTTTAAACTCATGATAAAATTCTGTCAGAAAGATATAAAATGAAATGCAAATCTCTCTCTTTCCTCACTTATCCCCACCGACTCCTAAGTTCTTCCTCCTAAATGTAAAGTGAATGGTCTCTAATGTATTCTTCAGAAAAACTGTAATGCCTCTATTAGTGTGTATATTCATGTATGTTTTCCATCTACCCAAATGGGATCTACTATATATAGTCTTTTTCATTTCACTTGTTCAGGCTGTTAGCATCATGCAGGCACAGCTTCTGTAGATTTCTCTTCTGTGTTGGAGCTTCAAAAATATCAGTCGCCTTTCCCTTTGAATTCATTGAGAAAGTGCTCATTTAGACACCCAAACATTTTGTGTAGTACTTTGCACTGGAAAACAAACAAACAAACAACCCCCCCCCCCAAACCTCCTGCATTTAACTATTTCAGGATTAAATATTAGTTGTGAGTGAGTGGGGCTGTCATCTGCTCCTGAAATAAATAACTAATGTACTAAGTAAATGCTTTTGAATAATAAACTTGGCTTTGTGATTCGCCCAAAGGGCTATTTGTCAGATGCCCCACGCTTAACAGAACAGAAATCCCAAAGCATATTGATGCTATTCATAGATTCCTTGGATACTTGGGGAAAAAAAAAATTGAATTGAAAGTTTGGAAACTGGAAGAGACCTCATCATCAGATTTTTCTGAACTTCAGTCAGAATTAGAAAGAGTATCATGGTCGAAAGAGCCCCTGTGCAGCTGTCCTTTTGGCGAAGCTGACAGTCTCAGCCATGCAACTATTGGGTCCATCTAAGTGCACAAGGACACTACTGAGAGTTTAGTGCCCAACTGTCTACAGGTAAATATATTCATTGCCGAGGCAGAGAATGAGAACGCATGCGGCCAAAGGGGAATGATTAAACAGAGAATGGGTTAATGAGAAAGAGCTATTTATTGAGCACCTACTTGTCAGATACTACAGTTTCTTAAACTTTCTTTGCTAATACATGTCCCTGGGAAATAGTCTTCCCTCCAAGATGGATGATAGATGATAGATAGATAGATAGATAGATACATAGAGATAGATAGATAGATAGATAGAGACAGATAGATCACTATTTCACAGAAAAGTCATTCATCCAAGTCACGCAGTCAGCAATAAGTTGGGCAGAGATTCAAATGTAAGTCTCTGATTACAAAGACAATCTTCTTCTCACTGTACCGCAAACCCTTTTCAAAAATTATCTATTCACTAAAATATGTGCCAGGCCCAGATGGCTTTACAGCTGAATTCTATCTAACTTGCAGTGAACAGATAATCCTTATGTTATTCAAAAAATTTCTGACCATAGCAAAAGATGGAAAGCTTCCCAATTCAATTTACGAAGCTAGCATAACCTTACTTCCCAGTCCTGATGAAGATAGGATGGAAAGAAAACTATAAAAAAAAGCTCACTCCTAAACATGGATGCAATACAGTCACTAAATCACATGTACAGATCGTCACATTCATTCTAGGTGCACATTTAAAAAATAGCACCCCATGACTAAGCCGACTGTGTTGCAGGAATTCAGGGATAGTTCGACATTAAAGAATATGGCAACATAACTTGCTAAATGTACAGGATAAATTAAAAACATAATATAAATACGTTTATCAGTGCCGAGAAACACCTCTCAAAAAAGAGCTGCCACTTTAGATTTAGAAATAAAAATTCCAGCTTAAAAACAAAAAAGAGTGTAATAGAACTGCAAAGATTTCATTTAACAGCATAGCAAACATACTAAAAAGGAAACCAGTGACGATAATTTAAATAATGTTATTTGAGGGATTCTAAGGCAAGAAAATGATAAGGTAAGTGGTATGAACAGTGGAAAAAAAAAAGACAAGGGTATCATATGCATATGATATGATTGCATGCCCAGTAACTCAAAAGACTGAGAGAAGCTAATAACACTAAGACGAGACCTAATAATGTCACTGGATAGAAAAGGAACAAATCGAAGGACATATTGTGTCTCAGTATTTGGTCAAAAACATTTTATAATAAACTTATTTCTTTCATACTAGCATAGAAATGTAATGAATTTCAATCGAAAGTTCATTAAGTTATTTACCTCAGAACTAGACAAAGTGATTTAGAGGTTCGTTTGAAAAAAATAAGCGTGTAATTGCCTAGAAATTTATGAAAAAAAAAAAAAAAAGAATCAGGAGAGCAAGGAAACTTTCTATACCAGACACTGAAACTTTTTAGAATGTAAGATTCCAGAAGGAAAGCTTTCTGTCTGTGTTTTTTCCCAGGACTCACACAGGGCCAGGAGCACAGTTGTGCACTGAATAATTATCAATTTAATATATAAATGAAGTTAGCAAATGTGATCCAAAGATGAGATTCCAAGCCCATGAGAAAGCAAGTAAGTCAATGAGTGGGAGAGTGTCAAAAGCTAATTTAAGTATATTTTATTACGTGGTAAAGTGGCTTTTCAATTTGTGGGGGAAAGATTCAGTATATGATCAATGGCTTTAAGAATGTTGGCTCTCCTTCTAGAAGAAAATGAAGGTAGCTCCCTACATCACCCCAAACTTAAAACTAAATGCCCAATAAATAAAGGATTTAAATGTGATGTAAATGTTTTAGCCATGCATTCTCTATAATTTTACTTCCATTAGACATCCCTGACTGTCACCTGCCTGGATCTCTCAGTCCCCAGCTTCCCCGGGCCCAGTGGGACTTCCTCATCCAGATTAAACTTGGCTCGCTTCACCCTCTCTTCACCACCCAACACCTGCTCTTTCTGGTGTATGTGACTATTCTCCAGATCCCCACTCCAATGGGATGAAATGTTCTTAGAAAGAATTTGCTTTCCAGATGTGTCTTCATGGCTGTATTATTTGTGTCCTGATTTGGTAAGTGAGATTTGACAGAATAATAAATGCAAACAAATTAGTGGAATTGTAACATTAAGCTTCCATTGTATAACTGTGTTCTGAAATCATCTGTGCCAAGCAAATGATTGGAAAAGGCAGAAAAAAAAAAAAAAGAACCACACAAAATTTTTATTTATAAGATATTATTGCATGCAGTTAGCTAAACTTAAAGAGACCAGGGAGTTAGTGGATTAATCATAAAAAAGGAATAGAAAATCAGATAAACGGATTTGTCATCCAATTTTAAAAACAAAAGTCATAAAAAATAAGAGACAAACAAATAAAAGGGCACCTGGGTGGCTCAGTTGATTGAGCACCCAACTCTCGATTTCAGCTCAGGTCATGATCCTTGGGATCAAACCCCGTGTTGGATTCCATGCTGAACGTGAAGTGTGCTTAAGTTTCTATCTGTCTCCCCCTCTGTCCCTCTCCCCAGCTTGCACTCTCTATCTCTCTCAAATAAAAGAATAAATAAAAATAAAAATAAATACCAAAAAACCCCCAAAGCAAAACTCGAAAGATCGATGTCAAAAGGCCCCATGGCCTTGCAGGAGCATTCTGGTGATTTTTGATACAACTGAGAACCATTCCCTTCTTTTCCTTCTCTGGGGCTAGGGAGCGTGAAACGAACCTAGTCTGAAACAAACCTTAAAGACTGTTTGTTTGTTACTTCCTGGAACAAAGGCACCCACAAAGTGAGAAAGATCTTAACCCTAAGACTGAGGGAATGTTTGACCACTCTCTACTTCCTCTTTCCGCAATGAAATGGTTTACATGTTAAGAATCTCGTGTACACAGAATGAGGAAATTAGATACCAGAGTGACTTCGCCAGCTCCTGGGCTCCACGCACCTTTCCTGAGAGGTAACCAAATACAGCAAGTGGAACACGGACTTGGATGCCTTACAGTCCGGAGTTCAGACACTTGTTGCACCCTTTGCGGAAATTCGTTACTTATGCAGGGCTTCAGTTTTCTTACCTTTCAAACAAGGATACGTTATAACCATCTCACCCCTGAGAAAAGTACTCAGGACAAAACTGCTCATTCCTGCTCCCTTCCCATCCCTTCCCAGCAGCAGTTTTCAAAGGGGAGGGGGTATTTTCAAGACTTCAATCTCTAATGGAGAGAAAATGCATATCCAATTTGCTATTAGATAAGGCTCGTTCAAAATAAATGACCAAGGCATTCGTAAGCACCAATTTCTTCAAAAGGCACGAATTCCAACAATAGCATATTGATTTTATTCTGCATCGGCTCTCTGCAGCTTCAAACATTTGTTTTAGCGTGGGACAAGATTTTTGGCATCAGTTTAGTAAAATGTTGGGTTCTTAGTTTGCATAACTGTTGCGCCTGTCATAAGCAGACACAAAGCCTTGGCTCATTTTGCTGTCCTCTCTTCACTTCCGGGCAAGACTGTTTCTCTCACCCATCTGCAGCCCTGGGCAGGCTTCGTAAGGCTCACCAGAGCCCAGAGATCTGCACTGCAGACTGCAAAAGAATCCACAGTGAAGCGGTCCTCCGCCTGAGCATTTGAGAATTAATTGGAGAACGAAAGAATGTTCACTGTCATTATGAAAAAAGTATTCGCCACTTCCACGATTGCACCTCTTCCTGGATGAAATCAGTATAGAAATTCTGGAGACCCTCCTGGATGTCCCCAGAGATGACTTCTAGATGTGGTATTAATGGTGATTACCCACCTGGTTTTCGCTTTCAAAACCAGCTTCTACTTTGTTTGGTATGCAAAGATATTTTTTCAGATAAAATTCCATGTAGTGAAGTCTTTGTATGAGATGGCATCATGTAGCTTTTTATGTAGCAAAGGGTTAGACAGTTTCTTCTTTGTTAGTAGTAATAGAAAAGAAAGAATTAGCAGGAATAGTGTGCATCACGGTCATTATTGCATTTTATAATAATAGCCACATAACGACATTCCTAACAACCTAACGTTTTTACGTATATCACCCCATCATTTTAATTTTTTCTCCCAGTAGGTATTTGCTGCATAGACCCCTGTGTTTCAAATACTGTGGTAGGTTCTGGGGATAAAGAAATAAAAGACAGCCCCTGTTTTCAAAGGAATAACAGTGTGGCCAGTAACTGCAATGGCGGTCAGAACAAGGTGCTTTGGTGGCCTCCAGAATAGACACTTAACCGGGTCCTGGGAGGGAAAGGGGCCAATCCTTTCCTATTTACTCCTCAAAACTGAAGTGGATGGAGTGAATTCTTTCTTAAAGATCACTTTTAAGCGGAAACCGCAAAAATAAGTGAGAAGAAGATTCCACGCAGAAGGCATATTTTTTCCATTTTCAAGAACAGAGCAGCACACCAGATCAATAAAACCAGTTAATAGCTGATGAGTTTTTGAGTATTCACCGTGGGCAGGGTATTATATTGAGCACGGTGTATGGAATATCTCATGCATTTTTCACAACAAACCTATGCGGTAGGTTCTACTGCCTTTATTTATACATGAGGAAACTGAGACTTAGTTTTTATAACTTGCCCCACCAACACACAGCCAGAAATAGTGAGGCCGGGAGTCAAACTCAGCCTGTGCTTTGAGCCATTAAGCTGTTTCCAAATACTGCTTCCAAATATCCATATAACCTGAGTAGGCTTTGTGTCTGGAGACTAGGTCTAAAACTTATACACTATTCCATCTTATTTTATTATTTTTTAAGTTTTTAATCTCACCCAATTTTAAAGGAGAGGCATCATCTTAAAAGGCAAGCTATATACATATATAGTTTGGCCCCCAATGAATACTTTTTCATGGTTGCCCAAAACAGGAAGAGCCATCTTGTCATGACCCAAAGCCAGAGGTAGAAAAGTGGGCTTTCTGAAGATGCTGCTCAGGTTTCATTCACTTCTGTCTCCTCCCCACACCCGTCGCCCCCACAGGAGAGGGGACGGAATGGAGGAGTGGTTTAGCAGATATATCCCCATATCCCACACATATGTTCACACAATCCTCTCTCTGCAGCCCTGATTGGTCATTATGTGATAAAAGCACTATCTTTTGTAGCAAATATGATATAATTGGCCTGATAGACATGATTCTGAGCTTGGAGTGGGAGACACAGGGGATTAAATCTTTGTTCTGTCCCTTACTCACTTCACGGCCATGGTAATTTACGAAACCCCTCTGAGTCTTGTCTCTCTTGCCTGCAAAGTGAAGCTGCAAAGCCTCACGCGCAGGTTCTGAAGGCTGTTAGATGGAACATTCTCGTGATGTCCCGAGTGTGGCCCTGACACACAGCAAGCATTGAGTAAGATGAGAGTTATTACAGTTGTTAAGCTTACAGTTCTCACCTTTGGTGAAAAGTAACAATCAAGACACTTTTCACATGCACATTTAAAAACAACGACAACAACTAATAGCTTCATGCCCTCTCTGTAACATCCCCGTTTGTTATCCATGATTTTCAAATGAGAATCGTTTAAGGTCCTCTGCTCTTAGCTTTCTTCTTTGAATGAATCAATTTCTGTGCGTTGTTCACAAAGGATTCTCAATTACTTTGCGATGTTAGTGTCAGAATCTAAAGTCAGACTCAGAGGATGGAGGGCTCACTGAGTCAAGGGCCCAGAAAAGCTCAAAAACGGTCCGTGTAACGGAGGAACAACTACTCCTTCTCACTCGCCTCTTTCGGGGGATGAATTGCTCCTTCTCTTCCTCTTTATCCCCCACATCCTAAACAGATTTCCTGAAAGACCTTCTGGTGAAGTTCTCATCCCCTTGGCAAGGCAACTTGTCTGCTGAGCCAGTCAGCTGTCTCATTGAGATTCACTGCCAGGTGGACAGCTTTGATGGCAAGGAGGTGGCGTTCCGCCCAGTTAAGCAGCTTTCAAGCCTCAAGCCATAAAGATGAGCTCCTGGCCCTCCTTCCGCCAGGAGGATACTGCAGACATATTGCCTGCCCTTGGAAGTGTGGCTTTCCTGCGGTGCAAATTATTGAGCTGTGCAGAGCACCTTACTTACTGCTCTCTCCTCAGCGCACTTGAGACACAGACTCTGTCCAGTTTCTGTGTCAGCTTTTCTTCGTCAAAGGTGCTGTTCGAGTAATTAGCTGGAGGTTGAAGCAAGCAGGAAGTAAGTTATAGGGATATGTGGTTTTGCTCAGTCCGTGCTGATCTTTCTGTTCACCCGGGGGGAGAAAAAAAAAAAAATCCGGTGCTGCAGGAAATGTAGGAAATAAAAGACCCTATGTTTTGGAATGAAACTTTCTCTGTTCGGTAGGCCCCACATAACTCTCCAGCTAAATAAGCTAAGAGCGATTATGCCCTTGAGCCACAATGTGGTGCTTTCTAGCCCATTTTCTAGGTGTGAACACAGGCAAAAGAAAAAAAAAAAAAGTGGTCAAAGACTCAAAGTATAGGAAATCTTAAAACGGAAACAGGATCTTTTAAGTATGTTTTCTTCCCGTCTATGTAGTATGTGCCCATTAGGAAAAAACAGATAAGAGGACACGCCCCTTAGACCGTCACTCAGGGGAGAACCACAAAGGAGGAACCTGTTTCCAAGACTTACCCCAGAGAACTCGCAGTTGGAGACCCTTGAGGAGGACTCATGTGCAGCGGGCCACGAGGCCGTTCTCACCACCTCCCCGTCTTCCACAAGGGGAGGTGGAGGGCCTCTTGCCGTTTGTAAGCGAGGCAAGTTTTCAAGGAAACTTCAGGCCCTGCTGTGTTTATGCAGGAGTTTGGTGAGTGAAGTGGACCAAGATCTGACATCCACCTGGAAAATCTGAATGGCATGGGTGAGTCATAAAGCGCTTCAGCTAGCGAAGCAAAGAGAATTGTTGCCACATTGGGGTCAGCTGCACGCCCAGAGTGTGTAAAGCTGAGCTGTGCGTGAATATTTTCGGTGGGGGATTAAGCCCCACGTGAACCATTTTAAATCCTTCCCAAGAAGACAACCTAGAAAAGGCATGGGACCCTGATAGAGACCATTTATGTGGAGGTTCCTGGACAAAGCCAGGGGTGTGGACGCCGGCGGAAAAGAGGCTGGCTGTACCATGGATGTACAATCAAAGCTGGGCTCTGGAAAGAAACAAGACACCCCGGGGCCCGACAGTCGGTGAGTCTGCACCTCCCATCTTATGCTCAAGATGGACGTATTGATTAATGTATGCGACAAAATCTTGTTTTTGAGTAAACACGGCATTGCAGTCTAAAGTCACCATAGGACTTTGCCCCAATAGCGACCAAATATATGGTGGCCGTCCATGGGCAAAGAAAGAACTTGAATAAACATTAAAAGGACAGCAAGAGACATTAAACACACACACACACACACACACAGACATACAATCTCTGTCGCAACTACTGAGCTCTGCTGCTGTGGCTAAAAAGGGGCCATTGACAAAACATAAATGAGCAGGCCTGGCCGTGTTCCCATCAACCTTTATTTACGAATAGAGACAGTTGGGCTAACACAACCCAGAGACTGTAGTTTGCCAATCTTTGTTCTGCATCATCATTTTTAATGGCCGCATAGAGTTCCATTCTGCAATTGTCACCAAATCTGATCGAAGCATTCCAGTGTTGCTGGGCATCCAGTGTTGAGAAACATCCAGGCTGTTTCTCAATCCTGCTATTAAACATGATGCCTGGATGCGCGTCTTTGTACGTAAAACTTTATGCCCGTCTTAATTGCTTACCTGGTCTGTTCCTAAAGTACAATTCCAGGGTCAGATTTCATTTTAAAGGCTTTTGAACAACACTACCAAATTGCCCTCAGGAAAGTGGTACCCTTTTCCACACATACCAAGGGCGGTGAAAGTGCCCATTTCCCTACAGCAGACATGGCAAGTGTGGACTCCTTTGCACCCACGCCCCACAAATTTAAAAATCAGAAAACGAACACCGGACGTGGTTTATGATTTGCAGTCTTTGGTTCAGAAGACAGAGGCCCGCCTCTCTTTACTACATGATGTCACTCTTGTTTTTTTGCGGGGGGAGGGGTGATTGTCATTTATTTTTTTTTTAAAACATGATGCTACTTCTAAGACACACACAGGGAACAGATTATTACTCACCTCTGAATTCTCTGGCTACTGCCTGGCATCATAGTTTCTGGATTTTGTTTCCATGGGCCGCCATGATTACAAGCAGAGGGAACCGGTGAAACGAACCGAGAGTGGGCACACATGGTAAATGCTAACCCTACTCTAACCTTGTTGCACAGTGTGACCCTGGGCGAGGCCCTGAACCGCAGCTGTGTGACAGCTTCTCTGAAGAATAACGTGACAGTGCCCTCCAGGAAGGAGGTGTAGACTAAAGGATTACACTCGTCCCTGCGAATACCCAGTGTTGGCAAACAGAATCCTCTGACCCCATAGCAGGGAAGGAGGGGCGCCAACCCTTCTTGTAGAGATCACTGGCTACCGATTTATTTGAAAGAATCAATACCACGGGATCTACTTGATGTACAGAGTCAACACCGTTGCTCAATCTGGCCATGAACTAAGCAAACCTCCCCACGTCTCGCGTAGCCAGTCGACATCATGGCCCCTTCATTCTTTCCCCATTAAGGCCCCAGGAAAACACGCACAGGGACCTTATAAAAGAGCTGCCACGGGCATTGACACCCTGTCCCCAGAGCTATCAGACCACCTCCCTTCATTTCGCTTGCTGCTTCTTGCCCTCCCTTTGTTTTCTGAGAGCCATTTGGCTCCTTACCCAGCTTCTCAAGGGCCCCTCTGGCACCTCTTGTTCTAATATTTCAAGACAGCTTTGTGGCTTGACTCCTCTTGCCTAATTTTGATAGTCTCGCCTAGGTCCCATCCCCTGCCATCTCCCAAGGACGCGGGGGTGAGGCCATCCCCCTGGCTCCACTTCCCCACCGAGATGCCATCCACGGCTGGGCACGGCACCAGACAACCATCTCCGAAGATGACACCACAGCTCACGGCTAAACCCTTTAAAAACTTTTCTTTAAGGAAATGTTTACAATGTTTGGAAGACAGCGAGGCAGGTTAACTATACAGTAGCTGAAACCACTATAGCCACTGATGTAATTATTTCTCTATGTCCTTGGCGTGTCTTCAGAGACACTCTAGTCCACAGCCTCGTCCTGCTCTAACCCTGATTCTGGAAGACCCACCGGCATGGACTATTTCAGCAACCTCTTACCTGAATTGATGTCATCCAACTTCTCCACGTCCCAGTCATATCTCTATCTACATGTATGTACATCTATGTCGTTCTATATTTGACATATCAAATTTATCTTACTAAAGCACGCGCTGTTATCTCATTTCCTTCCTGTAAACCCCATCACTCGCGCTTGCAAAGCGAATTCCATCCCCTGGAGCGTAATGTACAAAACCCGTCAAACATACAGCCCCCCAAAGTATCCCCACACTCACACACACACAAAATTCACAAATAGGGCGTCTGGGTGGCGCAGTCAGTGGAGTATCTGACTTTTGATTTTTTTTTTTAGGTCTTAATTTCAGGGTTTTGAGTTCAAGCCCCGCATTGGGCATGGAGCCTACTTGAAAAAAAAAAAAATCACAAATAGCTAGTCGGTTCATGATAACTTGCTCAGCACCTTTAGTCATCAGAATATGCAAATTAAAACCGACTGAGATGCAACTACCCAGCTAACAGAATGACCAAAACACAAAAGACTGGGGCACCTGGGTGGTGCAGTGGGTTAAGCATCTGACTTGGCTCAGGTCGTGATCTCACGGTCTGTGAGTTCGAGCCTCGCGTCCGGCTCTGTGCTGACAGCCTGGAGGCCTGGAGCCTGCCTCCGATTCTGTGTCTCCTCTCTCTGCCCCTCTCCCACTCACTCACTCACCCTCTCTCTCGCGCTATCAAAAATAAATAAACATTTAAAAATTTAAAAAAGGAAAATAAACATTTAAAAACTAAAACACAGGGGCGCCTGGGTGGCGCAGTCGGTGAAGCGTCCGACTTCAGCCAGGTCACGATCTCGCGGTCCGGGAGTTCAAGCCCCGCGTCGGGCTCTGGGCTGATGGCTCGGAGCCTGGAGCCTGTTTCCGATTCTGTGTCTCCCTCTCTCTCTGCCCCTCCCCCGTGCATGCTCTGTCTCTCTCTGTCCCAAAAATAAACGTTGAAAAAAAAAAAAATAAAATAAATAAATAAAAAACCTAAAACACATATTACATGAAGAAGATTGAAAGCAATGTGACCGCAGGCTGCTGTTCTTGGACCACTCACACTTCTCTGAAGACCCCTCACCCTTCTGCTTATCTACGTCGCCTGTGTTCCCCTGAAATTCCCTGGTGGTAGGCAGAAGCGTCTCCCTGTCACCTCATGACGTCCACATCCCAACCCTCAGAGCCTGTGAGGGTTCTTCCATTAGACGACCAAGGGGAATTAAAGGGGACCTTAAACTGAGGAGATTATGCCAGATTATCCAGAGGGGCCTTTAAATGCAGAGCAGAGAGGCAGAAAGGGAGGTCTGAGCGATGCGACAGGAATTCAATCCACCAGTGCAGCTTTGAAGATGGAAGAAGAGGTCAACAAGTCAAGACAATGGGCAGCCTCTAGAAGCTGGAGGGAACAAGGAGACCCGTGTTCCCCCTAGAAACCCCAGAAAGGAACGGCAGCCCAGCTCCCACCTTGATTTTGGCCTGTGAGACTCTGGAGGGACTTCTGACACTCAGAGGGGCCAGAAAATGTATTCCTGTTATTTTAAGCTACAACTTTTGTGGTAATTCATTACAGCAGCAACAGAACACGGACGCATCCCTCTTCCTACGTCGCTGTTCACTGAAACTCTTTTAAGGAAGGTCAATCCAGCCAGATTTGACCCTCTGTTCTCTGAAACTCCGTGGTCATTATTTATCTCTCTCTCACGGCACATAACATATTTTTCCTGGCAGCCCTTTCCCCTCCCACTTAATCAATCACTTTATACTGTCCATTTTTACTAGACATATTTATGGCACCTGCTCTGCTAGAGTCCTTCTGTCTTGGTACCCATGCTCTATACCAGCCGACGACCTCCCTTCCCCCCATCAGCTACAGGCATCCTCTCACATGGAGAGCCATTCTCAGCCCAGAGGCTGGCTGGAGCTGGCCTCATGTGAAAAGATGAAGTGAACTCATCGGTCAGCTCCCCTGGGGAAATGTGATGGTCAGCGTCGATTGGAAAAGTTCACCAGGCCTTACAGGATTAGGGTTAGGAAAGCCGTGCCATATAATGAGGCTGAGTTAATGAGGGAACTGGCCAGACCGGAGGGAAAACTGGTAGAAATGAGCAGAGGTAGGAAGTCCACGAGCTGAAGGAAGGGAGAGGGAGCGATGGGGCAATGAGCGAGGGAGAGAAAGTTCTTCCGTTTTCCAGTTTTGTGAGGAAGAAAATGTTCTCTCTCTCTCTCTCTCTCTCTCTCTCTCTCTCTCTCCTCTTCCTCTCTCTCCTCTCTTCATGCCAACAAGCATGTCAAATAGCACCCGCCCCATGGTTCTCTCGTGATGGAGAGATTGTCACCCTCTCATACGAGCCAAACAGGGTCCCTCCAGCTCCAGCTTTTCACCTAATCATCTCTTGCCTGAGCTTTTTCAACCATCTCCCATCTCATTCTTATGCTCTTGCTTTCTTCCAGTTCATAGCGACTTTTGCCAGCCTGTGTTTCTAAAGTGTGAATCAGAATGTCTCCCTTTCCTGCCTAAAATCTTCCAGTGTCTGCCTAGTGCCTTCAGGGGTAACTCCAACCTCCTTGGCAGGGTCTAAGGAGGCACGTTGCTGTCTGGCCTTGACCTCATCTGTGGCCTGACTCATCTTGCCTATCCTCTTTCTTCCATCCTCTGTCCTCTTCACCCCCCAGAACACATAGCTCCTCAATTCGAGATTCGCCCTAGAATGTTGAATCCACGCTGTGTATCAAAACCACCTGTGGAGTGTTTTTCAAACATATAATGTTCAGGGGCGAGAGCGTGTGTGGAAACTCTCTGTAAGACCTACTCAATTTTACTGTAACCCTAAAACTGTTCTGAAGCATAAGGTGCATTAAATGTAGCCAGATGCCGCTGTGGATGTTTGGGGTGGAATGGCTGATGACTCTGTTGCACATGCAGAGATAAGACCACCATTTGGTCTTTGCTGACTGCTCGCCGTTCCCTCTGAGACACAGGACACTTCCATACTTCTGGGTTGTTATGTCTGGACCGTTATTTCTGGGGAACCGTTACTTAGCCCTCAAGGTGTACTTCATATGTCATTCCACTGCGAAACTGTTCCCAACTTGCCAGGTGGAACAAATCGTTTTTTCCACACTGGTCCTATATTTCGTTGGACTGCCTCTACAACGGCATTTATCACAGCGTAAAATAGCTTTTCCCTGTGCAGCTGTCTCTTCTGCTAGAATATATACCCTGTGCTTTCCACATATTTACATCCTCCACTGTCCAAGTGAAATGCCAGACACACTGTGGACCTTGTAACGTTCAGTAGGGGAATACGCTTGACTTATTTTATGAATAATTAAGCTGTTGCATGGCCAATAGCTAGTATTTGTTGAGCATTTACTATGTGTTGACCATTCTAAGAGCGCTAAACATGCTTTCTACGTTAGCGCTTACAAGTTGAAATGCGTACTTTTATTTGTCATTTTGCCCAAAAGTTATGTAATTTGTGTGCCACACAGATGGTTTCAAACCAGGGTGGCCTAGACCCACCAACTACTAATTTTTGCAGCTTCCTATATAATAAAGAAAAGCTTTGGAGTCTCTGCTGCTATGAAGATGACTTTATTCACTCCTAAGTATTTTTTCTATTTTAAGCTTGTAGTATTCAAAACTGTCACACATTGTCGTATCTGTATGAGAGGTTGGTTTCATCAAAGAGTGTAATAAATAACATGCGAAAATTCACCCAGAAGCATGAGATTCCGGCTGTGGAAACCAGAGGGCTTAAGTTCAAGTCCTAGTCCCATTATTTAGGGACTATGCAGCCCTGAGCAAGTCATTTAAACTTGCTTTGCCTTAGTTCTTCTTAAAGCAAGGACGTTAGCAGCACCTACCTGTTACCTGCTATCTTAAGAATGTCGGTGTCCCCCCCGCCAAAATTCATGCATTGGAATCCTAACACCCAACGTGATGGTATTTGGAGGCAGAGCCTTTGGGGAGTGATTAGGTCATGAGCGGGGAGACCTCATAAATGAAATTAGTGCTTTCAGCTGGTTTAAGCCATAACAAGAAAAGCCCAACTCATTCAGAAAGGGGCCTCAGAAACTTGACTCTCAGGAAGACTTTAGGTGACAAAACTTGCACGAAGAATAAAGTAAACGTGTTCCATGATTTCTGATGATTCTTGACCACTTTCTTTTGTTTTACTGAAAAGCTACAGCGCAAACAATGTCACTTTTTCTGGTCTGTCTCCTGGGAGTCAACTTTGTAGGTATCGGTCACAAACTTAAGATTTATGGCATGTTTGTATAATTGCTTTCATTTATGGTTCTCTTGAAATTAGCATTGGAGCCAGCAGGAGGTAGACCCTACCACAAGGGCAGTTGCAACCAAATCCTCTCCAGGCGACAGGCCGGGCTGCTCTGGTCCAGAGCGGTCCCCAGGCTTCTGGCACTCCGCAAGGATCACCGCAGAACTTTTTCAGAAAACCCTTGTCACCCGAGCTCCTGCCAAAAGTGCAGGACCAAGCAGGACCAAGCGTCCACCACAAAGCCTGGGGAGATGGAAGGGGCCCCAAGAGATCAGTCAGAAAGCACGGGACCCTCTTTTAAGTGCCAAGGTAGATGACTTAATTCAACATAAAGCGAGAACAGAAAGTTGCCAGACATCTCGGAAGATCCGTAAAATGCTAGTCAACAAATCTTTATTGAACACCTACACTGAAGCCCAAGCTCTCTTCAAGCCTGCCCCTGTATCCAACCCTCCACTTCCTGCTGATATAATTTAAATAGCGGGACATTCTCAACAGGTGGCCCATAGTCACATCTCCCAGAAATGTTTGTTTTGGTTTCTAGAGTGTTTCTGAAAAGAAAAAAAAAAAAAAAAATGAAGGAAGAAAGAAAGAAAGAAAGAAAGAAAGAAAGAAAGAAAGAATTTGATTCCAAAATTTTGAAGGGGGAGATGTCAATTAAAATTTATGCATTTCTGGTTTTTCTTAGAAAATCAGGGGATCTGTCTACGGCCATACCACCCTGAACATGCCCGATCTCGTCTGATCTCGGAAGCTAAGCAGGGACGGGCCTGGTTAGTACTTGGATGGGAGAAAATCAGGGGATCTGGTGACCCTAGGCCCACCGTTCTGTACGACAGCAATTGACATCTGCTGGGTGGCATCCCCTTCACACGGGACAGAAATGAGTTTACTCTGGAACCAAACCCACCCCATCTTCTACTCTGCAGGCATTTGAGAGGGCAGCCTCTGGGATTTCACACAAAGCCATTTATAAAATACCAAGGACCCAGTGATGGTTCAATTTGTATCTGAAGTTTTAAGGAAGGAGTTTATTGTCGTGTCAGTTTAAGTGATGAATCAGTTCCTGATAAAAGGGGTTCTGATCCTGAACAGCACAATAGTAGTGTTGTACCTCTAATATATATATGGGTTTACCTTTGTCCCCATTCCATGAACAGGGACACAGATTAATATAGTGGAGAAAGAATGTGCCTTGGGGTCAGCCAAAGTGGATTAGAATGCTGGCACTCCCTCTGTTAACAGTATAACTGGAGAACTCTCTCCGAGTCTCTGCTTTCTCTTTTATACAATGGAGATCATTACGTCGGCCTCACAGGGACGTTGGGAGGTTTAAATTAATACTTTTGCGCTTTGCTCATACTGCTGCTTTAGCCTGGACATTTCTCAGCAGTCCACCCTTTGTCAGGCTGACAAACTCCTCTTATGGATCAAGACCCAGAGAAAAATGCCATTTATTCTCCCAGGTTTTCCAACCCTCACTGCCCTCACGTCCTACCACTGCCCCAGGGAAAAATGAACACTTAGACTTCTGGGTTTCTATACTTCTCTCTGTAACAACGTGTTGCAATATACGTATTTTTTGCTCCTGTATCTTTTCTACCAAACAGGAAGCATTCAACGTATGACACCTATATGTGTTTACGATAAATACATCGTAAACCCGCCTTGATTTTTTCTTACTATTTGGTTCACACTCAATCTTAATAACAACAAGAATAATAATAATAAATTTTATTAGCTCAATTACCTTGAATAAAGGCATACACAATTGTACTTATCCAAACTATCTATTAAAAATATCCAAAATGATGGGGCGCCTGGGTGGCGCAGTCGGTTAAGCGTCCGACTTCAGCCAGGTCACGATCTCGCGGTCCGCGAGTTCGAGCCCCGCGTCGGGCTCTGGGCTGATGGCTCAGAGCCTGGAGCCTGTTTCCGATTCTGTGTCTCCCTCTCTCTCTGCCCCTCGCCCGTTCATGCTCTGTCTCTCTCTGTCCCAAAAATAAATAAACGTTGAAAAAAAAAATTAAAAAAAAAATATCCAAAATGAGCTTATATAGAAGGAATTTTCCACCAAGGCAGTTTTATTAGGATAGAAAAAATAGTCACGGTAACAAATGCCATGGGTGTGTTTAATTTCCATGCTCCCCGAAGAGGCTGATCTGGACAGTCAGAGGCACACATGATAAACTTTTTCTCTCAGGATTTGTATATAATTTAGACCTAAATTATTTTTGGATCGTAGATTTTCATCAAGGTCTAGATTGTAAGCTCCCTGAGGGCAAGGCAGTTTATCTACTTTGTTAATTCATATGTTATCAATCCTTGGAGTCACATCTGCCAAATTAGAAATATTCAACAAATATTTTTCTCAGTAAACAGGTGAATATGTCTGGGACGCACTTGAAGCACTTGGTAGGAAGTAACAACACTCTGCATGCCAACGTGAGGGTCTTTTGTGGTCCACTGAACTATTTATTTCATAATTCCCTGATGAGGTTGGTATCATCATCACCATCATTGGACTCCAAGGCCTTTTTAAAAATTTTTTTTTAATGTTTATTTAGTTTTGAGACAGAGAAAGAGAGAGACAGAGAGGCAGAGAGACAGAGACACCCAGAATCTGAAGCAGGCTCCAATGTGGGGCTTGAACTCATGAACGGTGAGATCATGACCTGAACCAAAGTCGGACACTTAACGGACTGAGCCACCCAGGTGCCCCTGACTCCAAGGTTTTTGCTGTCTCCACTCCACCACCCATGCCTATTCTTGTAACCTAAAAAGAAAAAAGAAAAAAAAAAAAAAGACAAACATGCGTAAATACATTTCTTCAGATACTGAAGGTGAAGGAGGGTCAGGGGTATTTTTTCTCTCCTGTGGATGTTCCCTCACATGGGGCGGTCATCAGTGGGCATGGCTTACTTGCACAAATGGAAGGGCTGCTGTAATTTTCATTGCTAACAGGACAGGCACTTTTCTGCTAGTCCTGATCTGCCTCCCTCACAAGTTGAACATAATTCCGTCTTCACACTTAGAGTGTTTAAGTTATGTCTTAACTCACAAACTTAATTTTCATTGATCCTAAATGCCCCTCAGTCATTTTCGAAAGGGAGTGTCCTAGTTTGCCTACAAAAGTCCTGGTTTCCGTTTCTAGTCCTGGTGTTACCGTTACTAGGATTTCCCTTCATTCAAAGTCCACGGGGATGTCGGTAGGAGGACTGGAGACCAATGAGATGAGACAGCACTTGGGCCCCTGAACATTGGGCCCATTGCTTCTCTGTAGAGTATTATTTTCAACTGCTGTAGTAACAAAAAGAAAAACGATCACTATGTCAACAATTTTATGTATAAACAGAATCTTCTGGTGCAGAAAATAATGTGTGTGAGTCCGGGGGAAATTGATTCATCAGACGCGCGACTGAATTCTATCTTCGACTCCCCCTCCTCTCAAGCCCCCTTTCTTATTAGCATCTTAAAGCTGGATAATTCAGACAAGGCAGAGGGTGATCACTTCAGTGTGTTTGCTGGACCCAGGCCTCGGCCTTAGCTGGTTCAGAGCAATATTTTCTTTGCCCTAATTATGGATGAATTAGGTCTCATGTTTCTTTCTTGTATTATAGTTGCAAGCTGATAGTCTACACAAGGACCAGGTAACCAGGAAACAGTTTCACCCTTGATGACTGTTGCACTTTTTTGTGTTTTTCTGGTTAGGAATAATGAAGATTCTTTGCAAGTTTTATTGACCTTTTCCTGCCTTTTGAGTCCACAAACAGGAATCAGTTTGAACTAAATTGCAGACACAGGGATTACATTCTTGGCTATTTATTCCCCTGCACGGCATCTGCATTATAACACGGGTGTGAAAATACGACTTCCTGCTGTCTCTCACTGGATCAGGTTATTTCTTCTGAGATAAACATGGGTATACTCTGCCTTCATATACTTTTAAGTTGTACCTAAACTATTCGAAGTCATTTTGAATGAGTTGAATGCATAATCTGTATATGTAAAGAATGCAAAAAAAAAAAAAAAAATTCTTAGTGCTGCTATCATCTAAGGCTGCATAAAAGATCTCCTCCAAATCTTGGTGGCATAAGCACCAACCATTTCAGAAATCAATTCTGCCTATCAATAATGCAAGGCACTGCAGGGATGGTTTGTCTCTGAGCCACAATGTCTGAGGCCTCAACTGGGGGTGATTTAAACACCTAAGGACCGTTACACTGGAGCTGGAGGTCTCGCTTCCAAGATGGCTCCTTCACCTTCCTGTCTGTCACATTGGTGAGTTGTGGTTGCGTGGCTGAGCTCAGCTTGGACTGTAGGTTCCAGTGCCCACAGATACCTTCTCCAGCATGGTGGCTCAGGGAACCCTTCTTCCATGGCATCCCAGTGTTCCAGCATAAAAGGTAGAAGCTGTAAACTAGGTGGTCTTTGTCTGGGTTCCCCTCAGACGTTGTCTAGCGTCCCTTTGGTCATCTTCTATTGGCAGAAGCAGTCACATGTCTACCAGCAAGATAGACTGCACTTGTCATTAAGAGGAGAATTAAAGAGCTGACGGTCATGTTTTAAAAACACCACACCCATGTATATTATAGAATTGTTTTAACTTTTTATTTTTATGAACAAGGGTACTGCGAGGAAGAAAGTTTCATTTCAATTTTTCTGAACTACAACGAGCATTTTGGTAGAAATTCCTACATGTAACTCTACTGTAGCTAATAATCTGATGCAGCATATTACCACATTCAGATGTATAGGAGTTATTTTAAATTAGGTTCTCTTCGGGGCGCCTGGGTGGCGCAGTCGGTTAAGCGTCCGACTTCAGCCAGGTCACGATCTCGCGGTCCCTGAGTTCGAGCCCCGCGTCGGGCTCTGGGCTGATGGCTCAGAGCCTGGAGCCTGTTTCCGATTCTGTGTCTCCCTCTCTCTCTGCCCCTCCCCCGTTTATGCTCTGTCTCTCTCTGTCCCAAAAATAAATAAACGTTGAAAAATATATGCATTTATTAAATTAGGTTGTCTTAGACGGCACGCTAGAAGAGTCGTATGGATTGAAACTAGGCATTTCTTTTTTGAACAAAAATTTTAATGTTTATTTATTTTTGAGGCAGAGAGAGAGAGAGCATGAGTGGGGGAGAGACAGAGAGAGAAGGAGACACAGAATCTGAAGCAGGCTCCAGGCTCTGAGCCGTCAGCACACAGCCGGATGTGAGGCTCGAACTCAGGGACCGTGAAATCATGACCTGAAGTGAAATTGGATGCTTAACCAACTGAGCCACCCAAGGACCCCAAACTAGACTTTCCCTGGGTGACTTATTGGCAATTTTCTAATAGCCAGCGTAGACATTTAACTATATTTGATTAGAAATTTTTCTAGATTAGTTTAATATGTTTATACTGTAACACATCAATTTCGCTTCTAGAAAAAGAAATGGAGACACAGGATTTAAGATTTAGCTATGAATATTTTCATCAGAGTTATTTGTCTTTGTATAATATTTAAAATTTTGAAAAAAACTAAATGTATGACAAAAGAATTTAAAAATTTTACAGTATTTCTATGAAATAGTGACATGGGAAAATATTTATATTATGCTTATTAGTACGTAAAAGATTATAAAAGGGAAAATATGAAATAATCCCAATTGTAAAAAACCTATGTTGATCTATATAAAAATAAAAACTTACACCCAAAACATTGGCAGAGACGATACCTTAGGCCTAGAATTTTGTGTAATTTCCTTTACGATGCTGTCCTTTTGTGTATTTTCAAAAAATTTTTAAATGATTACGTTTTGATATATTATTCTTTTATTTTATAAAACGTATAAAAAAGTAGTACTTTGGGGCGCCTGGGTGGCGCAGTCGGTTAAGCGTCCGACTTCAGCCAGGTCACGATCTCGCGGTCCGTGAGTTCGAGCCCCGCGTCGGGCTCTGGGCTGACGGCTCAGAGCCTGGAGCCTGTTTCCGATTCTGTGTCTCCCTCTCTCTCTGCCCCTCCCCCGTTCATGCTCTGTCTCTCTCTGTCCCAAAAATAAATAAACGTTAAAAAAAACAAAAAAAAAAGTAGTACTTTGTATATTTTATAAAATATACAAATTGAATAAATAAATCAAATAATCTATAATTTCACCCTGAATAATCACATTATTTTTAAATTTTTATCATCTTATATTTTGTATTATCTATTTTTTTATAAAAATGATACATAGTGCATAAAATTGTTACTTGAATGTTTTCTGTTTATAACTGTAAGATGTTATCCAAATAATTTTTTCCTTCCATGCCTCACTGAATTTCTTTAGATAGCCAGTGATCCTTCCTCTAAACCTAGACAGATAAATACATGGTCCTTATGGCTTGCAAAGTAATTTATAACAATGAGACCACAGAAAAGAGACATCAAATTTTTGACTTTGACTTTTAAGTCTCAGAAAGCTATTGTCTAGGGTTAACATTGAAAATGTTAGGGCAATGCTTGTTAGTTGTGCTTACTTTTTCACCCCGCCCTCCAGTGTAGATAAAAAACTTATTGGACTATTGGACCACACATCACCCACAGACTTATTTCCAAAGGAAGAGCAATGCAAACCAAAATAGTTGGTAGATCTGAGGCTGTTCTAGAAGATGACAAACAGAAAAGCTAGGTTCCCAAGCTACCAGGGGATAATAGTCATGCTGAAATGACTGAAAGGTGAGACTATGTTTGCAGCTGGCTTGGTGAGTCTGTGGCCACGGCCATTGTGTACGAAAGAGACAAATATTTTTGCAGGTGTCTGATAGTGGGTACATGTGACACCAAGAGTCACAGACCTGGTAGGGAATTACAGTGGCAAGGAGGAGACATCGTAGTAGAGAGTTATTTGATGCTTGTAGCCCTGTGACCAGAGAGGAAGGAAGTAGTCCTGCAAGATGCCATCAGGCTGGCATCACCATGCTCAAGGACCGTCTAGAATTGTGCCCCACCTCACATGACTGTGGATCAGGAACAAGCCCAGTAGCACCACGCAACTACCAAGACATGTCATGAAGCCACATAGAACCTGGAAGCCCAGATTGAATAGAGGGAAGAAGAAGGAAAAGAAGGTTCTGAATTGACTGTATTTATCCCAAATGACTAACTTTACCCAAGTTGGACTGTGGCTGGCATAAGGCTTACAATGGGAATTAGTTTCCCAAAAACTAAAATTTTATATTTTACATGCCTTAATACATAGACTGATATGTTCATACCTGCTACACATCTTATTATGAATATATTCCCATGTGAAAGCATACAAGGTAAGCAGCATGGCCTCAGCCAGTCTTAGTGTAGTGGCATGCCCAGCTCAACGTGCTTTTAAAAGCATTAACAAGCAATTTAACTCTATACCCAAAGTATCTATTCATATTATAAAATAATACTATACGTGAACATGAAAACATAAAGTACTAGGAGAAATGTTAAGTATATAATTGCTAATATCAGAGTAGGAAGGTGGCTCAGTCAGTTGAGAGTCCGACTCTTGATTTCAGTTCAAGTCACGATCCCAGGATCATGGGGTTGAGCCCTGTGTTGGGCTCCGTGCTGGGCATGCAGCCTGCTTAAGATTCTTTCTCTCTCCTGAGGCGCCTGGGTGGCTCAGTTGGTTAAATGTCCAACTTTGGCTCAGGTCATTATCTCGCAGTTCTTGAGTTCTAGCCCTGCATCAGACTCTGTGCCGACAGCTCTGAGCCTGGAACCTGCTTCTGGTTCTGTGTCTCCCTCTCTCTCTGTCCCTCCCCCACTCTCTCTCTCTCTCTCAACAGCAATAAACATTAATTTAAAAAAAAATTCTTTCTCTCTCTCTGTACACTCTCTCTCTAAAAAAGAAAAATACACCATCCATAAGTCTTGAAAGAATAACGTCTGACGACATGAAATTAAAATATTTCTCTATGGAAAAAAATACGCTACAAAAACAGAGCCAAAAAGCAAATGATAATCAGGGGAAAATATTTTCAAATCCTATCAAAATAAAAAGCTAATGTTCTTAAAATATAAAAACTACCGCAAATAAATAAGAAAAAGACCGACAACCCAATAGAAAAAGAAAGGGCATAAACAGACACAGATAAGAATGTACAAATTGTTCTTAAACGTATGAAAAATACACAAACCTATTCATATTTTGTTTAAGCTCTAATAAAATATGTTTCATCTTTCAGATTGACGAAAATTAAAATGTTTGATAACATACTGTGCCAAAGGAAGGGTGAGGAACCCCAGGCATCATTACATGTTGCAATGCCACTTAGTGCACAGTTTATGGACAGCATGTGCAATATTTACAAAAATTTAAAATCCATATCTTTTTTGATACGGGAGTTATACAGTACTTCTATGTAATGTATGTGGAATTAATTACCTATACAGAAAATAGCCATTGAGGCATTGTAATAGAAAAAAAAAAAAAGGAAAAGGCCTACATGTTCATCAATAAAGACCTGGTTAAATGCATTTGAAAACATCCATACAATGCAATTATTGAAATGAATAAGGCAACTCCAAATGGAGATGTGGAATAATTCCAGATATGTATCCTTAAGTGAAAAAAGCCAAGTAACACAGTGTGGGTAGCTGCTAATGCATTCCAAAAGCAGAAGGTATGCAATATACATCTGTATGTGCACAGAGTATCTTTTGAAGGATACACAAAAAGCTGGTACCTAGTGGTTGTCTACGGAGGATAAATGAGCAGCTTTGGAATTGTAGGAGAGAGACACTTCCTTTTTATTATGTTACTTTTTGGGCCTTTGAATTTTATACCCCAAACCAGGCATTCCCTCTTAACAAACTATAGAAAAGAAAAAGGAAATGTGAAATGTAAAAAAAGGGAAAGCCACACTATAAATGCAGAGAGGCAATTCTTTGAATGGCACATAACAAAACAACCCAACACGGTCTGTCACTAAGGTTCTCTTGGTAACGCCCAGAAAATCTCAGCTGTTCCAAAACCCTAGACCGCTTTGTGATTTTCATTACCTCTGCTTGCTGTAGCTTGAATCATGCACCCTTCACCTCTGAAAAAAAAAGATATATTAGATTTCAGACCTCAGTACCTTGGAAAGAGACCTAATTTGGAAACGGGGCCTTTATGGAGGGAATCAAGTTAAAATGAGGTCACTGGGAGCACGTGGGTGGTTCAGTCAGTTGTGTGTCATCCAACTCTTGATTTCGGCTCAGGTCATGATCCTAGGGTTGTGGGATCAAGCTCCACACTGGGCTCCCCACTGAGCGTGGAGCCTGCTTGGGATTTTCTCTCTCTCTCTCTTTCTCTCTCTCTCTCTCTTTCTCTCTCTCTCTTTATCTCTCTCTCTCTTTATCTCTCTCAAAAAAAAAAAAACTCATTGATGTGTGCTCTACTCCTATATGACTAGTGTCCTTATATGAAGAGAGATTCAGACACAGAGACACAGAGGGAAGATTCTGTGGAGAAACACAGAGGAGACAGCCATCCACAGGCCAACGAAAGAGACTTGGAACAGATCCTTCCCTTTCACCTTTAGCGGAAGGAAAGTGTTGTAGACACCTTGACTTTAGACTTCTGGTCTTCAGTCTGTGAGACAACACAATTCTACTGTTCTAAGCCACCCAGCTTGTGGTGCGTTGTTGCACAAACACTAGGAAATGTGCACCTACCCATTCTTCCTGTCCCCACTTCACGGCTCCATTCCTTTCCCACCTGTTTCTTCCCAGAGTGGTAGCTCCGTGCCCATAAAATATAAATTGATTTAGCCTTTCTTACCTTCGTGTAATGCCATAGCTTTTTTTTTTTTTTTCCATCGGCAAAATAAAAAGCCCAAGCCTGGCAATTTCCCCCCAAAACAAAGGATTTTTCCTAAGAAAGTGGCAATAGTGCAGATAGGCTGAAGAGACGTCTATCGATTTGTGTCCTTGCAATACACCCAATCATCTTTTTAATGGCTACAGGGGCTTAGCCGCATCCATTTAATCATTGTGATTAAACCTATGTTATCTCCCACTTTCTTTCTTTTTTAATTTGAGAGAGACAGAGAGAGAGAGAGAGAGAAAGAGAGAGAGAGAGAGAGAGCATGCATGCAAGTGCACATGTATGCATGGGGAAGGGACGGAGGGAAAGAGAGAGAGAGAGGGAAAGAGAGAATCCCAAGAAGGCTCCATGCTAAGCACAGAACCTGACACTGGACTTGATCCCATGACCCTGGGATCGTGACCTGAGCCAAAATCAAGAGCAGGACACTCAACCGACTGAGCCAGTCAGGCTCCCACTTTCTACATTTCCTATGGTTGTTTCCCACTCTCCACTACTGGATAGATCCCTTAGAAGTGGACTTTATGAGCCACAAGGCACCACATGCTTTATGTTGTATGACATGTATTGTCAAATAGCCCTACAGAAAACAGGGCCATTTTTGACTCTGTTTTAGTTTGGCAGCCGGGAAAAATGTTCACGGTGTCACAGATATGCTCTATGTGTTAATGGTATAGGACAGAGTTTGCCGAACTTTTTCTGCAAAGGGCCAGATAATAAATACTTTAGACTTTGTGCATCATGCAGCGTCTTGCAACTGTGCCTTTGTAGTAACAAAAGCAGCCATACACAATGTGTAAATGAGGGAACACGGTCGGGTTCCAATAAAAACTTACAGATACTGAATTTGAATATCAACAATGTTGCGTGTCACAGAATATTTGGTTAGAAATGTTTTTCGGTCATAAGAAACAAATGTCAACACCATAAATTACCCAGGCCCTAGAAAAACAGGCAGTCGGCTGCATCCGGGCCCTACAGGCAGGGGGCCCATGGGCTACAGGGTCCCAATGTCTGGTATAGACTTTAGGGTCTGATAACCCATTTTGCAACACATGAGAAAATTCTGCCTCGAGGAGAAAATTGTACTTTTCCTGCAGAGTCTTGTTGATTAAGATCCACATGATATTAGGATGACCTTGGGTATCACTGACTGCCAGAGCAGCCAATGGGTAAGTTAATGTTACTGTACATTAACCGCTGTCAATATTGGTTCAAATCATAGTGAAACATATTACCTAAAGGATCTAGAGAGTATCCATTGGTATGTTTTTGCTCAAAGTTATGATAGTTTAAGCCGGACCATTAGAACTGTGTTTGGAACAAACAAGTATTGATTTCTTCTCTGTGACAACTCAGATGTATGTAGCCACGCACTCCTGACTCCACAGAATTGCTCTGGAAGAATTCTGCTTTTGCAAGAGTCCCTAAGCTTATACTGAGAGATCAAGGCGACTTAAGAGACATCTATCAAGCTGTTAACAAATATCATTGAGGACACTCTTGATGACGTCACAGTATATCCGACGTAGGAGGAAGACCTTTGTCTCCGTAAGACAGCCAATGAGGCTTGTTTTATTTGTGGCATGCTTTTTGTGCCCGAAATTTGCCACGTCTCTTTCTCACCTCCTTCCTCTTCCTCTTTGATTAAATGTCTTCAAACAGATTTTAATTTATTTCAGCATGCTCTATTTCGTGTAGCTTTATAAGCTCCATTTTGTCTTCCTCCTCCTCCTCCTCTTTCCTCTTCATTTTGTAACAGAGGCATTTTAATTAAAAAAAAAAATGAAAATTGGGGCATTGGAGGCAAGGGTATGAAAAGTACCAGAATGACAGAGAACTGGGCGAGGACGGGCCTACTGTCTTGTGGTAGCCTTTCTGCTCTCTTATGTGATTATCTCTGAGTCTATTTTCCCTGTTGTAATACAGCAGAGTCATTCGAAATAAAACCCCAAGTTTATTTTGCCCTTCTTTTTGGTCTTTCGTCTAACGGTTCCGTATAGGAGCCATGACATCCTGGAAGCCCAGACATGGATCTCCCTGATGGTCTCTGGCCCCTCAGCCTGGAAGTTCTCTGTGCCTCAAGGTCAGAGCTGGGGGGGGGGAAGGTGCTCGGGCCAGCAAGCCTGCCCTGGGGGTTTATCTGCCGGGTTGTCAGGAGTGACAGTAAAGAGCCAGGCTGCTTGATGAATCCAACGAGCAGAAAAATCTGTCAAAACACGCAGAACGTTCATTGCCGGGATCGTGGAAACATTGCCTATTTGTTTGGAGCGCGTTTAATTATTTTTAAACATATGCAGTCTGTAGTTCAGTGAACATGTCAGGGATAATAGAGGAAGAAAAGCAAATGAGGGGAGCGGCGCTGATCCTGGAGCGACTCCTCTCCGCAGCTGGCTGATGGGGAGAAGCAGTTGATTCCCTCCGAAGTGTGGCTCCCTGTCTGTCATCTAATGAAATGCAGTAGGGGATTAATGTCATTAGCTCAAGGCCAGCATGCTGTGTAGTAAACAGATATACATCCTTGCTCATTTGGGGGAGTCTTTCTCAGCTCCTGCCCACTGGCCTGCAAAGGTCACTCCCAGCCTTGTATTAGTGAAATGAGAAGAAATTAGGTTGGTTGAGAGAATCCTGCTGTCTGTTTCGTGAGACCAGCTGCTGGGGATTCAGGCCCCTAACCCTGCACCTCCCGCCCCTTACGCTTTCTAATTGGGGCTCACATTTCTTCTTTGGGGGACATCTCAGGGAACCAGAGAAGATCAAACCCGGTGAGTAAATGCTTCACAGAAGAAGAAGAAAAACCTGTTTTATTTTGATAACCAAATCGACAAAGGAGTGTGGAAAAAATGGGGATAGTTGTTTCGATACCATGACCCCCCCTCTTCATTCTTGAACCAAGAATTTTTCCACATATTAGCACCCGCCAAGTTGAGGCTTCAGAAATACGTGTGCTCCCTTGTCCCTAATCCACAGGAATATGCACCAACAAATAGCTACAAGTGAATAAAAAGTCAATATTTTGTATTCTCAGAAAGCACAGAAATCCTGACTTTAAGGTCATGGTGCAAAATATTGGGCGGTGGGGGAAAAAATAAAAAAAACAGAAGAAAAATATCAGGAGGAAGACTGAACACTTCCCGGGGATAGCTCGGCCAACACTCAGACACAAACAGAAACCTTCCATCCTGAACAGAAGATGACCCCCAGTGTCCACTTGTAACCAGGGAGAATCTGGGCAGGGATAGAAACAAAATAAAACAGGGGCGCCTGGGTGGCGCAGTCGGTTGAGCGTCCGACTTCAGCCAGGTCACGATCTCGCGGTCCGTGAGTTCGAGCCCCGCGTCAGGCTCTGGGCTGATGGCTCGGAGCCTGGAGCCTGTTTCCGATTCTGTGTCTCCCTCTCTCTCTGCCCCTCCCCCGTTCATGCTCTGTCTCTCTCTGTCCCAAAAATAAAATTAAAAACGTTGAAAAAAAATTAAAAAAAAAAAAAAGAAACAAAATAAAACAAAGAAATAATAACCTAGGAAAAGAAGAAGAGTGTTGAGGGAACCGTGGAGAAAAAAATCGAGAGTTGACTCAATAGTACACAAATACGAGATAAAGTGAAGACAAACATCAATGCTGCCTTGTAAGAATTTATTTCTCCTCTTATCCAGGCAGAATACTCTGTTTTGCACTAACGTTTCTGTGTTTGAACTGCGCTCCAATGTTTGTGGGCGATACGCATCTTGCAGCAATCGATATTACTATCAAAGAAGCAACACAAATGAAAAGTAAAAGAAAAGGAAATTCGGAACCATTTATATGTGTTATGTCACGAGTTCAACTGTGGGCACCCCTTTCTCATCACCACTACTTCCTGAGGGTCACTGAGAATAATATTCCTTAAAGGACATCATGGCAGAGTTCATTTTCTCTCCTAATGGCAGGCCAACAAGGGAGAAGAGAAGAGATGGCCAAGAAGAGCAAAGAATAAGTCACACAGAAAGAAAGAAAGAAAGAAAGAAAGAAAGAAAGAAAGAAGAAAGAAAGAAAGAAAGAAAGAAAGAAAGAAAGAAAAGAGGAGGGAGGAAAGAAGAAAGAAAGAAAGAAAGAAAGAAAGAAAGAAAGAAAGAAGGAAAGGAAGGAGGGAAGGAAGAAAGGGAGGGAGGGAGGAAGGAAGGGAAGAAGGAAGGAATGAAGGAGGAAAGAAAGAAAGAGAAAGAAAAGGAAAGCAAAGAAAAAAGAAAAGAAAGAGGAAGGGAAGGGAAGGAAAAAAAAAAGAAAAGGCAAGACACACAAACACACACACTGGAAAGAAAGAAGGTCGAATTTAGATAGTTTTATCTTTTTAAGATTAACCTAAATCTCCAGATGTCCCTAGCTTCCGGGGAGAAATGGGATCTAGGGAGCATTGTCTTCATTGATGCATGCAGAGCCTCAGACCCCTCTTCTAGGTTCTGTCTCACTCACAAATACCCACAAAGAGGGAGTCTACTCTGGTGGCTCGGGAGAGCCGGACAGCTGGGGATAACACTCCATCCCCTGCAGGCAAGGCCGACCGCGTCCCAAGGAGCATGGTGACCACAATGCAGACAGATTGCTGCCCTGTCCAGACAGCTGCTTCCTGAACCTCCCAAACACACCGACCCCCTGCAGTCTTCACCAGAGCAGACTCTGTCCCGCACACCAGTAGAGATGATCCCGACTGTCCTTGGTGAGCAGATTTAGGTCAGGGTCAGAGTGGGAGACCAAGGACTGGCTGACCTCTCCTTTGCTTGCCTGGGGTTCCTTTCTGATTCAGCGAAGCCCTCTTTCCTATAGACGTGCTGGGATAGGAGTCGGGCCGCGCGAGAGAAGGCAGGTTTCCACTGTCAAAGGATGGACCGAGACCTGCCTCTCTGGAGTTGGATTGCCAGAACTTCTAAGAAAATATTTGCATCTCTGATGACTTGGTATAGAGAAGTGAAAATCGTCCTTGTGGAGGAGGGAGGACTAATGAAACGAGATACTGCCCATGCTTTTCTGTAGGTGCAATAGCATCAAACCATATCCTTCGTGTGTAATTATAGGGAAAACCTGGACTCGCTGCTCCACTGGCTACTGAGCGTTCTTACCTTTTATTATTTTTTTTTAAATGTCTATCTTTTGTAAAAATAATATCTTACGATAATTTTGCCCAGCCCCCCGTCGGGCTCTGGGCTGACAGCTCGGAGCCTGGAGCCTGCTTGGGATTCTGTGTCTCCCTCTCTCTCTGCCCCTGCCCTGCTTGTGCTTCGTCTATCTCTCAAAAATAAATAAACATTAAAAACATTTAAAAAAAAAAAGAAATTTAAGATTCCTTTGTATGTGTTCGTAAACACGTACAGTATTGGGCACATTAGAGATACTATTTGGATAACAAAAGACACTCATAGCAACCTTTCCTCGTTACAAATTTGATCCAGAGGGCGCCTGGGGGGTATTTTCCCGTACCCCTCAAAGGACACCCTGTGGTCACATTACCTCCCTGACCAGTGTCACACTGCCTTCAGTATGAAGAAGGAAGACAGTAGTGGCCTTGGGGCCCTGGTGGGGTTTCACAGCAAGAATGGGAGCTCCGGCTGTCTTACTCAGACCTTACATTTTACTGTGCATCTGAATCACCTGAAAAACTTGTAAAAAAACCAAACAGGCAAAACTTGCTAAAAAACAAAAAAGAAATGTAAATATTCAGATTTACCTCCAGAGATTCTGTCAGTCTGTGTTGAGCCCTAAGAACCTACATTTAAAAAAAAAATTTTTTTTAATGTTTATTTTTGAGAGAGACAGAGACAGAATGTGAGTGGGGGAGGGGGAGAGAGGGAGGGAGACACAGAATCCGAAGCAGGCTCCAGGCTCCGAGCTGTCAGCACAGAGCCCGACACGGATCTCGAACCCACGAGCTGTGAGATCATGACCTGAGCCGAAGTCGGACGAACCGACTGACACACTCAGGCGCCCCAGAACCTACATTTTAATAAGAATCTCCCCTCCATGATTATGCAATGTAAGGGGTGTATTTTTGAAACGCTGGTTAGTTCTTACAATTACGGTGACTCTCTAAATGATACTGCATTCGGGAAGCAGTTTATTAGGAAGGGGTGAAGCCCCGTGCTGAGGATGCATCGGGAGGCCGGGCCCCATTTGTTAACACATATGATATTACTTTAGGAAAAGTATTGTTATCTTGATGATATTGTCTCGTATAGACCACGGATGGACTATTTACTCCAACCCCTCCAGCAGTCTGTCTGTAGCTGGAACCATGTGACCATAAAGTATGGTCGCGTATTTGGAAGTTATTCCATAAAGCCCTCCTCCCGGGGCCCCCGGACCAGAGCAAACTGTGTGGGGCTCACGTGGCCAAACGTGTATGACTACCTTCCTGTGTGTCACTTGTAGACATGGGGTCTTGAGCGAGAAAGGCCATCTTCCCTTCAGAAAGCAACTTAGTGGGCGGTGTTTCGTAAGTTGCTTAACACAAAACATACAGGAGAACGACACACACACACACACACACACACACACACACACATGAGTTGCTCTGTTTGACACTTCATACTTTGGATCCATCCCAAAGTCCTCCCGCAGGGCGGTGGGGAAACCTTGCCATTTCAAAGACTGCATAAGGTGACAAATCTCTATGAAACGTACACTCCACTTTCTCTGCCCAGCCGGCCAATTGCTCCAATCCGGTAAATCGCAGATTTGCCGAACGCATTTAGGGACGAGGTCGTGAGTAATACCGAGCTGGTGCTGATAAGAAGGCCGGGACCAGGTCTTTAAATTTGTGCACAAGGGAATAAATGCCTTCTCTCCATTCACCCCACTAACCAAGCAACACCAGGAGAATCACTTTCCAATTAGGCAGCAGGTTTCAGCATCGTTACCTTCGAGATCAGATTTGCTACCGCTCAAAAATGCATCAGAGACAGTGTCAGAAGAGTTAAGCGTCGCTCCTGGCATCTGAGGTCTTCGGAGGAGGTGAAATTAGATTAGCTGCAGGAAAAGGGGAGGGTTTACATTACCAGAGGGGCTCTACCTGGCTCCAGGCTTAACAGTGAACAGCGGCTTTCAGCATATGGCATTACAATGGATTAGTGATCAAGTGCGATTAATCCTAATAGATCGTCTTTTGAACCTCAGTGGCTTGTTAGGTGAGAAAAAAATTGTCTGTCCCCAAAGTGTGAGGTGAAACTCTCATTTGAGGTAAGACTACCATGTGGAGATGCATCTCCATCTGGTGGCTTCCTTTTGTGAAACTCCACCAGAAGGTGTTTTAATGAGTCTTTTATAGCAGGCGCCACCTGCCCCTAATCTTCCCCTCTAAAAAGGTGTAATTGAGGGTTGGTTTTACAGTATGGCTCATATCCTAACCTTGGGAATTCATCAAGAAATGCAAATCTGGGTGGGATGGCGTAATCATGAAATGCCATTTTGGCTTTGGGTTCAGACTGAAGTGGTTGGAGAAATTTGTGGTTGGCTAATTGCGACCAGCTATATAGTAGCTTCCCCCCCCCCCCCCCTTCAGTTCGATTAATCCGTGTGTCATCTCGGAGTTAAATAACCAAGTTGATGGTCACCATATGTCTTCATTCAATTCTTTGCACATGTAAAGAGTTGCAAGGCTGCTAGTGGTTCACACAATTTAAAGGTTTCATTTCCACTATTAAGGTTTAACTGGTTCAGATTTACTGCACATTTGTCCTCTCTCTAGTTGCTTCGAGTCTAAGATGCATTTTTTTTTTTCCATGAGACGTCAACAAATGACAAAGTCATCGAGACGTTTCCATCTGTGGGACTTCAGGAATAGAGTTCTTTTCCTTTCTCTCTTAATTTAAAACACAGATATTTGTCACACACACTGTTATTCTGGAAGATCGGTTATTGATTACACTGACGTTTCTACCCAGAGTTTCGTTGGAAATACAAGATGCCGCAGAAGGAGGAACACGAGAAGATAACTTTGATTTTTTTTTTTTTAATTCCACGACCGTGAGTTGAGCCCCTACTGTGTACCAGGAATGCTGCTACAGATGAGGAAATAATACTTACAGTAGCAACAATAATTACATCACACAGAACGTGCCCCCGAATAGTATAGGATCACTGTGTTTCTCCCTCCCATTCCATTCAATATTTTTGAAAATCTTTTTCTTTTGCTATTTGAGGGGCATCTTACCAACATATAAATCAAATCAATCACACAGCAGGTATATTTAAATAAATTTTACTATTTGGGTTTTACTTATACCCCATCTTATGTTTTTAAAAATGCTTACTTATTTATTTAGAGAGAGACAGAGAGGGTTCAGGGGAGGGCAGAGAGAGACGGAGACAGAGAATCCCAAGCAGGCTCTGTGCTGCCAGTGCAGAGCCTGACAAGGGGCTCGAACCCACGAACCGTGAGATCATGACGTGAGCTAAAACCAAAATGCTTAATGGACTGAGCCACCCAGGCGCCCCTATACTCCATGTTTGAAGTAAAAGAAATGCATAGCTCCTGATTGTCTTTCAATTACTAGTTTAATTACAGAATGTAGCAAGAAAGGTAGACGACCTAAAATATCCCGTGATCCAAAACTGGCTTGCAGTTTGAGTTTAGAGTGGCGTTGATAAATACGAAACATGATTTTAAATCAGGAGTCATAAATTAGAGTCCCAGAAGTTGAAGTTGACAAGTAATTTCTTTCTTGCTTTTCTCTGACAATTTTCTTTTTTTTAAAGTACATTTATTTCTTCTCAGAGAGAGAGAGAAAGCAAAAGAGAGTGAGAGAGAGCATAAGGGAGAGGAGAGAGAGAGAGAGAGAGAGAGAGAGAGAGAGAGAGAGAGAACCCAAGTAAGTTCCACGTTGTCAGCAAAGAGCTGGATTCAGGGTTTGATCTCATCAACCATGAGATCATGACCTTAGCCAAAATCAAGACCAACCAACTGAGCCACCCAGGCGCTCCCCTGACAAGTAATTTTCTCTTTGGGATTTAGTTGTCCTTACTGGTTTTGTCTATGAGCCTGCACAAGGTTTGTGGGTTTGTTTTTTTTGTTTTTTTGTTTTTTTTTTGTAACTACAAATTGTATTCCATATGGACATGATACGCTCGCTCATGTTTGCCAAAGGCCCCATTTACTCCCTAATCTCACACCCGACTGCACTGACAAAACTCAATCCCAGTTCCGAAACAGAGGTTCATTTTCACATGAGTTTGTGAACATTGGTTCTATAACCTCACAATCAATCCCTCAACATGTTTCCCCGTATGGTGAAAACTTTGCGGATGGATCAGTGAGGGAAAAGGTGGGCAAGCCCCAATTAGCAGGATCTGAGGAGTCAAATCTCCCTCTCGGTAGAGCTGAATATTTTGGAATCATTTCACTCTCACATCCTCAATGTGCTTGGTGCAAAGTCATGAATCAGAAGCTCAAGGAACAGAATCCGTGAGAGGCAAAAAGACGAGAAAACATCATTTAACCTATTTTCCACTTAGCGGAAGGTTTTATGATCGGAGTTTTAAAAGCTGGGACCATAGCTTCCGCTTGCAGGATGCCCTTCTTCAGGAAATTCAATTGCCATGGACTTGAATCATTAGAACTCATCTTGCCAGAGGAAAAATTTTTGTTCTCCCATTCACAGTTAGGAGAATGAGGTCAATTACTTTTTCCCGTAGCCTTAGACACAGTAGAGAAATTGGTCCATCCTTTCTCTAAAATAATCCGTCAGCGTTAGTCTGACATGGAGAAAATAATCGTTGGCCAAAGGCTGGACGGCCAGCTGACCCATGCCGTGACTCCTGTTGCTGATTATGACCACGTATTACATTAAAATGTCCCCAACATCTCCCTGCCTCAGCTTCCACACTTATTTTATTCATTCCACTAAACCCAAATCAGGTCCGGCCCAGGGGGTTATCATGAAGCAAGAAAAAAATGTGGTCTTTGGAGTTTCCTTCCTCAATGCTGCCTTTCAGCTTCCCTTATGTATTTTTTTTTTAATTTTGTTTTTTAACGTTTATTCATTTTTGAGCCCTGAGCTGTCAGCACAGAGCCTGACGCAGGGCTTGAACTCACAGACTGCAAGATCATGACCTGAGCTGAAGTCAGTGGCTTAACTGTCTGAGGCACCCAGGCACCCCTCAGCTTCCTTTATTGCTCTGTGATGTCCCCACGCTCCCGCTGGGTGACACCGGGTCAGGCCTGCCCTCCGCAAACAACCACTCAGACCCCACACCTCTCCACCCCTCTCCATTTCTAACTCTTCAGGCCCTGGCACTTTCTGGTTGACAGCTATCTACTTTCACTGAGTAGCTTGTTGGAAAACTGCATCTTGTACTCTGTGACTTTGGGCTTTTATGCATAATGTCCGATCCAAAGAAGTGGCTCTTTCGACAGACATGAATAGAAGCACTGTAGACTGGAAGGGAATAATAGAAGTCGAGGCACCCCCAAATCATATGATGCTTTGCCACCACTTAAGGCAAGCTCAGGGCAAAACATTTGGTGCCTTACAGGCACATTTAGTCATGTTTACATGACTTATGAAAAGTGAATTTAATTTCGACCTGTACTATGTTAAGGATCTTTGTGAGAATGAGACAGTTACCCAGGTGTGTTTCCTGTTACTTTTAGCAGTCTACTTTTAGGATCTGGAGGCAGTCAGAATGCAGGCATATTGGCTAAAACCCTACGTGATGCCATATTTCTGGAGACAAGCATGTGAATAATCCCTTCTTTGGCTCAGCTAGAAGTCAAAGAAATTTCTTTCAAACTCTTATTGTCCTCACACAGCATTCTCCCATGTAGTTACACTGGGTTGTATTTTGTGTAGAATTAGCATACTCAGGCGTCTTTCGTTGGCTACCAGTTGCCCTCGCTAACAAGTTAAATCTTTGTTTCCTTCTCCAGCGTTCAGCTTTCCACCTCTCCTAAGCTCTCCCCAAGAGCCTTGCAGTGTGCCATCCTTCCCCTGGAGAACCCACCTGTAAATCAACTTCTCCCTCTCAGACTTTCTACGTGAACACCAAAAATGAGGTTGGCTCACCTTGACATTTTATTGTTGTCTGGCATTTTCCCCTATATCTTCCTCAGTATGTCACATATGTTTGTCACTGAGGCCAGGAAAGTTTTAAGAGAGAAAAGTTGGGGAAGATGGGAAAGAGGAGGAGGGGATCAGAAAGGGAAGAAAAGTCCTGATTTCCATTTTAGGCAAGTCATTTAGACAATAATGCATCTCTGTAAAATCAGACGAAAGGTAGGCAGCCAAAAGTTAGGTGAGTTATGGTATAAGTATGACAAAAACCCCAGACTTTGAAATAGGTGGAGCTTGTGTCCTGAAAACAAACCGGCGGCATCTGGCAGAGGTCCCCAAAAGTGCTTATCAGACTTCTGTGTACAGAAGGTTCCGGAACCGGCACTAGGGATTTTGATTCAGTAGACCTCGGTTGAATTCCAGGAATCTCAGTTTTTAACAACCACCCACAGCGACTCTGACACTGCTCTAGAGAAAGAGTATTTCAAAGTTGTAGGCTATTTCATCAAACTCTCCATTACTCTCCTTGGCACTTTTGAGAATCCAGAGTGAGGAATTCCAGAGATGAATGTGTCTACAGAAAGAAAGTGCTGCATAGAGAAACAATAAATTTTACTGCAGATTTTTAAATTTAAAGACAAGCTATCTTGGGCCGGTCGTGCTCCATAAATAAAACACACTTAAACGTCAAATTCGGGGCGCCTGGGTGGCGCAGTCGGTTAAGCGTCCGACTTCAGCCAGGTCATGATCTCGCGGTCCGTGAGTTCGAGCCCCGCGTCGGGCTCTGGGCTGATGGCTCGGAGCCTGGAGCCTGTTTCCGATTCTGTGTCTCCCTCTCTCTCTGCCCCTCCCCTGTTCATGCTCTGTCTCTCTCTGTCCCAAAAATAAATAAATAAACGTTGAAAAAAAAATTAAAAAACAAACAAACAAAAAAAAAAACGTCAAATTCAAACAAAAGATTCCAACCTCTGAAATAGTTATTGTCCACTCACCAAAGGACGGGAAATTATTTTAGGCAGACTAGGCCAGATATGTAAGGTGGGTGTTAAGACTCTGTTTATGCAACCCGTGTGGGAAGGCCTGGAATTTCTAGGCTGGCAGCCATTTATGTATACAGTTCCTCAAGTTGCAGTTAGAGAAACCTAAAGTTTGTTTGCTGCAGGCACAAGGCTCACGCTGCAGCAAAACTTGGTCATTCCGTGACGCCCAAGCTGGGATGTCAATCTGCTTGCCTTGCACCGCCTTCTTTTTCTTCTCCAGCCACTTCCTTGAGGAACTGGATTCAGATAAACTGTAACTAGTTAAAGCGTCACTGAAAGTCCCCAGGCTACCTGAAATCCCTGCAAAGTCGAAAACTATGAATTAAAAAAAAAAAAAAACCAAACAAACAAAACCAAAAAAACCTCAAGGGTTCACCATGTGACAAATGTGTGACAAAAGCCAGTTTTTGTTTCTGGAACACCCACTTTCACTTCTCTGAGGGTGGCAGTCACGTGTAGGGCAGTTGGATGGCCCCATGCACAAAGCAGTTCAAGATGGCCACACAAAACCATCCAAACCCATTGGGCAATGGTAGCATCTCAACCTTTCGGCCAACGGAAATTCCTGTTCCAGTCATTCTGGGCTGGGCCCACCAATACTCGAAGCTGAAGGTTTCCACCCAACACTTATTTGTATCATGTGACAAAAGGTTGCAGGCAGGACCAGAACTACTCGTCTGTAACATCAATTCCGTTCTTTGTAATCTTCCCGTCTACATATGCATTCATTCCAGACTTGGCCTTTTCTTCCTGAAGCTTGCAAACTGGATGTGATGTTAACTTTCAGCAACACAACCTGGCGTTTCCTGAGGAGAAAGAAGTTCCCTTCTTTACTTTTGCCCACAGGACTTTCTTTTCTGACAGTGTTTGACTTCATCCCTGATTGATCTTGAACCGGCATGAATTAAAAGGCTTCCCAAAAGTGAGAAGTGCCATGAAAAATAGGCACCTTTCATCTCTGGAGGCAAAGGAACCCTGTGCCACATGTGGGGTGGCAGTTTCTTTGATCAGTATTTCTTTGCTTGAGCCCAGAAATGAAGTCAGCCTACCGGGCATCGCAATACAATAGGGCAGCCAGTATCCCAATGGAACCAGTGCTAAGTAATGATTGGGAATTTCCATCAGAGCATCTTAATCCACTAGCATGAGTTGTCACCAGGAGCTCCACTAGGCCCATTAAAATGACTTCAGGTCACCTCCACGGAGCCTGCCCATTCACTCCAAAACAATTATCCTAATCCCCTTAGCAGACCCAATCCCTTAACACTTGTGAAGTGCCCTCCTATGCAGGGTGCTGACATTTTCCAACAACACTAGCCTCTTTGAAATGCCAATCAAAAGTCCTTCTGGTGAAAATACACGACCCTCTCTGCAAGTATAAACAGACCTTCATACATCGTCACCACCACCATCATTAAAAAGCACTTACGGAACACCTACCTGTGTGTGATGCTGTGACGCTGGGCCCAGAAGGAGCAAGTGCTGACCTCAGGAAAGAGCGGTTATAGACCTGCCACTTCAAGGTTCCTCTGCTGCTTATTTAGTGGGACTGTGCCCAGAGGCATGGGGCCCGCAGCAGACCATTTCTGGTGGCTGGGTAATTGCCCCAAGAGGATTAATTAGCTGCTCGACAGAGCAGATCTTGGAGGAACAGTAGTATGCAAAGTGACAACACTCACCATTAAAGTTTTACCAAGATGCTATTTTCCCAAACTTCAGTGACCACTCCCTGGACCTCGACAGCTTGGTCCAGTGGGGGCGGATTCAGAGGGAACTTTTATAATTGTTTTCCTCCTCCTACAAGCTGTCCCCTTTTGACTATTTACCACTAAGAAAAGAAAGGCGGGCAGAGGCAGGGATGGCCCGACACGGTGCGGCTAGCTAGCCAGGGCGGGTCAGAGGACACAGGTCTCTCTCTCCCGCCACCGCTAACCAGCTGGGTAACCTTGGTGAGGTCATTAGATGCTCTGGGCTTTGGTTTCCTCCAGTGTAAAATGGGAACCATACCATATATCAAGGGGTCTTTTGAAGGTTAAGTAAAACAATATGTGGTGAAAATATAACGCTGAGGACCCAGTGGTTAAATCTTCCACAAGACTATTTCCTCAGGGGGGGAGGTAGGGGGTGGGAGGTGAGCCTCTGAGAGGTGGAGCTTTGGGAAGGCCTTGGCAGAAATGAAGAGCCATGGGATGGGTGAGAGCTTGATAAGAAAGGAGTTCCAGCTGGAGGAAATGACATGGGAAAGAGCAGTCAGTGAAAGTAACAAAAATCATGCAGGGCAGAAAAAAAATAATTAAGATGCCAGGAGCAGAGGCTCTCCATTGGAAAGTAGGAAGAAGAGAGGGTGAAAGCATGAGAGAGAGAGAGAGAGAGAGAGAGAGAGAGAGAGAAGCAGGGATGGATGAAACCTGTCCCATCATCCTTTCCTTCACTCATCTCCATGGTGAGACTCAGACATCAAGCATCCATTGTTGCTCTGATACTCTGCTGGACAAACTACATAATTCTTCATGCAAAAACTGTGATAAACTCAAAAGAACAAATGGAGAGTAAGCATGCACCCTGGCTTCACCTAAAGGATTCTAGATTTCTCTTTAGTGCCATGCTAGCTGTGTCCTTCCTCGGGGCCCAAAGAACACATGTGTTTCACATAATTTTGAAGCCGGACATATGTAAGGAGACACTGAGATGCTTCAATTCTAGCTCAGACCAAATATGTTTGGACAAAGATTTATACATTTCATTTCCTTCTCCCTCCCTGCCGTATTTCTTCCCACCGTTCAAATTTAACTTCTCCCCTTTACTTAAACCATGCACACATGACAGGTAATAAAGGCATTACCAAGAAACACGAAGATCACAAATCCGAATAGGCCATCTTCTTTCCCAATCCAAAGATGTTGGTCTAAAGCAGTTCCCCTCAATGGTCTTGACCTTTTTAGATGAGCCTTCCTTTCTTATGAAATAGAACGCCCAGCTACGATGCTAGAAATGTCTGCAGAGGGAACGGGGTTCAGTTGTGACCCTGACTTTCATAGATCGGTTCAGCGGTAACCTAAGTGCCCAAATGATAAATGAGTGTAGTTTACTAGTGCATGGCTCAAGTCATAAACTGTGTGGTACATGCAGGCTCTAGCAAATAATATCTTACCTAAAAAGTGAAGGATATAGACAATGCGGGCTGCAAACAACCCTTGATTTCAGACATCCCCTTCCTGAAGAAGTTAAGTGCCCAGTGTGGTTCTGTCAATTCTGATTAAATACCCACACTTTCAAGCCCACCCATCAGAGCTAATGGGTAAGACTTATCCGGTCAGTAATTGGTCAGTCGTGCCTACCACCGGAGTGTAAGAAAAATTGAATGAGAAAAGGTATGTAAATATCCTGGGATCCTCCCACCTAAAACACCCTTTTTAATCTTCTCTCTTCCCACCACCTGAAAATGTCTTATTTATTTACATGTTGCGTTTCTTCACTCACTAGAATATAAGCTCCAGGGGAACAGAGACTTGAGATGTCATGTTTAATGCCGTGTGTGAAGACTTGCCCATTCACAGGAGGTACCTGATAAAAAGTTTGTTGGTCATTGGGGGTGTCTGGTTGGCTCGGTAGGTTAAGCGTCTGACTCTTGATTTAGGTTCAGCTCATGATCTCGCAGTTTGTGGGTTCAAGCCGCACATCAGGCTCCACGCTGGCGGTGTGGAGCCTGCTTGGGATTCTCCCTCTCTCACTCTCTCTATGCCCCTCCCCTGGACTCTCTCTCTCTCTCTCTTTCTCTCAAAATAAATGAATATACTTAAAAAAAAGTTTGTTCATCACTAAATGGCAGATACACAGATAAATGGACATACGTACATATGTATGTGTATGTATATATAATTTGTTTACTCAATAATATATGTCTACCTATATTCATAATAAAAACATTTCATATGAGACATCATAACCTTCATTTTACATAAAGTAACTTGCCAGTTGCCACGGCACAAGAGAGTGGCAGTCTTGGGAATTGAACCCACAAACTTGTGGCCAGTGTGTGTTTTTTCCCCTACATCCCAGCTACATACCTACTTATTTTCTCTTCTTACCAGACCAAGGCCATTCTTCCTCACCATACCCTGTTTTAGAGTCTTTACGTAACAGCTCGTAACTTCACCCATGTTCCCCAGGGTCTCCGCAGCCCCCTTCCCGGCCCACGGTGGCCAGTTCCCTACGGCGGGGTGAGGTGACCACGCGTGGGTCTCTAACTTTGTTATCTAGCCATCTGGATACTAGAACTTCTAGGAACGGGTTACTATGCATTCTTAGGGTCCTTCACTTAATGGATTTTTTTTTTTTTAAACTCAGATACTGTTCGCCCTACTCTCCACAGGGTTAAGTCCCCCAGAGGCACCCTCGGGCTGGCTTACACCGCATGACAAAGAGTTTGGGCCCACACATGCGCCAGCCGCTGACAAACCCCACGCCTCAGCTGTGCCGCTGGAGGGTGACTGCACATGGGCAGACACTTCCAGATCGAGCTGCTGAAATGGGGCCTCACAAGTCTTTGACAGTGTTAATTACCGAATCCTCCCGGCCTGCCAGCCAGGCTTCTCCACGGAAGGCCCCGCCGTGTGGAACTTGCTCCCGGTGGCACTCCCTCTGAGCCCACATTTGGTAGCAAGCAGGCGATATTTTTAAAAAGATGTTTTTATTTGCTTCAGCATTTGGTTCGCTTCCCCGCCCGCCCCCCTTTTACTCTGACACTTTGGGACTAAAATTTGTTTTCTGCAGTTGTGGCTGGGTTCCCCCAGGTTCCTGGATCCTGGGTTTAGTGAGATGGTTGCTGGAGGGGAGCTTCCCACCGGAGTCACTGACCTGGGTGTTTTATTCAGGGTCCTGCACGCAGACCTACCACATGCGACGGTACCGGTAGTGACACCAGACCGGTCCTCTCCCTCTGAAGCCTCTAACTGCAGTTCTAGAGGCCCCGCGACACAGTAGACGTGCTGCACATTCACACGGAAGATTTCCCTGTCCTTTAACAGCTCATGCAAAAGGGAGTCTTGGTTGGGACAAGAGCGCTCTTGTGAGCAGCTTCCCGAAAAAACAGATTCCACATCACTTTTATGCCTGATTTAACTCCATCCTTCAGTAACAAGAATTCAGCCAGCCATGCTATGAAACAATGCAAATCACAATCACAAGGTCTGTAATATGCCATTCATTAAGATGACTCTTTTGGCTTCCACCGTGGGTGTCCTCTCGCTCCACCAGAAGACCTAAGGGAATAAAAAAGAGCCAAGCCACTAAAATAGCTGCAATAGAAAGATCTGTGGTCATAGGGCCAATGCCAACACCAAAGGCATGTACCAACCAGAATGCAGATGTGCAATTTGGCAAGGTGACATGGCATGCGGGCCTTTCAGAGTCAGTGAACCAAATAGGATGATGAGGGTTTTCATCTTCCAGAACTTATGCCCATAAATTCTAATTGCTGGATTCAATTCTCTTTCTTTAGAAGATTAGCTGTAACCAGTTAGTATGGACTCATGCAGAGAGGATACATTATTCTTTTTCTCCCTTTTGGTGCCATAACGTTTTCAGATGGATAGAAGAGACAGGTACATGTCAGGACACAAATAGAATCCAGTGTTTTCTGCTAGTTCATCGGAAATGCAGCCTCTTGGGGTGATCTCCCAACCAGCATGTGGAAAGAAAGCCATTTTTCTTGAGGACAATGATTTAGGGTTCCCATTAAAAAAAAATCCAGCCAGGCTACTATTTTTATACTTTGCATTTTCTACCACTTAACTTCTTAAGAAATGCAGCCCTCCCCCAAAAGTTCAGTATTATGAATTGAGTTGTGTCCACCCAAGAGTTATATGTTGAAGTCCTAACCCCTAGAATGTGACTTTATTTGGAAAGGGGTTTTTTAGATGTAATTAAATTAAGTTGAGATCATACTGGAGTAGAATGAGCCCCTAAACCAGTATGATTGGTGTCCTTACAAAACGGGGGAATTTAGTCATAAAGACACTCACATAGGGAGAACTTCATGTGAGGATGAAGGCAGAGATCATGGTGATGTACCAGAAGCCAAGGAATGCAAAAGGCTACCAGCAAATTACCAGAAGCTGAGGGCAAAACCCTGAAGCAAATTCTCTCTCTCTCAGCCCTCAAGAGGAGCCAACCCTGCCAGCACCTTGATCTTAGACAGTCCTGAAGGTGAGACAATAAGTTTCTGTTGTCTAAGTCATTCAGTTGGTGGTGCTCTATTATGGCCGCCATAGTAAACTAATAAATTCAACAACTATGTTTTTTGTTTGTTTTTTAGTCTTTTTGGGTTTTTTTTTTTTTTTTGTATGTGAGTTCTCCTCGTCATTAAAATTCATAGGCACAATTCTCTTTGCCAATTTTCCTGGTAAGTTTTAGACAAAGACATCTGTCCTCCTGTTACATTTTTTTCAGGTCAGTAGACTTTTTTTGTAAGTTTATCCCTAAGCACTGTATTTACCACACCTTCTCTAATGTCCTGAGGAAAGGGGAAGCGGAGACGTGAAAGAACAGATTCTCTAGGAAACAGGCGTTGTGATGAGGATGTGTATTGACTGGGGCTTGCTCTCAGATACAACACCTGTAAGGAGGTACAGGATGCAGGGCCCAGCAGAGTTGTTGAACTATAGGATGGTTGCAACAAGGAAAGAGATGATGCATATCAGTCATAGCTTAAGACCAGCTGTAATGGCAGGAGCTACAGTTTGTTTCACTAATTTCCTCTCATTTTTCTCAGGCAAAGAAACCAACCAACCAAAATCCTGACAGGGCTGTTCCCGGCTGGGGTGAAATTTCTCTACAGGAAATATGTATCCAAGAGGTGCAAGGAATGGACTGCTGCTGAGGTTGTCATTCAATCTCCTCTTCAGGATGGAGCCTCTTGCTCCCTCAGCTTCCAGTAGTGATGGCTGGAGTCCCAGAGCTGAGTCCTCCCTCAGCATTGCCCTCAGTGGAAGAGAGCTATCTCACCATGGGTCACACCCCATCTCTAGGGGACAGCCCACATCCAGGGAGTACAAAGTAACCAGGTGGCAGTCATAGCAAAGTTTAACGATACCTTTGCTGTGTCCTGTGGTGGAAACATCCTTTCTCTGGGGTTCAGAACTTCTAGACCTACAACACCCAGAGTTTGCAGAGACAGAAAGCTTAAAATCTCTAAGTAGATCTGTGAGAATAATCAGGGCCAGACCTAATGCAACTTTTGTTTCCTGAACAATGAGTGCCATGATTAGCAAATCCATGGTCACAATGATCTGTCCTTCCTGTAGTGGGGGGGGGAGGGGTGTCCCTTGGTCCAATGTATGTGATCCTGCGTTGTTGGTTCGAAGGCCACTGAAATATGGTATTGACTAAAGCCCTGGGATCAGGAAAGTCATATCCATACTCAACAGCGTGTTAATTCTGGGCAAGGTAAATTGCCGCCTCCTCTAAGGTTGAAAGAGTCCAGTGGAATCCAATTGACGTGCACTGGCTGGTTGATGTTCTTAGAAGTGTTGCCACACTGGGGACTCCGTGTTGGTCTCTATCACTAGCAGGTTGGCTATTCAGCAGTAGCAGTAGCTACCCCAGCTTTGGTGAGTGGAAGCCTATAATGCTAAGTCTGTGCTGTCCATGAATCAAATGAACTAGCACTGGATTGCCTGACGACCCAGGTCCATTCCCAGAAAGACCACCTCCATCTCACAGGAGACTGCTATTTGGTTTCTCTCACCTTATAACTCCGCACATCTGACGGAACCCAAACCACGATGAGACGTTCCGCTCACAAGATCACTACACGTCCTATCATCTTGTCACCGGGGCAGCAACATGCCAGGAGGTATTTTGCAAATGGTCTCTAATTTTCTGGCGCTGATGGGATAGCTTTGCTCCAGAAACATATGGGCCTACACTGTGGTTCTCCTACAGCAGCTTCCAATAAAGTTCCTAAAACATCTGCTCCCACCACAATATCCCTATTGTTGTATCATATACTGTATATCGTGCCTTGGAATCTGCCAGGTCTTATGACTCAAGCAACAGGGCTTCCTGCATTGCCCTGGACCTGAGACAGAGCTTTCGGCTCACGTCCTACTCAAAGCTGTCAGCCTTCCATGTCACTTGCTAAATGTTTTGGAGCTGTTGTCCCCACGTGGAATACACTGCTTCCCAAATGCGAAGAGGCCTACCAGACACTGTCCCCTTCTAGGTTGGTGAGCGATGCAAGAGGCAGCAGTGCCTCTTTTGTTTTCAGGGGAAAATGCTCCTGCATGCCCCACTGATGTCTAAACCTTTGCTGATATGGCTGGCTCCAGAGTCTTTACAGAGATTGACTCTTACCCCTCAGGCCAATGCGGCTTACCAAAATGTCGAGCACACTTGCTCCTTTCTGCTCATCTGGTTCAATTAACATTATGCCTTTGATACAGTGGGCCAGTGTGACGATCTGCAGAACGTCCAGAGAGTCCACGTCCCTTTGGACTAATTATGATAGAAGGTGGGGGGAGATGAACACAGCCCTGAGGCAAGATTGCATGTGCGTACTTTCGTCTGTTCCATGTGCAGGCAAACTACTGCTCACTCTCCTTCCCGATGGGGTTCAAACTCAATGCATTCATCTGCTCAGTGGCTGCAGACCATGTCCTAAGTCAGTGTCATTCTGTGCTTGCAAAGATACCTCATCTGACAGAGGAGCTACAATCGGGGTTCCTACTTGATTGCGTGTTCAGCGTGCCATGGTCATTCTCCAGGATACGTATGAATTTTTCAGTGACAAGACTGATTAATTAAATAGGGATATGATATGGACCACATTTTTGCATGCCTTAGTTTTTCTGGGTAGCGCTACTTTCTCCATTCCACCAGGATGCAGTATTATTGTTTATTTCCTATATTTTTCTGGAGGGGAGGGACACTGTCAACTTAGACCCTGTGTCCCTAGTACTTGAAACATCTGCATATTCCTTTTTTCCTAGTGTACAGCTCTCCAAGGATATGTCTTAGACTCTTTTGAGGGAAGAACTAGGCAATTTTTACAAACTTTTTGTGGGGTTATCAGGTCCTTCTTCTTGGAAACCTGGCATCTCCTTCAGTATGTGGGTTCTGAGTTTGAAAACAAACTCCATTCAGGAAGCCGGGCAAAGGATAATTATTTTATGTCGGGTGGTTCCCCATAGCCTTTGATATATTGTTTGCAGAGATTGAGGGATACCCCTGGCAAATGCCCACCTGTCTTTCCCCTCGGTTCTATTAAACATGGCCAGAGTTTTATTCAGCTCAAGCACTCTGAACTTGCACATTGACCATGTTGTCATTATATCTGCACCTGTCTTGCAATACCACTCAGTCTCTACCATTTTAGGATTTTACCATCTGCATTGCTATCAGGGAGCCCAGTTCTGCAGCAGCATCTCCTGTGGACATTCCTTGCCTTCAGAGTTTCAGATGCACGCCCCCCGCCCCTATTGGTACATTCCTCATCTTTTGGTAACTGGCATGTACCCCCACCTTCCCATGGACTGTTTCATAGAAGAGTCAGATGGAATGCTTGCTCTCTGATCCAGAATTCCACTTAGCATCCCATGTCTGTCAGCCCCTTGACCCTTGCCTCCACCATCTGCCATGGAGTCCTGGTATCAATACTTCATTTAGTGCCAACGTTCTTTTCTCTAAGCCTTCAGCAGGATCGTTGCCAGGATATTAAAAACTGAGTCTCTGGAAGTTGCTTTCATATTGACGCCCTTTCCATTGGCCAACTTTCTGTCTCCACTCCACGATCCGAGAATGCTGAGGATGCAGTGACTATCTCAGCTACATTTTGACTTGATCCTGCAGTTATTTTGTGATATGGTCTCTTTTCCTCCATCAGGCTCAGCACATTTGTGCTTGGGTTATATGGTGTGTTGTTTTCGTAGCCAGTGGGAAAGTGGGGCTAGATCCTGAGTTCACCTTGTCTTGCAAGACTCAGGTGTCTGCATCCTTGTCACACAAGGGGGAAAGGAAGCTACTACCGGCAAAGTGGATCACTCTGCAGAGGGTTCAGGGTAGTCTAGGAATTAAGGATTTTTAAATTCACTGGTCCAGATTTCCCTCTCAAATTGCAAAATCCCACTCTGTTAATCAGGAACCTGAACTTGAAGTAGCAGCCTTGCTGGGGTTGAGCATTCAAACTTCTCTGGGTCTCTGATAGCCTTTTGATACATTTCCATGCCTGAGTCTCAGCTGGTTCTGCTTCTAGTTGAATGAATGTCTCTTAATATTGAAAATGAGGGCCTCTAACTTTCATACTTTACCTTAACCTGGTGATTGATTACTTGCAAATTTTATTATTTTCCTCCAATGTGTCAAAGTCCCCTTAGAAGGAGCCATCAGATTTCATAGTCCTTATGATTAGTATTTCCCCAAAACTATTCAAATACTTAAAGTATCACCCTGACCATGCATTTCCTTTTACTGGCATCCCATCTGAATTCACCATTGGTAAAAATTTTAACTATTGCACAGCTATTGCATACTGAGTTTATCAATAATCCATTGCCTTAGTCCCGCTCAGCTTAACAAAATACCATTGACTGGATAGTTTGAACAACAATTACAAATTTTGATTTTCTTATAGTTATGGAGGCTAGAAGCCTGAGATCAGAGTGCTAGGGTGGTCAGGTTCTGGTGAGAGTTCTCTTCATGGTTTGCAGATGACCACTTTCCTGATGAGTCCTTACGTGGTGAAAAAAGAGAGGGATGTCTCTTTCTTCCTCTTTCTATAAGGCCATCAATCCTATTGGGTTAGGACCCCATCCTTATGATTCTATATATCTTTAATTATCTCCTAAAAGTCCTATCTTCAAAGATAGTCTCATTAGGGTTATAGCTTCAACACATGGATTTGGGGTATGGGGGACACAATTCAGTCCATAGCATCTACCTACATCACTGATGAGAGTCTGTTCAAGATGCCAGTTTGAGATTGGCTTTCTAAGACTATAACTGGCACCCATTGTTGGTTTCCTCCGGAAACAGATTCTGAGATGCTGAGTTTTCATCCAGGTGATTTATCCGGGAACACTGTCGGGATCAGTGCCTGCAGGAGGATAAGAAGCAGGACTGAAACTCCGATGTAGCTATGATAGAGTCACTTTTTGATCCCACAGAGAGCTTTGGAGCTATAATGGTCATTCAGAGAAGTCCCAAATTTAGGCAAGGGAAATGGGCTTTGGTATTTTTCCATGACCAGCCTTTGGATATGGGTTGCACCCTGAGAAGAAAGGGACAACCTTGGGTGAGGCAGTTTTTTTCAGACAATGGCAATACCCAGAGGGAGACCTATCTGTCAGCTGCCATCACTTCTAGAAACTGGGGTAATGAGTACGTGAGTTCTGGAAGATATCTGGGTGGGCAGGTGGCGCACTTCAGCATCCACTACCCAAGACAACAGCAATTGATCAAAGATTACATATGGTAAGATTTAAATACAAAAAATAGAGTAGGAAGAAGGAAGCTAATTTTGCTTAGTTAAATTACTGAGTTTAAAACTGATTTTTGAAAAAAATTTTTACTTGGTGTGTTTACATTACACTCTAAGATATAAATCGATACAACTAAATAGATATAAAACACTTACAAAACATGTCATGTTAATTTTATATAACATGTGATAAATAGACCTGTTCTTCAAATTAATTTCTAGGAATGGAAGCTGAAAGCTTTGGAGTATTTTGTCATTATTTAATCCTTTGATTTAAAAAAATCTATTAATTTCACTGCTTTTAAACTAATGTCATCTTTTTGGTGAATACAACATTAAAAATAAAAAAGTAATTCAATTGCTTTTAAGTTTCATTCCATTATATCAATTTATTTATAAACATTGCCTCAATTTGCACACATTCCTGATTGGTGTAGTCCAAAATAGTGAAATTTACTGAAGTATAAATTATTGATATGGAAGAGGATTTTGCCATGATAACTTAAAAAATATCTTGAATCTTTAAGAGTGCTTCAGAAATCATCCTCAGAAACTACAAAATCTTTCTCCTATTTGGGTGTGGCAAGTTGAAAGTACTGTAGTAGAAAAACCTCAGCCATAAGCATGACTTCATACTTGGGTGGAAATATTTATGTACCATAATTCAAACACTTTTCTTTTTTTTTTTAATTTTTTTAACGTTTATTTATTTTTGAGACAGAGAGAGACAGAGCATGAACAGGGGAGGAGCAGAGAGAGAGAGGGAGACACAGAATCTGAAACAGGCTTCAGGCTCTGAGCTGTCAGCACAGAGCCTGATGCGGGGCTCGAACTCACGGACCGTGAGATCATGACCTGAGCCTAAGTCGGACGCTTAACCGACCAAGCCACCCAGGCGCCCCCAAACACCTTTCATTACATATGCATATCTATTTAGAATTTACTTATAGACCAGTGGAAGAGACTGAAGAATGAACAACTGTAATGTAGGAAATTAATATAAAAAAATAAATAGTAGTCCTTTCTCATTGTGGGGGCACGGGCTGGAGACATTGTCCATATTTGCTTTGAAAATGGGCCAGATTTAGAAATGTCACTCTAAAAAAGATTCATCTGCAGTTCCCAGGATATTTAATATGATTTAAAACATTATTTCTAGAGTTCTACACTTGTCGATGAAGAGAAGAAGTACTTCACCGATTCCTTTTCTTCACTGTGGCAACCACAAGATGCTCTTTGAGTACGGTGTTCTACTTTTGTCCAAGTATGAGTGTGAGAGTTATAGAGTCTCCCATAAAAAGACTTACTGCTGATTCATATGACTGGGACCTTTACCAATAGCTTTTATTATACATATTAATCACCCCAAAATGAATCTTTGTGGGGAGAACACTTTCATTCTATGAGAAATCCCTATTTATCTAATAGAATTTCACCCATAACACATTGGAACAGAATAAGATATTCAATAACAAAAATTATGCTGGCAGTTCAAACTCCAGTACCAACATCCATGATAATTCTTGAACTAAAACTAATTTGTCAGATGAGTCTCTTTCTTGCCTATTGTTTTCTAAAGCTGTTTCCATCCATTATCCCGTATTCTCACATTGTCCTAATAAAGTTAGAAGGACAGGTTCGAGCTTTAGATTCTTTCTGTTTTCATTTCAGACCTTTCTTTTTTACTCACATTCCCATATCTGTCCTTGCAGTCCATACGTCTTTACTGAGTTCCCGATCTGTATATCCAACTACCCACTGAGTCTGATCCTATACTGTTCCTTGTCTCCTCCAAACCAGATAAATCTTTAACATCTGTCACCTCCTTTAGGAATAGCTTTAAAACCCATTCTCTATTTCTACCCTCACTGCTTCTGCCTTAGCTTAGCTTCTCAGCATCTCTTGTTTGGATTCTTATGATGGTTTCCCAATTATTCTGCCTGCATAAAGTTTAATTCCCTGCTCGTCTATTCTGTACATTATTTCTATGTGATGTTACTAAAAGGCAAACCTAATCAGGTCATTCTTTTGGTTGAAAACTTTAATGTGATTCCACTGTCTACAAGAGCTAGTATAAAGTCTTTAGCACAGCAAAAAGACTCACCATCACTGGCCCTGGTTTTGCTTCAACCCAGAGCATCTTGCCCCTCTCTGGAAAGGCACCATCGTATGAACTACATATCATTCTCTAGATTCACACATTGATCGGTCAGGTGAGCAAGGCCTATTGTCCTTGCCAATAATTACCATTTCTGTCTCATCAAATTGGCAAAGTCCATCCCATAATTTTGGTTTCATTTATTGCATCTTCTTATGAAGTCTGCTTGACCCTCTTTTTTTTTTTTTTTTTTTTTTTGAGAGAGAGAGAGAAAGAAAGAGAAAGAGAGACTCCCAATCAGGCTCTACACTCAGCACCAAGCACGATGACCACACAAGGTTTGATATCAGGACCCCAGGATCATGACCTGAGCCAAAATCAAGAGTCAGACACTCAACCGACTGAACCACCCAGACGTCCCTTGACCCTCTCATTTTAAGTAGGGTCACCATACAGTTTTGTTTTGTTTTGTTTTGTTTTTGTTTGTTTTTGTTTTTTGTTTGTAACTGGGACACACTGGAGAGCATAAGAAGGTGAAACTAATCTGTCGTGAACATTCAGGGCAAGAGTCATAACCAGAACCTTCCTTGGCAAACAAAATGTATGATCCTTTATCTACAAACAACGTTGATTATTCTCTTTTCTTTGCACTTCTCACCTTGTGTCAACCACTGCCCTCATACTCATTACACTGTATTGAAATTATTTATTTTTATGTCTTTCTCACCTACCAGGCCCTTGAGGGTTAAACACAGTGCTTTGTTCATCTTCATATACAGGACAATTAACACAGCAAATCTGATCAGGTCATCAGTACAGATATGTAATAGAAGCTCTGTAATTGGATTACACAAATAAAGTAACCAGTTTATTTCGACTGGTTTGCCAAAGCCATACACCTTCCTAAACTTGAGATCCCTGTGAAGCCATTCGGAAGGTAAGATGTCCCAAGTGCTCACCTCAGGATAATTCTCAGAGGCCAGAGTTTAGAGACCAGGTGAGCCTCCAGGTTCAGGAAGGTGTAGACATATCTGATGAACATCATAAAGGGCGAGGTAGTGCCCAGAAACCATAGACCAAATGGAGGGCACATGCAGATGAACTAAGAGTTGAAGACTTCCCAGTGTGGAAAGAAGCTTAAAGTAAAAGAGAGGGTCAAAAATCAGAAGAAGGAGTCAAAACAGCTGAAGTGTGGCACTTAGAAGGAAGAATCCTAAAATTTGGGCTGGTTTAACCTTGCCCAAGCTTGTGGGTGGAGTTTGGTGTAGGAGACCAGTGATGAGGGAGCACGTGAAATAAGTAGACTTAGCATCAACTAATTTTATTTATTTTTTTGTTTTGTTTTATGCTTTACTTATTTTTTAGAAAGCACAAGCAGTGGCGGGGGCGGGGCAGAGAAGGGGGACAAAGGATCTGAAGCAAGCTCTGCCCTGACAGCTGAGAGCCTGATGTGGGACTCGAACTCATGAACTGCAAGATCATGACCTGAGCCGAAGTCAGACACCCAGCTGACTGAGCCACCCAGGTGCCCCTTAACTAATTTTAAATGGAGAGAGAGAGAGAGAGAGAGAGAGAGAGAAAGAGAGAGAGCGCTACCTATAGATATTTAAATATATATATATATATATATATTTAATCTCAGAGGTTCATCTTTTAAGAAGGTCCATGCATATACATGTGAGCACGCGTACAAATTCTAGTACTCCTCTGTCTGTGTGTTTGTCAGGCTACATGCTATGTAGAAGCAACAAGTCATTTTAATTTTATCCACACATTTAATTTCTATAGAATGTAGGTTTTCTTAAATATAAAACTCAAAAATTAGCTTGGTATTAAGAATTAGCTAAGCCAAAGGCATTGCATGTTCTTTATGATGAAATAAAAGTTTCTTAATAAGGAACAGAATATTACTTTGATTACTCAAAGTTTTGCTGCTCAACTGAAATATCTCTTCCTCAGAGAGGCCTTCTCAAGCCTTCACTTAAATCATCCCAGCTGGGCACAAAATATGCCCAATATAAAAATATTCTAGTCTGGAACATTTACATTTTATTTCAAATTAGATACATTTCAACTCTATTTCCTCACCCATCTGCAGGGAGGCAGAAAATCGGAAAAGAGCTAGGGCTGGGATGCCCTGGACAATACAGACTCTCTTCAATAAATTATTTCCATTGTATCGCATCCATTTTCTGTTTGTTTCTAGTGACTCATTCTCCAAGAAACATTAGTAACTTTTCCCTTGGTGTTTTGCCTCTTTGAAGCTGGGTCTGACTCTTTTCTCCAGCAATGTGTTTTCTTTGTTATCAGCAAAGCCACCATCTGCTTGAGAAGGAGGGTCCTTTAATAAGACTTGAAATGCTAAAATGCTGCCCGAGGCGAAAGTCTGAAGTTAGAATTTGGCCCACAACCATCTTTGCTTTCAGCACCAATGCAATCACCTCCCTTGGGCACCCAGCATCCTCTTGGGTTCTCTGTTTATAGACCTCCTTGGTAGCTCTCGCTTTCCAGACCCCTTTGCAGATCCATCCTCTTCTGTCAAAATCTTTCCCATGTCCCATTCCAACTCAGGCAACTGTCTTCTTGAAATCACCCTGGTTAGCAAATCCTTGATAAAGTGTTGCTAATGTATTCCCTGAATTGACAAAATTTTCCAACCAAGGAAAAGAGTTAAATCTCCATGGTGCAATTCCTGGCCAGAAAATAATACATTTGATAATTCAACAAGTCTGTTGCCCCCGACTGTCACCCCCCCCACCCCCCACCGCACCCCCTGACCGAGAAAAACCATATCACATTGGTTGCTGCCAACTCTACCTGGGTATGACTTGGCCTAGGGTGAGGTCAGTATTTGGGTTTAATTTTCATGAGTTGTTGCTTTGTGAATCTATTTTAATTCCTCCAAGTCTTTGTCAGTAAAAGACAACTTAAATAGATATGATGGCTAAAACTCTAACTTCAAAAAGGCTATTTGGGCATGTGTAACAGTTGAAAATAGGTGGCAACCACAGAGAAGAGCCTTGAGAGTTATAGAGGAGAGCTTTCTCTGCCGAGAAGATATATGGCTTTCACCCCAGTCCAGGTTGGTCTATAAAATCCCTCCCCTGCCAGCTGCAGCAGGCATTTTGTAAATGACATTATATAGGAGGTGTTTTGTAGAGGGCAGTTTGCAGTGCACATTAGCAAAATGCATTTCCGTGCTTCCGTGAATTTGTGAATTAGCAGATTGCACTAATGACAGCCATGGCAATAGAACTACAATTAATGAGGGATTCTAAAGGAGGGAAAAGAGGCTCTACAGTTTAAGAAATTACAACTACAACACCAAGAACTTTCTTTTCTACAAAGGAATAATCCAATGAACCTGATTAAAGATGGAGCAAAGTAGAAAATGAATCAGATCAACACACCCTGCTGGACCAGCTGAACCAAAGAAAAGTAGGGTTATAATAGATGATGATTTCCTACTGGGGGGAGAGTCGTGGGGACAAGCCGACCCACACTCTATAATTTTACTTCCATTTGACGTATCTTTACGCTCACATTAACTCAGAGTGTATGTTACAAGGTTTTCTTGCTTAGTGCCGTTCCCATGATCCCTTTGTTCTTGTACTATTTGAGTTACAAGTAAAATGTTTTGTTCAAACAAATTAAGAACTTGGAACTGGAATGAAAATTAAGATGTTACTGGATTCTACGGCAATATCTCTGCTTAAAGCATTTTAGTGGCTTCCAGTTGTCCTTAGGATAAAATCCAGTCTTATACAATAGCCAACCAAGACATCTGGCTCCTGTATCCTCCTTGGCCTCAAGCATGCCCTCCTCACTTTGATCGGGACTTTCCAAGCGTCCTTATCTTTCTTGAATGCCCCGATACCCAAAACTCATTCTTGCTTTAGAGTCCTGCTATGTGCTATTATTCTGGCAGCTGAGAATTCCCTTGTCTGTAGCTGGTTGGCTCCTTTTATAAAGCTTCATGTCTCAATTTACATGCAACCTCATTGGAGCAAATCTCCATTATTTAAACTGATTTCATCATTGTTCTTCCATAACCCTCCCAGGCCCACTATAACCTATCAAAAGTCAATTCTTTTCCTTTGTTCCACTCAGCACAAATTCTGCTTTTTTCCTCTTTATTTTTTGTTTAGTATATGTTGTTACCTGTCTATCCCACTCTGCTGAAAGCTACGTTACAATGGCGGCCATGTCTGTCCTGTTCACCTCTTTATGTCCCACACCTAGCATGGTGTCTGGTTTTCACGAGCTGTTTGTTGTGGTTGGGGTGAGTTCCAAAGACATACACCCAGCGTGGATCTCAAGTGCCAGTTCTTTACTGGGAAGGCCTCTCCCAGGACAGCGGGACTGAGAGTTAAAGAAAGTGAAATAAGAAAAAAAGGAGAAACAAATATAAGATCACAGTCAGGGCTCTCCATTACCAAGCTGCTCGTGTGGCTTCACAAGACACACAGCTGTTGCTGAGCCATGAAGAACATTCCCAGGTGGGCTAAACACAGCCACTGTACCTTGGAATGGCGTTGGAGTGATCAAGTTCTTTAAGGGGCCCTTAACTACTCGGTTTCTCATACTGTCATCTCTGCACTCCTGGGTAGCCATGAGGACGCTAGACTGCACGCCCTCTGTTGTGGTGAAGGGTGGTAGGAAGAAGAAGAGAATATATGGGTCTGGTCTGGTCAGGTCAAGCCTGGGTTCCGGGTCTATGTGGCTTCTTTCTCCCGGCGTAGCAGAGGCGGTACCAAGGCTCAACGCTACTGTGACAGGTAAGAGAGCGAGTCTTGCCCAGAGACGAGGGACTGTAACTGCAACCATGGCCATACCAGTGGTAGCAAGAACTTCCCATGCTCAAGTGGGAGACACATGAGGCCGCAGAGATTGGAAGAGTGGATACATCGGATCAGTTCTGTTGCTCAATCTGTTTGCTGAATGAATGATGAAAAAAACTGATAAATTTAATGCTGGTAGTAGGCCACTGTAGCAGCAGATCCACTTATAGCCTCAATAGTCTGAACGCTCCTTGTTTAGAAAGAAACAATTCCTGAACAATACCTTTTAAAACATGCTATATTACCACTTCCAGACCGTCAGCAGAACAGTCTATTCAATATGTCTCCATTCAGCCCTTTATTTCCCACTCAATGTACCAACACCCTCATCCTCCTCCCAATTAACATAAAGTCTTTCACCCATTTTCCATTGGTCACATTGGCATCTGCTTTTTGAGTCCATCCATGTTTCTATAACTCAGCAGATCAACTAGCACCTATTTCTTGGATAGGTAGTGTGAGCAGGCAGCAGAGAAGGAGCAGTTGACTGGGAGTTATGGGAGCTGGAGTGGAACCTTATCTCAGCTACAATTTAATGCAAGGAGGTTGGTTGTAAGGCAGGCTCAGCCAGTGGGCATCCTAATAACGGATCAGTGAGAAAGGGAAGGAGTCTGGGAATGAGTAGCTTTGAGGATGGGGTACTAATCAGGCTGGTGCTCAAAGAGGATGGCCACCAGCTCAAATCAGAAGATCCAAATGGCGTCAAAATTTGGAGTTCAAATTGAGCTACAATCGATACCTAATGTGGTGTATACAGTGGGTGGAGAACTGAAGCTCATGTCAGGGGAGGGCAGTTTTAGGGTTGACATGTTTGTTATTTGGTTTGGCTTCGAGAAGGATACAAGCCCTGAAGCTTGGAGTATGTGAAGCTGATACCAGCTGCTGAATAGAAGAGCCTGGCAGAGAGAAGAATTTATTGGGCACGTACTCTGTCCTAGGCTGCATACGTACTTCGGTTAAATTGATCCTCACTGAAACTTCATCATTTTTTTCATCATGATAAGTTTACTTTTTAATCCTCATCCGCTATTCCTCCATTCCCCGCACACACCACCCCCCTCGTAACCAGTTAGTTCTGCATAGTTACGAGTCTGTTGCTTGGTTTGCCTCTTTTTTTCCCTTTGCTCATTTGTTTTGTTTCTTAAATTCCACACATGAGTGGGATCATATGGTATTTGTCTTTCTCTGACTGATTTATTTTGCTTAGCATTACACTCTCTAGATCCATCCCTGTTGTTGCAAATGGCAAGATTTCATTCTTTTTCATGGCTGAATAATATTCCCTGTATATCTCTACCAAATCTTCTTTATCCATTCATCAACCAGTAGACACTGGGACTACCATATCTTGGCACTTATAAACGCTGCTGCCATAAACATCGGGAGGGGTTCATGGATCGCTTTGAATTAGAGCTCTTGTATTTTTTGGACAAATATCCAATAGTGTGATTACGGGACTGTCAGGTAGTTCTATTTTTAATTTTTTGAAGAACCTCCATACTGCTTTCCACAGAGGCTACACCAGTTTGCAATCCCACCAACAGTACAACAGGGTTCCTCTTTCTCCACATCTTCACCCAAACTTAATGTGGATGTGTTATCATTTATATTTTAGAGAGGCATGAAGTGGGGCTCCGTAAGCTTAGGCAACTTCCCTAATTAACGGCAGTCAGATCTGTCTGACTTCAAAGTTTATGGTCTCTCATCACATCAGGCTGATTTATAGACAGGCAAGCCCTGGGGATGCAGACTTTGAGACTCCTAATCAAGCACTCATGAAAGCAGATCAGGGCTCCAGTCCCAATTGGATTAAGTGTCCTCGCTCTGTGCCCTTGGACAAAGCACTTCACCTACAGTGCATCCACTTCCTCTGTCTAAATACAGGAAAGTCTCAGGCCCGCCTGGGTGGCTCAGTCAGTTAAGTGTCCAACTTCTGCGCATGAACTCATGGTCTGTGAGTTCGAGTGCCACATCGGGCTCTGTGCTGACAGCTCGGAGCCTGAAGCCTGCTTCGGATTCTGTGTCTCCTTCTCTCTCTGCCCCTCCCCCGCTTGAGCTCTGTCTCTCTCTGTCTCTCAAAAATAATTAAATGTAAAAATAAAAAAAAAATTAAAGGAAAGTCTCCTTCCAAGTGGGCCTAGGATTTATCTTTATTATTCAATTTACTAGTACTGTTATGTGAACTAAAAAAATCAACAAACAGAATGAAAAGTAGTATGAGGGCCCTACCCTCAAGGAAGTTACAATCACCATGGAGAAAAGGAAGAATAGTCGTGAAATTGTTATTAGCAAACCCACAGAGGATGAAATGACTCTCAGGGTGTTTGTATATGTGTATGTGTGAGAGTTAAAAATGATGGCAGAAGTTTCCAGAAGGGTCATCATTTTGGAAGGGGAATTCAAAAACAAGGATGAGGTCCTGGTGTAGAATGAGGGATGGGGAGAAAGTATACATAAGCAGAGAGGCAGGTGGGATCGGAGACCATTGCTGTTTTTCCTCAAGACCCCTGGAATAGCTTCCATGGTCCCGTTGGCACAGACCAAATGTTTGGTTATAAGAGCTATCCCCCTTCCAAAATAATACAAACCTACCCACATTCAGGAAAATAAACTTGGAGGAATAAACTCTCCCCCAAGAGTCTCCACGGTCACTTTGAATTTGGCTCTCAGTCTTATTTGTTAGAGAAAAACCAACGATACCTACCCTTCCTCATCTCATGATTCTGTGCCCCGCTCCTTAATAGAATATAGCCACTCTACTTGCTTTTCATGCCCTAGGATGTTCGAGGGGAAAGGAAGGGAGAAGGAATACTGGGAGACTAAAATTAAAAAAAAATTAAAGGTTTGCGTTGCCTTGGATGTGAAGGAATCACTGATTTAGGCTTCCATTTTCTGTTCTATTTATTTGAAATAAAAGCAAAGGAAACCAGAGACTCGTGTCAAGGTGATGGTACACACATGTAGAGACAAACAGCTTAGTCTGAAACAGAGTAACAGATCGTAGCATGCACAGCTGAGCAGACCCTACATTCATGCACCCCATATAAGCTAGTTTCTCATTCAATCAGAACTGTGCTATGCGTTAGCATGTCGGAGTCTGAATGCATTCATGCTGTATCTGATCCAAAGGTAGAGCTTTTAGCATTGAACATAGCATCCTTACTTCCTGTTGAGCTATGCACGGATAATGAAAACAATCATTCCTCTTTTCACAGCAATTAAAGATAACTTTTCGTGTCTGGAGCACTCAAACCCAGCCAAATCCTAGAGCTGAAACTCTCCACGTGTCCCACCATCGAGGAACCTAGACCCGTGGGATAATTTTAACCCTTTTTCCTTAAAGGTAGCAAAGGTAGGAGTGTAGCCTCTATGTACAAATATTTTAACACTAACAAAGAAGACTGACTTTTTTCTACTTTAAAAATATTTAACCACAAAACCTTGCAGATAATTTGGAAAGAACAGGAAAAAAGAACTGCTTGCGTAAGTGTAAGAAGTATTATAATTGTGCCAGATTCGCTTCAGAAATGTTTCCGGGGGAAAACGTCATGAATAGAGTTGAAGCAGAGGTAACTAGCATCCCAAAGCAATCTGTATTCCTCTCCACCCATGCCTGCAACAAACAAACAAACAAAAAAAATGTTTACCATATATATGTGTGTGCATCCATAAAAATACATTCCAGTGTTTCGTGTATTTTAAACATATATGTAAGTGGCGGCATATTGTACTTATCCTCCTGCAATCTGCTTTTTCCACTCAACATTTTGTTTTTGAGAATTATCCATGTTGATGCAGATAGCAAGTTAAACATTATTTCAGGCAGTGAAAACATCCCAGCTCATTGAGGAAGTCTTGCAAAGTCCACAGGGCAGTTTGCGGACATCCCCGGAAGCAGGTTTACCTTCCAGTGCCTTGGCCACCCATCCTTCAGCTGCTGACTCAAGATTTTTCTCACACTGGGGCTGGTGAAACGCGGACTTGTGGATCCAGTTGTCCTCACTGCTGCCACTCACGGGGCCAGCTGAGCAAACATTCTGCCCTCACCTTCTGCTCCAATGGGGCAGAACGCACCCCTGTCTCCAGCCAGTCCCCTGATACTTACAGTCCCTAACGAACTGCTAGTTTGTGGCCAAAGGAGAAAGAACTCCCACACTTTTTAAAAACAAATTTTTAAGTTTATTTATTTACTTACTGAGAGAGAGAGTGGGGGAGGGGCAGAGAGCTAGAATCTCAAGCTAGAATCTCCATGCTGTTAGGGCAGAGCCTCAGGGCTCTATCTCACGAGATCTGACCATGAGATCCTGACCTGAGCCGAAATCAAGAGTCAGAAGCTTAACTGACTGAGCCACCCAGGTGCCCCCCCCCTTTTAATTTTTTTCCACACTTTTTCCTAACTTGTAAGAGGTCTGTACTTGGGTGTTTTAGGTGTTCACAATTTGAGTAAGCTCCTTTCTTGTGCACACAGGGTTGTTGACATCCCTAACCCCACCTCTGCAGGCACATCAGCTCTTGAAGGAGTCAGCTTGGGCTGCAAGTTCAGGTTCCAGCTGTCAAGATGGTCCCTCATCCTCCTCCAGCTCTTTGGTCAGGTTTCTGAGTGAGTCTTCTTTCTCTCAAGCACCTGCTCGGGGAGGGAGGTCAGATGGGAAGGAAAAGAGTAACACTCAATTCCATTCATCAGGAAAATCTGAACTCTAGATCTGGCTCAGCTAGGGTATCAAACGCATCAGAATGTACTTGAAAAGAGAGACCCGTGCTGTCCAGGATGACTTCCTCCTTTATAACACAATTCCCTTCAGGAGGAGGGACCAGGGGCACAAGGAGAAACACTGAAAGTTAATCTCTCCAAGTTGCTGCTGAAAAAATTCTTCTGAAGATAGCAGATTAAATTTATTCAAGTCCCATCTCATGCCTTCCATAGACTGTCTTCTTTTCTTGGTTGAATATGTATTTTTTGACATATGAGCACTATTTCAGAGTTCATACTCAAAGCTGTTTTTATATTCACCAGCCATATTTTTCATGCATATTCTCTATTCATTAATACTGTAAAAGTTTATAGAACGCTGACTGTGTGCAAAGCTCAAACTAGGCACTCATTACATAATTCATCTTGACCTACCTTGGATTGCAATCATCTATTAATGTATTACTCTCCTAGACGTTTGAACTTTCTGAGGGCAGGACTTACACCTACTCATTTGTATATGAAACTTCACTCGCATTAAAGTTTTATCAGTCACTGTGTGTCTTGATTTTGGTGAGTTATTTAATGTCTTAGAAACCTTAGTTATGTGAAATTAATATAGCAATATTTACTATGGAAACTCAGAGGGAGGCTTTAATTTAATGTATGTAGAAAAACAAAGTCAGTACCTAATGAATATCAGTTCCGTTTTTATTTGGGTCCAGAGTATATGAATTAAAGCTTTGAAAACAGTAAAGTGATAATAAATATTTCTCAAATGGATGTAGACAATGAAATGCCAGCAATCTGGTAGTGACCACATGGAAATCTATACAAAGCTTCGAAAATGCTTTTAAAACTTCGTGTCAGCTCCCAATTTCCTCACTATTGCAACTCTGCCTGCTTGTTTCTGAAAGACAGAGGATGCACTGAGACTCTCAACCTTTGTCTCTGCTAATCTGTACATTGTAAGTACTTAGCACGGAATTGACTCAGTGTCTGCATGGGGCAGCACAAGCCAGCATGGGGCTGTGGCTGACTTTAATTTGGAATCCTAAGTGAGCCCCCTCAGCAGGACACCTGAGCTCACATCACCTGCCCTTGTCAGTCATTTTGCCTTTCCCTCCAGTTCTATTTCAGATGAGACCCCCAAGGAATGACGGGAAATCATACCATCCTCAGAGGGTGGGAAAGTTCAGCCTCATCTGAAACCCAAATTAGCCTAACAGCTTCCTGTTTTAAGAATAATTTTTAGGGCTTTGATGATTTGTCTTTAAAGATGCATTTTACAATGGGATGGCTGTGTAAAAAGCTTACCATACGAGGGTCTTATTTTTAACAGAATAGATGCAATTTAGCTTGCCACCAGGAACGTCCAGGAAAGAAAAAGGCATAAAACAACAGGGAAAATGGAGCATTGACAAGGCACAGAATCAGTATTTCTCTAGTTGATCTCAGGCACTCACAGTCTTCTGGCTGGTCCATTTGTTGATGACTTTCTTTCTTTCTTTCTTTCTTTCTTTCTTTCTTTCTTTTTGTTGTTTCTTGTCGAAGTTCATTTATCTATTATGACAGAAACAGAGAGAGCGTGAGCAGGGTAGGGTTAGAAAGAGAGGGAGAGAGAGAATCCCAAGCAGGCTCCATACCGTCAGCACAAAGCCTGCCACGGGGCTTGAACTCAGGAACCATGAGATTATGACCTGAGCCAAAACCAAGAGTTGGCCGTTTAACCACCTGAGCCACCCAAGACACCCTGCTCATTACCTTTTAAGACTCTTAGAGTCTTGTGACTCTCCACAACACACATATCAATGACTATCAAAGTCATGAACCAATAAGAAAACATCACCAGGTAGGCGAGTGGCACTGGGTGTAGAATTGACCACTTTGCTCAGTGACCTCCTTCCACAGGGTGGCTGGGAGCCACATTGTGTACTTGCTGCCATCACTTTCCCCTACCTCATGTCTTTTCTTCTCTTTCTTGCTCATTTTCCCACATACCACCTTATCTTCCTTGAAAACAAAAGCCACCATTTGTCAAATGCTCTCAATTGGCCAGACACGTTGCATGTGCTTTAGACGTATCATCGTATTTCCCTCATCAGTCAACCCTTTGAAGTAGGCACCATCGTCTCCGTTTTACAGATACGATAACTGAGACACAGGGACATAAATGATTCGACTAGTTATGAAGCAAGTTAGTGCTGTAAAGATTTCATACCTTACATTTTAACCTAGGAATTTTTCAATGTGAGGTTGGTAGAGGGAAGCCTGCTAGATTCAGGTTTTCCTGAAACAATATGGTATCTTCCCATTTTGCATAAAATGAATCATATTTAAAGTCCCTGAACCCAGAATCAACATAATATTAAGTCTTTTTTTTTAATTTTTTTTTTAACGTTTATTTACTTTTGAGACACTGAGAGAGAGAGGATGAACGGGGGAGGGTCAGAAAGAGAGAGGGAGACACAGAATCCGAAACAGGCTCCAGGCTCTGAGCTGTCCGCACAGAGCCCGACGCGGGGCTCGAACTCACGGACCGTGAGATCGTGACCTGAGCTGAAGTTGGATGCCCAACCGACTGAGCCACCCAGGTGCCCCAATATTAAGTCTTTAGATCTTCAACATACAAGGAGACATACTGAGCCCAGAAACCCCTCCTTAAGCCCAGCACCCATTGGACTCATTAGTAAAGCATAAACAGACATGCTCAGTCCTCCAACTGCCCAACCTGTGCCAAAAGTTCAGTCTTGGGAAATAATATTCAGAAAGAATTTCCTGACAGATACACGATCCATCATTTTATCGCCAGACAAATCTAGAGCATTGGAGGGTTGAATATGTTGTTGGTCCCCTCTGGAATTATTTTTCCTAAATTTAATGTTATGACCTCAGCCTGAACATCATGTGTGGCAGTAGGGTAAAATTCCAGGGGGCACCTTCACATGCAACATGGAGTTGTTCAACAGATGACCTTGTTGGTAGACCAGCTCTCTGAGAATCACCCTAGACTTCACCAGAAAGATGTTATGAGCCTGCTGTCTACTCCTTCACTCTGTGCCTATGCTTCAAAAATTCAAAAACCAAAACTCTTTCAGGCTTCAATGCCTGGAGCAAAATGTTTTTCCTGATTAATGGCATACTTCCAATTCACAAGGAAATGTTTCTTTGATATTTTCCTACAGTTTTCCAGAATGTCAGAGAAAGATCTATGCCCACGTTTAATAATTTCAGGACTTCATGGCATACATGTTTTTACTATGATCCTTTCATGATTCCTTTATCCTAATAACTTCATCATCGTCCTTAAAAAATGTTACAGGATTGCATACATTTTTAGCCTGCTCAAATCCTTTAGGAAGAAGACCAAAAAAATTTCATAAATATATATGTATATATATTTATGTGTATATATATATAGAGAGAGATGTGTGTGTGTATATATATATATATATATAAACACATATTGTAGAGATTACTAAAAAATAAACTTTAAAAAATACATACATAAAAATAAAATCAATATATGCTAAGGGAGCAGATCTTAAACTTTTCATCACAACAAAACAATTGTGTAACTACGTATGATGTTAACCAGATTTATTGTGTATCATTTCACGATACACACAAATAACAAATTATTACATGGTGCACCTGAAGCTCGTGTTATATGTCCATTATATGTCATTAAAAATAGAGTTTAAAAATAAACAGAAGTATATATTGTTTTTATCATATTGCAAAAGCAACACATGACCCTCATGGACGTATTCGGCAATGCACATTTTTAAGGAACATCAAAAGAGAAAACGGACCATCAAAGATGATAAAAAAACAATAGAAAATACCTCTATCCCCAAACCCAGATAGGAACTATTTTGTGGCCTGTTTTTGTGATGTGCCAATATATGAAGCATATTTTCCGTTGTTCTTTGGGTGTGTGTATGCATAGCACATCTGTTGATTATATGTTTGATGTGTATATTCTGTTCTATCGCATGTGCTACCCAAATTAATGGCCCACTAGTTTAGGGCCTTGAAAATATTTCACAATTTTCCCTGTTATACATAGTGAGCATCCTTGTAGACGAATCATTAGAAACATCCTCACTTGTGTTTTTACAATAAACTAGATTAATTTTTGAAGTACTGAGCATCATAGTTCTGATAACAGAGGTCAACTCAACCAAGGTACTGTATCTCTCTCTGCTGCATCATCTCTCTACTTATATTCTTGACCAGTGTTTCCCAAACGTCTTTTTACTTGAAGACAAAAAATCTTGGTGATCTCGATGCTTCTAAGTTTTTTTTTTAATCAAACAATTCACAGGTTTACAACTATAAAATCAGGCATGAATCCATATCCATAGCTATCATTGAGTTATAGCCATAGTCTCTGAAAGGTAATGTCCATCTCGTCATAGTTTCCAGAGTAAATAAATGCTCTGTTGAATTTGCTGAGTTTTATAAATGTAGGAGCCTACCCAGGATTATGATGAATTCTCATACAGAGTATGCTAGTTCTTGTAGCTTTCTTTAAAAAAAAAAATATTATTAATAAAAGATAAATATTTTCACAGACCACCTTCTAAAAGGTGGGACTCGAGTTCCCAGCCTCTCCAGTGAGCCGAGCACCACAGGCTTCCAGAATGCTCACCCAAATCTGCGAGCCCTTCTAGCACTGAAGAGCTCAAATCGACAAAAGAAGTTGAAAGTACCTCTCTGATTTGGAAGGGGCTGGTGGGTATCGTTAAATCACAACACAGAGCAGTTGGGTGCCCTTCTGGGCACAAGTTCAAGTAAGCCCCTGAGTGATGGCTGCCATGGTAACGGTTTTGTCGGTGCTGGTTTGGGGGGCGGTTACGTGGATTTAATCTCTTTCTCATGGGTGCATCTGGAGCTTTGCGTTTGCATCGGTTGTATTATACTTCCGGCAAAATCCCCCGAAGTTCTTCTCCCGGGAAGAAACGCTGGTCTGTTTCCTGTTTTGCCTCCTAGCGCCCTTCCTTACCTATCTCGG
>NW_024412401.1:2481864-2483270 GCF_014898765.1 Herpailurus yagouaroundi
CCCCCCCCCCCCCCCCCCCGCCCCCCCCCCCCCCCCCCCCCCCCCCCCCCCCCCCCCCCCCCCCCCCCCCCCCCGCCCCCCCCCCCCCCCCCCCCCCCCCCCACGCACACTCCCACCTCCCCGCCCTGAAAGGGGAGCTTCCTCCACCGCGTCTGTCTTGTATATTGTCTCCATATGCCGCTGGGAAACCTCTTCTTGAAGTCAAGTGATAAAGTTGCACTTCTGTTTCCAATGGCACCCGTCCAGCCCTGAGTGAGACTGGCAGCTTTGTGAGAACCCGTCTCCACTGGGTCGCCGAGTACAGTAATGCAGCTGGAAAGCGTTTTCTCACTGTTGTGCCCCCAGACTGCGGTTAGTCTCAAATTCCTGTGAATGTGACTAAAAACTGTTTGCGTTTTAGCCACAATCACTAACAAATTACGCTCAGCTCTTCGACGCACAGACCAAAAGAGAGCCTGACCCCATTATCAAAACTCAAACCCAGATGGCGAGGAGTCCCAGCCTAATGAGGGCCTCGCAGTCGTTTCAAACAAATTTCTTGTCAATCATGCCACATCGCATATGGGGTCTCCTTTCAGAGGCATCAGAGTTTGAGGATTCAGAGGCCCTCCAGAGCAAAGCAATGCCTTCCTCCTAAAATTAGTTACTCATTTTAGAAAGTCCTAAGAACACTTCCTCCTTCTCTCCCTCCCTCCCCTCGCCAACAGAAAAGATGCTAGGCCGTCTACGCTGGATGACTGTATCAGACTCCCATCTCAAAATGGAGCAGCCAGAAAGTCTGAACTACATTCTTGGCTCCCGACTCGGGGAAAAAATGAACTCAGAGGAGGAGAATATCAGAAAACCTTATCAAATGGCCTATGCTTCTGAGGTCAAAATAATACCCGAAACCGTAATAACTCCAGGACCCTCTTCTCACTCTCGTTACAATGAAGAGTCAGAAAGAGGACCATAGCATTGTCGGGAACTTGGCAAAGGTGCAGAGGGCAGCCCTTGTGTTTCCATCTCTGGGCTGAGGGATGCAGAGCTCTGCCCTCTGCCCAAAAGGGTTTGGTCCTGTAGCCCTGTCTTGACTCTGTGTCCACTCCTACCAGATCTGGTTACTTCCTTACCCTCAGTGAGTCAAAGCCTGTGCTCTCCCTGTGTCTTCCCCTCCTCTACCCATATGCCATGCACGCTTCTTTGACTCCCAAGCGTCACCCCTGATGTTCTCTCTGGCATCCCTCGCAGGCTGCCACTTTGGGGGGGGGGGGGTGGACTCCCACCCCCCCCCCCCAGATTGGCCACCACAGCTGCCTGTCCTGTGAAAGCACTGAGCTTCTGGCTGTGCCCAAAGCAGAAGAAAACCAGCATACGTCACCGTCCTGATTGCCCATATGGGAGATTTGCAAAGAAGGGAGTGGGGG